>NC_083095.1:157101355-157429605 GCF_949774975.1 Lagenorhynchus albirostris | reverse complement strand
CTCATCACAAAATATATTAGAAACATGTTCACTTTGATCCATATTCATACTGTGATTAGCTATGTTTAATGCATAGAGGAGGAATAAAGGGACTGTATTAAACAAACTCCCTTTCTACTAATATAATCTATTTTAAATGTCTATATTCCAGGCTGTGAGTAACCACAGGTAATTTGGAGAAACTGTAACTATATACACAACTGCCCCGTCCAGAAGACAAAAGAGATACTGACTCAGGCAGGTGCTACAGTCGGACCTTAGAGGTTATTGTGCAAAATCCGTCAGATTTTGGCCAAATCGCTTTGCGACGATAAAGTCAAGGATGTACTATCTTGACTGTGAACATGTGTGAAGGAAACCTGACTCAGAACTGGAGGCGGGAAGCTGGGAAGGAGGGTGCCGGCCCAGCCCGCAGGGCCCAGCAAGAAGGAGGAGGGTCTCCCGACGACACCACAAGCTGCAGGGTCCTTGCCTGCAGCCACGGGGAAGCCGCCACCATTCTGTGCTTTCGTTTTCCTCCAGTGACTTTTATTCCAAACATCTTCTGTCAGCCTCCTCCTTTCCTCCACAAAGAACGTTCTCCTCTGTTCACTGGACTAACCTAGGGGCCACCAGTTTGCTTGTCCCGAATGGCAATTCCTCTGCTATTCCCAAATAAATCTTTTCTGCTTAAATAAAATTGCTCTTTGCGCTGTTAGACGTTGACATGACCTGAACCCTGCGAGTTTTCAAGTGCATTATCATCTTACCATCCCCACTCTTTAGTAGGTGTAATGCTAGCAGAGTCAGGATTCAGGCTCTGCTTCCAAGCTGCACAGCCTGCACCTGTGATGTAATTTCTGACTCTGAGGATTAGATGAGTAATGAGCACAGGTCAGCACACAGCCTGATGCCGGGCACAGTGGGCCCTCAAGTTAGATTTGGGTTCAAATCAACGAAACCTACTGAATGTCTGCTCTGTGCCTGGTGCTGAGTCTGCTGGTCCAGAGATACAAACGGAGAAGATGTGGAATCCACCCTCCAGAAGTTCACAATCTAGTGAAAGAAAGAAACCTTCCTCAGTAGCACAAGGGTCAACATCTGTCACAGGAATGCGCATAAGATACCAAAGTCAGGCTGGGAAGGCGAGGATGTCTAGGAGGGCTTCCGAGAAGAGGTGTCAGCAGAGCAGTGAGCGGCCTTCACAGAGGAGAAGGGATGAGAACTGGCACACCTGGGGAAAGGCTGTAGAGAGGGACAGGACGCTGAGCGTCTACCACTGAGGACAGGCCATCTCCCCTTTATGTGTCACAGCGCAACAGTGCCGGTCACCCGTCCTGGAGATCACAACACAGACACAGGTCCCTCTGAACGATCCCTGACCGGCACATAGCTGCTGTTTGGTTTGACCACTCCTGCTTTCATAATCATAGCTGGGTTCAGCCAATGCTAGCCGGCAGCATAACTCTGCATTTCAGACCTCCAGAGCAAAACTGCAGAACTACAGCTGTCTGAGGAGGAGGTCCCTGATCCACACCACTTGGGCTTCCTCTTCCCATAGCTTCCAACAACCACAGAAGCCCCTTGTGCACTCTGATCCTCAGCCATGAACTAGTGTCACTTTTTTTTTTTTTTTTTTTTTTTTTTTTTGCGGTACGCGGGCCTCTCACTGTTGTGGCCTCTCCCGTTGCGGAGCACAGGCTCCGGACGCGCAGGCTCAGCAACCATGGCTCGCGGGCCCAGCCACTCCGCGGCGTGTGGGATCTTCCCGGACTGGGGCACGAACCCATGTCCCCTGCATCAGCAGGTGGACTCAACCACTGTGCCACCAGGGAAGTCCTAGTGTCACTTTTAATAACATTTCTCAATTGGTGATATGTTTGCTTCATGGTCAATCATAATTCAGATTTTTTTTTCCAGTTATACATATATACATTCATATTCTTTTCCATTATGGTTTGTTACAGGATATTGAATATAGTTTCCTGTGCTATACAGTAGGGCCTTGTTGTTTATCTATTTTATATATAATATAGTTTGTATCTGTTAATCCCATAGTCCTAATTTATCCCTCTCCTTCTCCTTTTCCTCCCCTTTGGTAACCATAAATTTCCTTGCTATGTCTGTGAGTCTGTTTCTGTTTTATAACTAAGTTCATTTGTATCATTTTTTTAGATTCCACATGTAAGTGATATCTAATGATATTGTCTTTCTCTGCCTGACTTACTTCACTTAGTAGGATAATCTCTAGGCCCATCCATGTTGCTGCAAATGGCATTACTTCATTCTTTTTTATGGCTGAGTAATATTCCATTGTATATATCTACCACATCTTCTTTATCCATTCATCTGTTGATGGACATTTAGGTTGCTGCCATGTCTTCTTGGCTATTGTAAATAGTCAGATCTTTTTATACTGTTCACATATTAAGTACCAGCTTATAATTCTGTACTTAATCTGATTTTTCTTAGTAACACAAAAGGACTACAAACATTTTAAATAATATGGAAAAATAAACCATGAATTTCTGTATTAACCCTCTAGTTCATGCCACCCACCCCCAAAACAACTCTATTTCCAAGGGCTGGAAGATAAATAGGAAAAAAAAATCCAGATAGTAAATGAAAATTTTAAAATGTCACATTTGGTTCTTTAATTAAACCATGGAGAGCTTTGAAATTTTATTTTGTGAGAAAATCGTAAAATGGGAAACAAACAAAAACAGACCATAAAGAGATGCAATTTTAAAAACCTTTTCACTGAAAGAAATGCAACATTATATTTTTTCCCTTGCTGGTTATTTGAAAGTTACAGGTTCAACTGCTTGAGAAATTAAGTTAATACTTCAGTGTCATTAGTTTGTATTTTGTTCTAACAGTACAAACAGTAGAAGAAATCATTAGTAAAGTGAGGGTAAAACAAACTCAGTTAATTACAGTTAAAAACAGCTAAAAACAAACAAACAAACAAACAAAACAGTTAAAAACAATCAAGGGTCAGGCTTAATTTTAAAAAGAACCTTTCCAGGGCTTCCCTGGTGGCGCAGTGGTTGAGAGTCTGCCTGCCGATGCGGGGGACACGGGTTCGGGCCCTGGTCTAGGAGGATTCCACATGCCGCGGAGCAACTGGGCCCGTGAGCCAAAACTACTGAGCCTGCGTGTCTGGAGCCTGTGCTCCGCAACGAGAGGCCGCGACAGTGAGAGGCCCGCGCACTGCGATGAAGAGCGGCCCCTGCTCGTCCCAACTGGAGAAAGCCCTCGCACAGAAATGAAGACCCAACACTGCCAAAAATAAATAAATTAATTAATTAATTTAAAAATATATATATATATTAAAATAAAAACCTTTCCAGAATGTTAAAAATCAATGTTACCTCAATTTAAAAAAAAGTTTTTAATAAAAAATAAATTTAAAAATAAAGTAAAGAAAAAGAAACTTTCTATCCAGTCACAATACTCATGTAGGTTTACGGGGGTAGATTCCTAGTCCCATATATAAACACCTTTTAAAAATGACCAGGAATATGGGAATCTTCTTCATTAATGCTCCTTTTTGACCACGAAGCAGTTCTGTTAAGACAGAACTTCTCTACTCAATAAATTGCTCTAAAGTACCATTTGCCCTGCCCTAAAGGAATTAGTTTGATCCAAAAGAAACTGATAAGAGCTAGAGAATGTGGAAACCAACAGTTCAGCAAGTTAACAACAGTTACATGCCATTCACTTCCAAGGAAAAAAACAACACAACTGCCAACCCTATTTAAGAAAAGTACGTTTTCTATCTCACAGGCCAGGTCTTGACCTGAGTGATTTACAGGCAAGCCAAGCCTCAGTGAACAAGGCCAGGCTTCTCACAAACGCACCTGCCCGGTCCCCTCCACCGCTCTCACACCCATCTCCCGTCTTCATACACTCAGAGGAGGGTGAGCCTGAATGAAGCAAAACTTTCCAACTCATCTATGTGTCATCTTCCCCAAGCTCTATATGAAGCTCGAGATGAATACAAAGGCACAACACGCATACCACAAATTTAATATTTAGTTTCCTTCCAGGATCAAATGTACTTATAATATTGTGTAATATTTACCTAGAAGGATCTCCTTAGCATTTGGTGAAACAGTAGATAAAGATTAAAGCCTTACTCATTGAGAAATTATTAAGTGTTCACTCTGACATGTTTAATCTTACCAAGTTTCAAAATACTAAAAAATCAGAAAATTTCCCTTTGCAGTCTTGGAGATATTTGTCCTTTCTTTCTCAGGAATCGGAGTAGAACTTTTGTGAAAAGCAGCAGTCTAAGCAGATCATAGCAATGGGAAATTCCTTTATGGGAATTTAACTTTTAAAACTCCAAATGAAGACATGTATTTGCAGTAGGCAACCTGAAGACAAAATACCACGCTCAAACAAAATGAGCTGCAGAGCCGGGGAACAGGCCTGCTCGGGAGCAGCTCCATTTGTTATCAATTCTTTGACCTCTCCGAGCTGGGTCTGAGGCCCAAAATACGCAGAGCAGATTTCAGCAGAGTTGCCTGAAGGCCTGTATCTGCAAACAGGAGGGAGGGCTGGGGCAGAGGGGCAGGAGAGGAGGGGGAGGAGGTTCAGACCCCAGGACCACAAGCGGGCCTCAGGCTTTTGTTCCAAATGTGAGCAGATCCATTGAAGGGCATTGAGCAGAAGAGCCACAGGGTCTGATTTACATTTGAAAAGGACTGTTCTGGCTGCTGGTTGAGATCAAACTGGGTGGAGAAACAAAAGGATGGCGTGGACCTCGCAGGCAGTAGAGGAGGGGTGAGAAGTGATCAGATGCAGGATATAATTAGAGGGGAAGATGCAAGATGTAAGAGGAAGACAAAGGTACATCTCTACCTCGTTTCATAAATAAAAATAAATTCCAGATTGTTCGATGAGTTAAGGTAAACCATTGAATTGAAAACTAGGTAAGGGCTACAAACAATTTACAAAACAAGAAATACATGCAAATAACCATACCAAAAGATTTCAACATCACTAGTAATACGAATTGCACTATATAAATACAAATTAGAAAAAAAAAAAGGATGCTTTCCCCCCTGCTCTGATTAGAAAAGAAATTTAAAGATAATCGTAGTGGTACGGATAGTATTCCCCAAATTCATGTCCACCAGGAACCTCAGAGAGTGACCTTACTTGGAACAGGGTCTTTGCGTATGTAATGACTTAAGATGAGATCATAGCAGATTAGGTGGGCCCTAAACTCAATGGCTGGGGTCCTTCTAGGAAGAGGAGAGGACACACAGAGATACAAAAGCATGGGAGAGGCCATGTGACAATGGAGGCTAGACTAGAGTGATGCAGCTGTAAGCCAATGACTACCCAGGACTGTCAGAGCATCAGAAGTAAGAAGCAGCAAGGGAGAATCCTTCCCCAGAGCCTTCAGAAGGAGCACAGGCCTGCTGACACCTTATTCTGACTTCTAGTCTCCAGAACTGTGAGAGAATAAATTTCTGTTGTTTAAAGCCCCCAAAATTGTGCTACTGCAGCCCTGGGAAACCAGTACAGTAATATATGATGTTACCGAGAGTGTGGGAGGCAGTCAAGTCTCGTTCCCCATTGGCAGAGCCTAAGTCAGGGGTACAACCTTTGGGAAAGACCGTGTCATAGTGCTTACACAGTTCTAAATGATCAGATCTCTTGGACCAGGAATCCAATTTGAGAGATTTATATTCAGCAAATAATTAGCAATGTGTGCAAAGATTTAAAAAGAAGAATGTTCATCCAAGGGTTACAATTGGAAAGAATATAAACGTTCAAAAATTTGGAATTAGTCAAGTAAACTATGGTGTAAACTTACAATGAAGTATCACGTTGCTATTGAAACGGACCTTGATTGGAAGACAGTTTGGTAGTTTCTTACAAAACTAAACATATTCTTACCATACAATCCAGCAATCACACTCCTTAGAATTTACCCAAATGAGCCGAAAACTTAGGTCCACACAAAAACCTGCACATGGATGTTTACAGCAGCTTTATTCATAATTGCCAAAACTTGGAAGCAACCAAGACGTCCTTCAGCAGGTGAACGGATAAGCTTTGGTACATCCAGACAATGGAATATTATTCAGCAAAAAAAAAAAAAGAAAAAGAAAAAGAAATGCACTATCAAGCCACAGAAAGACATGAAAGAAGCTTAAATGCATATTACTAAATGAAAGAAGCCAGTCCAAAAAAGGCTACATAGTATATGATTCCAACTATATGACATTCTAGAAAAGGCAAAACTACAGAGATAGTAAAAAGATCAGTGGTTACCAGGGGTAAGGGGGTTGGGGAGAGAGATTAAAAGGTGGAGTGGAGCACAGGACATTTTTAGAGTGGGGAACTGTTCTGTATGATACTGTAATGGTGGGTACATGTCATTACACCTTGTCCAAACCTACAGAATGAACAACACAAAGAGTGAATCCTGGGACTTCCCTCATGGCGCAGTGGTTAAGAATCCGCCTGCCAATGCAGGGCACACGGGTTCGAGCCCTGGCCCCGGAAGATCCCACATGCCATGGAGCAACTAAGCCTGTGCACCACAACTACTGAGCCTGCACTCTAGAGCCCGCGCGCCACAGCTACTGAAGCCCGCGTGCCTAGAGTCCAGGCTCCGCAACAAGAGAAGCCACCACAATGAGAAGCCCGCGCACCGCCGCGAAGAGTAGCCCCCACTCGCTGCAACTAGAGAAAATCTGCACACAGCAACGAAGACCCAATGCAGCCAAAAATAAATAAATAAATATATTTTTTAAAAACCCCGAAGTAAATACTAATGTAAACTATGGATCTGGGGTGATAATGAGTTATCAATGTCAGTTGATAGTACCCTGGTGTGGCTGTTGATAGTGGGGGCGTGAACACACGTGGGGACAGGGAGCATATAGGAAAACTCTGCACTTTCTGCTCAATTTTGCTGTGAACGTAAAGCTGCTCTAAAAAATAAAGTCTATTAATTTTTTTTTAATTTGAAAGAAAAAAATGATCTTGAAAAAATATTTAAAGCTAAGAATATTCAAAATATGAGATGCATTGTTAACTGGAAAAAGAATATAGAAGTGACCTACAGTCAGATTCTAATTTTGTTTTTAGAAGGAATATATATATTCATGTACTATTAGAGATAACACAGAGAACACTCAAATATTAATAATGGTTATCTCTGAGTGGTGGGATTCACACGATTTTTATGTTTTTCTTTGTGATTTCTTGTATTCTCCAAAATTTCTACAATAAACATGTATTACTTTCATAGTCAGGAATGTAGAGTTAATGTCATTTACAAGTAATAACCAATGCAGGGGTCTAAGAAACCTAAGAACATTAATCTGAGAAAAAACAAACGTCCTTTAAACTCCTTTTCTTCTACTAAGCAGCCTGCCTACCTCTTCAGGGATGCTGAAATCCATGGAGTATGAACAACCTCTGATTCCCTCGCTTGCACAACGAAGTTTCCTGGAATATTCACCCGCTCTATCTTCCATTCCTCTGTCACTTACTGCTCTTTAAAAATAGAACTGAGAACAAAAGTGCTCTTGAAAACTAAAAATATGGGAGAAGGGGAAAAGGAATCAATGGAAATTTGGAAGATAAAGTTGTGAAATTATCTCAGAAAGCAGAAAAAATAAAAGGATAAGGGAGGTGGGAAATAGAGATAAAAAGAGAGAGAAATTAAAAGATAGTCCAACAGTCCCAACAAGAGAGGAAGAAAACACCACTAAACAACTTCCCAAAGTCTGGAAGATATTTTCTGGTTTCAAGTTTCTACTTGGAAGTTTCAAGTGCCCATCACAATGAATAAAAAAAAGACCTACTTCACAGCACATCAGAATACTGGGGATAAAGAGAATTTCCTAAAAATTTCCACAAAAGGGGGAGGAACAGGAACACACAAAGGGTTGAAGATGAAAACTCCATTTAGGGACAAGACTGGAAACTGGAAGGCTGCAGAATGAGGGGGAAGTGACCTCTGCCCTGGAATGGTACCCCCAGCAACCATCCAGTGGGTGGGTGACAGGGACGTTCTCAAACATTCAGTTTACCAAATCCTTTGACACGACAGCAGCTGACGGCCTACTCAACAACCATCCTCCTCCGTTCTTGCTAACAAACCCTGACTTTATTCCTCTATTAAGTGGTCGTCCGTTTTGCAGGAAGCGGGGGCATCAGCCCCAGGAAGGCGAATTCTTCCTAGAAACCAGTTATGGCGATTCCATTCCCTGTGCTATGGCCTGAGATGTGAACTAAAGTTGGCGAAGAGGTTTTGAGAAAAGGATTTTCTGGCCTTTAAAAAGAGGCTCAGCAGAGAAAATGGTTCATTTTTCGCTTCTGGATATTGTCTACATATGACACTTGAAACATGGCAGGCACCTCGGAGCTGGTCCATGAGCCCAAATCCTCACACAGAAGCCCAAAGAGTTGAACGTTTGAAAGAATCTATGTTTGAAGATATCACTAAGCTGACCCTGCACCAGCCTAGCTCCTGACTTATCTGATATAGTAAATGTCCTTTCTGTTTAGTCACTTGCAGTTGGCTCCTACCTGTAGCTGAAAGCATCATAAACTGAGATGTCCCCATTCTGTCCCCAGAACGCCAATGGTGGTAGCCTCACTGGAGCCAGGAACAGGAGAGGTGAGGGAAACCCCTGGAATGACAGTGAAATGACGCCCAAGGAAAACAGCCGTGCAAAGGCCTAGGGATAATACATGTGACTGGAGCCAGAGGACGGGCTCCAAGCAGGGTCCCCAGGGAAAACCCACAGATGTGCAGTTTGTGACCACATGAAAAATAACATTAAGGAGGACTCCGTAATTTGCTTACCAGTTTAAAAAGACATAATAATAGCTGCATAGAAAATAAAGCAAATAAAAAGATGAGGGAATTTTTAAGTCCAAGGAAAACAAAAATTTGCACAAGAAAGGAGAAAATGGTCATAATACTCTACTTGGTCAGCAGTGAGTAATATTTATATAGTCACACTATATAGTGTCAGAATTCTGAGACGGAAGTTAGAAGAGGGAGGGGAGCACAGGGAGGGGGCTTCCCCCTCATCTTCCACAAGAGAACGGCAGCAGAGAATGTCTAACGTAGTCACACAAGAGACATGGCAACAAGCACGTTACCTAAAACGTGGAGGTAAGTTCCACAGAAAAGTTAAAGGTATTTAATCTTTGAATGTTTCTGAAAGTTGAAGATATTTAATCCTGTAGTACTCTGTAACGTATTAAACCATATGACTATATTACCGTAGTGTAATAAAGAACCTGTCTGGTCTTCGTCCCGGGTTTCTGGCATGGAGCGTGCACAACCCTTAGCATCTCCTGAATGACAGGAGTGTCTCTGTTACGCTCACGTGGTAACTCCCTGGATGGGGATGGCTTCCGGCTGAGGGCTGGGCACCAGGAAGACCAACTCTGTGATGAGAGGGCTGGCGGGACTTTCTGCTGCCTGACCTCCACGGAAGGAGGAGAGGGCTGAAGGCAGATTTCAATCACGTGGCCCATGATTCAGTCAATCGCGCTTCTGTAATGAAACCCCAGTAAAATATCTGGACCCTAAAACTCAGCAGAGCTTCCTGGTTGGTGAACACACAGATGTGCCGGGAGTGTGATGCTCGCTGACTCCATGAGGAATGGCGCAGAAGCTCTGCATTCCTTCCCAGACGCCAGCCTATGCATCTCTTCATTGGGCTGGTCCCCTTTTTAATAAGACTGCAATCATAACTACAGTGCTTTCCTGAGTTTTAAGCATTGTTCTGGTAAGTTATCTAGCCTGAAGGGATCATGGGAACCCCCTCACTTATAGCCACTTGGTCAGAAGTGCAGGTGGCATCTGAAGTATTGGAAATCTTTTTGGCTACCAGGCCCTGTAACTTGTGGGGTCTGTGCTAATTCTGGGTGGTTAATTCCTGAATGGAATGGCAGGAGACCCAGTTAGGCCTGGTACAGAATAGTTACTTTGCTAAATTAATTTTTTAAAGGAAAAAAGCGTAAACCTCATCAGCCTAATCATTGGAGGGTTCTGTGGCATGTGTATGAAGGCCCACCCAAGGGTGGAGGACCACAGCTGTGGCAACACTGCTGATGGCCAGTGAGCACTCACGGCAGGGAGCATGCCTGGGGTGGGTGGGGCAGGGAACGCAGGCCTCGCTTCTGAACGAGGATGCAGAAAAGGAGGCTTCTTGAGACTTTTCATTTAATTCCACATTCTTCAAAACAAATGTCCAGTAGTCCCCTTGTGGCTGCAGTTGGCCAAAGGTAAAGTAAAAAAAGCAGCTTGGGGCTTCCCTGGTGGTGGAGTGGTTGAGAGTCCGCCTGCCGATGCAGGGGACACGGGTTCGTGCCCCGATCCGGGAGGATCCCACATGCCGCAGAGCGGCTGGGCCCGTGAGCCATGGCCGCTGAGCCTGTGCGTCCGGAGCCTGTGCTCTGAAACGGGAGAGGCCACAACAGTGACAGGCCCGTGTACTGCAATAAAACAACAACAAAAAAAAACACAAAAAAAACAAAACAAAAAAAAGCAGCTTGTCCTTGGTATCCTGTGTTCTCCAGGCCTTCCTTCCTCTGCCTTCGGGGAACCTCAGCATCCATCTGAGCCAAGCCCGCTGGGCTGGGCCTCTCCAGGCCACTCTCCTTCTCCTCCAAAGTCTCCCTTCCCCTGCCATCCTCCTCCCCTTTAAACCTCAAAGACCTGGTTTTGGCTATCTGGTAGTGGGAAACTCATTTATTCATTCACAAATAAAAACAAGTGACTGCTTTATATAGGTGTTAACTTTTTAAAAGAAAAGACTAGGTAATTTAAAAGAGATATTTCAGAGCTTCCCTGGTGGCGCAGTGGTTAAGAATCCACTTGCCAATGCAGGGGACACGGGTTCGAGCCCTGGTCCAGGAAGATCCCACATGCCACGGAGAAACTAAGCCCGTGCACCACAACTACTGAGCCTCCGCTGTAGAGCCCATGCTCCGCAACAAGAGAAGCCACCACAATGAGAAGCCCTCGCACCGCAATGAAGAGCAGCCCCCATTTGCTGCAACTAGAGAAAGCCCGTGCACAGCAACAAAGACCCAACACAGCCAAAAATAAATAAATAAACAAAAACTTATAAAAAAAAAAAGGTGATATTTCAGAGGGAAGAGATTCTGATGCTCTTCAAACCAATTTAGGGACAAACTGGTTAGGAGTCAAAACCAAAATCATCCTTCCTGGTGCCGAGAATCTCAGCAGCTCTGGGTGTAAGACTGGCCTCCGCCGTACACGGGCTGCTGCTGCTCCCAGGACACTGGGCCCGGGTAACTCCCACTTGCACACCACGCACACATAACATTCTGAGGGGAGCTGGGCGCCCCTTCCCACCAAGCATAATGTCTCTGTGCACTGGCGCCAAGCTCGAGCCTGCAGATTAGAACCCAGGTCCCCAAGGGGTGCAGTGGCTGAACCCTTCCAGGGCTAGCCACGGCCGTCAGGGCCCGGGGAGGCCTGGGCTTCACAGGGAACCCATCCATGGGTTACGGTGTAGCAGGCAGAGGTGGGAAATTAAGTAAGCTCTTTAAGAGTTCTTTAAGTCTTCATCGTTTATGTCTGTCAAAGCAGAGTTTCTAGAAGGATCCAGATTCATGCTCCACAAAGGGCTGAGATATCTGCACTGAAATCGGAAAATGCTCTAAGAGCAACGTGATATTTGTTTGTTTGTACTACTAGAAACCAATGGAGAAAACGCCTTATCTGGAAACACAATCTGAACTTTTACTCACCTCCCCAAATCTAAATTGATATCTAATACCCACTTTCCTCGCAAAACAATAGCAGGCAGTGGGGACAGAGCCTTTCATAGTAAGAAATGTTATAATGTCATAGAAACCTGACACGATATAGATAATGGGACTTATTTTCTGTCCACTCACTTTCTCTTTAACATCAAAGCCTGCTTACATTGCTAAATACTGTAGTGGAAAGACTGACCTTACTATGTTCACTCCACCCAGGTTCATTGCTACAGTTACCTGAATGTGTGCCAAAGCGCCCGGCCTATCGCTTGGAAACCCTACATGCAGCCCTGTTTTTGAACACTTTTACCACTCCCTTAACCTTTCCACTTTAAAAATATTTTCTGATATTTTGTTTACTTTTATATTTTAACCACTGTTCGTATGAAAGCATTTTAATTAAATCAAGCAATGGAGCTCATGCTTACTACCTGCATGTAGATGTTCTATAATATTTTATTAAAGTCGAAAAGACATACATCGTAGTATACAGCTCTAACAACCCTGCTAGTAATGCTAGTGACACAAATGGACTTATGAGTCTGTTTTTAGAAGTCCTGATATGTATAATGACCAACATCAACCCCCATCCCAACGGCTCTGAAGACATGAGACTCATCAGCTCCTCTCCTGCAAACATAAGCAGGAGACACAGACACCACATCCTCAGTGATGTGTAACAGGTTGCACGAAAGGAGAGCAAGACATGCCCTGAGCCCGGATCGGTGGGAGGGACACCTGAGAGCAGGGGTGCCCAGGACTGGTCGCTGGCTGCCACCTGCAGCTCCAGGTGGCTCTGCTGCTCTCAGAGCCCATGGGGTAAGTAAGCCAGGCCATGAGGATCTCGAGGAGCACGGAGGCAGACAGAGTGAAGATGAGGGGACACTCTCTCTCTAATTCCTTCCCCTGCGGAGGTGTCTCCTGCAGTAGTTAAGAATCCGCCTGCCAATGCAGGGGACATGGGTTCAAGCCCTGGTCCGGGAAGATCCCACATGCCGCGTAGCAACTAGGCCCGTGCGCCACAACTACTGAGCCTGAGCTCTAGAGCCCATGAGCCACAACTACTGAGCCTGTGAACCACAACTACTGACGCTGTGTGCCAGAACTACTGAAGCCTGCGCACCTAGAGCCCGTGCTCCGCAATAAGAGAAGCCACCGCAATGAGAAGCCCACGCACCGCAATGAAGAGTAGCCCCCGCTCGCTGCAACTAGAGAAAGCGCACACACAGCAACGAAGACCCAACACAGCCAAATTAATTAATTAATTAATTTTTAAAAAGAACTCATTAAAAAAAAAAAAAAGACGATCTTGTGAGTGACAATCATGTCATCAGAGCTTTGAAAAAGTAGATGCTTTAGCACAGCAAAGGAAACCATAAAGAAGACCAAAAGACAACCCTCAGAATGGGAGAAAATATTTGCAAATGAAGCAACGGACAAAGGATTAATCTCCAAAATTTATAAGCAGCTCATGCAGCTTAATAACAAAAAAACAAACAACCCAATCCAAAAATGGGCAGAAGACCTAAATAGACATTTCTCCAAAGAAGATATACAGAGTGCCAACAAACACATGAAAGAATGCTCAACATCACTAATCATGAGAGAAATGCAAATCAAAACTACAATGAGATATCATCTCACACCAGTCAGAATGGCCATCATCAAAAAATCTAGAAACAATAAATGCTGGAGAGGGTGTGGAGAAAAGGGAACCCTCTTACACTGTTGGTGGGAATGTAAATTGATACAGCCACTGTGGAGAACAGTATGGAGGTTCCTTAAAAAGCTACAAATAGAACTACCATATGACCCAGCAATCCCACTACTGGGCATATACCCTGAGAAAACCATAATTCAAAAAGAGTCATGTACCAAAATGTTCATTGCAGCTCTATTTACAATAGCCCAGAGATGGAAACAACCTAAGTGTCCATCATCGGATGAATGGATAAAGAAGATGTGGCACATATATACAATGGAATATTACTCAGCCATAAAAAGAGACGAAATTGAGCTATTTGTAATGAGGTGGATAGACCTAGAGTCTGTCATACAGAGTGAAGTAAGTCAGAAAGAGAGAGACAAATACCGTATGCTAACACATATATATGGAATTTAAAAAAAAAATGTCATGAAAAACCTAGGGGTGAAACAGGAATAAAGACACAGACTTACTAGAGAATGGACTTGAGGCTATGGGGAGGGGGAAGGGTAAACGGTGACAAAGCGATAAAGAGGCATGGACATATATACACTACCAAAAGTAAGGTAGCTAGCTAGTGGGAAGCAGCCGCATAGCACAGGGAGATCAGCTCGGTGCTTTGTGACCGCCTGGAGGGGTGGGATAGGGAGGGTGGGAGGGAGGGAGACGCAAGCGGGAAGAGATATGGGAATATATGTATATATATAACTGATTCATTTTGTTGTGAAGCTGAAACTAACATACCATTGTAAAGCAATTATACTCCAATAAAGATGTTAAAAAAAAAAAAAAGTAGATGCTTTAAACAGACGGAGAAGGGGAGGGTAAGTAGATAAGCATTCTAGGTACAGGAACTTCAATGAGTTGGCAAAAAGCTATGCAAACTCACAGTATGTCAGGCAGGAGAAAGTTCGTGAAAGCAGGGAAGCCAAAAAAATGGGACAGAATTAGGTGATGGAGTTCCCTACAGACCATGAGGAAGAGACTAGAATTTATTCTACAAAGACAGTCAAGTTTTTAAGCAGGGGAGGGACATTATTACATCTACTTTGGAAAGATAGCCTTGGTGAAAATATGGAGGATTTATGTGTTGCAGGAGCTATCAGAGACAGGAAAATGGCCCTGATGAGGTTTTCTCAACCAGGGTCTGCGAATCTCTCGAGATGACTGAAAAATTGTGTGTGAGAGTGTGTTTGTATGTGTGTACACGCATGAGTATACGCGCTTTCTCAGGAAGAGGGTCTATGCTTTCATCAGATACTCAAGGGGTCACAACCTCAAAAAAGGTGAAGAACTAGAGTTAACACTCACGTGCACAGTGATGGGGAAGGAGCAGTATGTGTGCAGAGAACAGAGTAAATTCATGAGACTCTTTGTAAAGACTGCATTTCTGGACCTGCAATCAGCTAGTGGGTGAGAGTGAGAGGAGAATTTAATGATGACAGTAAAGATCCTAAAGATTCTAGCTCAGTGATTCGGAAAGCGTGAGGAGGAGAGGAACAGAGGGGGTGTCGTTACACTAAGAACAAAAATAATAACAATTTCACTTCAAAGAATCAAATACTTAATATTTTCACTTAGCTGGAGGTTTTGGCCCATTTTTATGGGCCAAAGTATTTCTGGCTAAAGACAGAGATAAGATGAACTGCAGAAGACTCTGTTTGCATATAAAAATAAAAAGCAGATGAGAAAACAATCTTCAAAGTCTTTTCCAGAGTGGTTTCTCTTTCCGTATTCTCATGGCATCAGGAAACCTCAGGGAGATGGCAACGAATTTAGCATACATAAGTAAAGTAAGCTAAAGACAGCAGTCCAGAGAGTTAATTTTTTTTCAAATGTAAAAACTTTTTGTATTACTTGAGGTTTTCACAAATTAGGGATTTGACTCTCCAGTGTGGATTACCCCTTGAATGAGTATAGGTTCACCCTTGTTTTTATACACATACCATGTATGATGAAACAAATTCACGTCTTTAGTAAACCTTTGTTAAGCATACCCTTAAGGCCCTTTTCGGTGTCCCCTTCTCTGTATCCCAACCTCCAAAGTTAAAATAGTCACTGACACACAGCAGGTGCTCAAAGTTGGGTCCAGAACAATGTAATTTCTCACCTCTAGCTTTTCAATTTCTAAGTAAAACAAAAATTTCTATGGATTTAGAAACCAATTTCAAAGCTATCTGCTTTTGTTACATAAGTAAGACATGGAAGAATTCCAACTGTAAAATAACCCCATACTGGCCTAATATGTGTTCCATTACAGGAGCCAGCAAAGTGGTCCAAGGACCATGGAGCCAAAAGGTCCAGGTGTGCTTGTTTAAAATGCAGATTCCTGGGCCCCCACCTAGACTCATAAGTCAGAATCCCTGCAGTGGGGTGGGGAGTCCAAATGGTACGGTCACCCCCACATGTTTCTTGCTCGCAGGAGTCTGAAAGCCACTGGTCTCAGAAATAGGTGGTAGGGAGAGAAAGAGCGGGGTGAGGACTAGCAGAAAAAACCAGTATATCTAGAAAGACAACAGAGAAAACCCGCCTGTGGGTCTGGCAGGAGGTGGTGGGGTTAGAGCACCACAAACTTTGATCTCTGGGACAGTCAAGGAAACTGGTCCCACAGATTTCCTTCCCGACTGTTCTTAAAGAAACGATTCTTCTGTGACTTTTTCTGATTCCACTACCTCTGAACTGGCTCTGCTGTTTGAAAACCTGTAAGTCAAGGGCTGTAAGAGAAGACGCAGCAGAAGAGGCAGGAGTAAGCACACTGTTTCCCTCACCCTCACTCCCCCCCACCCCACCACCCACCACGGAGACCTCGCCAGCGGGTCTCCCGCTGTCACAACGCCGCGCTCAGGGCCAGCACTGAAGCGCACCTCCTGCCACTGCACCCGCTGACCCAGGCCCCCACTTTCTCTCAAGGAGGCCCTCAGGGGCCACACAGTCTGGCTGCAAAGGAGTTTGAAGCCAAGTTTACAGAGAGCTTCACATGGCCTGGGAAACACTCATTAAAACTGGGGGAGTGGAGCCCGCGTTCACTCTATGAGCGGTTCTCAAACTTCAGCCGGAGTCAACGTCACCTGGAGGGGTGGGTTTCCGATACAGCAGGTGTGGGCGCATCCGAGATCCTGCATTGCTAACCAGCTCCCGGTGCTGCTGCTGCTGGTTCAGGGCTGGCCCTCTGAGAACCGCTGGGCTTCACTGTCACCTCTGCTGACGTCTCCTCTTTACCACCGAACAGCTTGTTTATCAGGCAGTTTTTTGGCACATGCCAGGGAAAATGTAGATCTAGAGCCAAAAAAACACTTTAGCCCTGAGTGCTAAAGGAGTAAGCAAGGGTCAGGCAGCCGTGTCCGGACACAAGGTTCCAGCAGAAGAGGAGGAGGGAGAGGGAGCAGGGCAAAGTGGGGTGGGCCGCGGAGGGATGAGAAAGGGACGGAGAACGGCTTTGGGAAGGGGTGCCTTCCCTTACCCTGGAGTCCTGGAAGGGCCTGAAACTGCGTGAAAAGGCTGCAGGTCTATGTGTATTTTTTCCTGCAAAGAGTCCATAGTTTCCTCATGGTCTGTGCCCCCAGAAAAGTTTGTGATCTTCTGCTCTGAGCCAGGCTTCCTCAGAACAGGGCAAATGCGAGTGACAGAGCCCACCATCTGGCCCATGTGCCACCCAGTCTGCTCCCGTTCTGGACAAATCAGACCATCCCCAGCCAGAAGAGGGAGGCCTTTCAGGTACCCAAGGCTGCAGGCCCCTCCGAGGCTCTGATTTAGCGTTCTGGCCATCCCTACATTTAAGAGCCTCCCCTGCCCTCAGAGGCTCCTGTGCCCGTAGGCTGGAAGAGGCTGCTTTATAGAGAACTGCCCAAACGGCTCTGTTTGCTCTGTCTGACCCACCTCCCAGGACCGAGGGTCCAGAAAGCGCAGCCTCGGGAAGCCTGGAGAAAGCTAAAAGGCGAAGGCCAGCGAGTCTGTGTTAAACAGACAGGCACGGATGGGCAGACACCCTGACAGTGTCAGAACGCACAACGGTGCCAGGGGCTCTCTGCTTGTGGATTCAGGCTCAGCCACGCAGGGCAGGCCCCGGAGGAAGAGCCTGCCTGGTTGGGAGGCCAGGGAAGGCTGCTCCTGGAAGGAGCCAGCTGCCACGTGGAGCTGAGAGGGGCCAAGAAAGGAGACCTCGGGGAGCGAGTGCGGCTCCCAAACGCTCACATCCACACTAGACAGCAGGGCCCTCCTACCCAGACTCCACGCAGCAGCTCAGCAGATCCACCACCGCCCTCACCTCCTCGGTGAAGAACCACACCCGCCCAGGACCGTGGCCCACAGCGCCCTCCCCCGCCGCCTGCAACACACATGCACACCAAGCATGCCTGCACACACACACACAGACACACGCAGGCACACACACTTCCACTCTTAGCAGCCGAGCTCTATGAATACAACCTTAGCCGACTTCACTGTTCCATTTGTACTTATTACTGTAACTGATGAACGGGTGCAAAAAGAATTGTTCAATGAATGCTTTGGAAGCACCTGATGAAGGCAAATTACTAAAAAAAAGAAAAAATGCTGTCAAATTTAGCGTGGAAGAGATTAACTGTAAAAAGGAGGAAGGGAAATTATTAAAAGTCATGAAGCCTATCAAGGTCTTTCCACTTTAAAGAAAACCCACCTGCACTATGGCTGTGCTTCACGGAAAAACAAAGAGGCAGAACTAAGCAAATCTATATTCAAACAAAAGGCCTGGGAGCTACATCCAAAAACTGGTAAATAAATGTGCATTTATAGGTACTTAATTAATATAAAATGTTTAAGGAGCATATGGAACATTTTTTTATGATTTTCTGCTTAACATTTTTTGCAATTTGCTGGCCAACTACCATAGGAATTAACCAAAAACCTAGCAATTCTCCAATTCCTCTTCCTTTTATTATTAATTAATTAATTAGGCTGCATCTGGTCTTAGTTGCAGCATGCAGGATCTAGTTCCCTGACCAGGATCAAACTTGGGCCCCCTGCATTGCGAGCATGGAGTCAGCCACTGGACCACCAGGGAGGCCCCTCCAATTCCTCTTCTGCAGGGATTCACCCCACCCCACATGACCAGCTGCTCTCCCTTTCAACTGGAAAATCCTTGGCCCTGTTACCAGACTGTACCAAAGATGATTTGCAAACCATACAATCTCATTTACTGTGCTCCGCGTTTAGCTTTACTTGATAAAAAGGATTTTAGGGCTTCCCTGGTGGCGCAGTGGTTGAGAGTCCGCCTGCCGATGCGGGGGACACGGGTTCGTGCCCCAGTCCGGGAGGATCCCACGTGGAGCCGCAGAGCGGCTGGGCCCGTGGGCCATGGACACTGGGCCTGCGTGTCCGGAGCCTGTGCTCCGCAGCGGGAGAGGCCACAGCAGTGAGAGGCCCGCGTACCGCAAAAAAAAAGAAAAAAAGAAAAAAAAAAAAAGGATTTTATATTAAAACTTAAACTTTAACCACTGCCAAACCTTTCTTAACCTTATCTAATAAGATTTCATAAAACTTAGAACAGGATTGATAAACTGAATAAATATATGAAGAAGTCTATCAAAGCAGTTTCTTACTGCTTATTATTATTTGTATTCCAGTTACAGAATTTTAAATATTGAAGATTATCTTTAAAAACCTTTTAAAATTAATTTGTCAATGCAAAAATTGTGATTACTTACTTTGTTTTGATATATTTCAATCTGAGATACTATACAGTAACAAAAACATTCAAGTTGCAACTACTGAAATGAAATCTGATAAGCAACCTGTCATTTTATTGAACAATTGCCTTGCTCATGTTTTTTGAAACATTTAGTTGGAGAAGCTGTCTTCCTTTAAAAACTGATGCTTTAAAATCCATGTTATTCAAATATCGTATATTAATGCATATATGTGGAATCTAGAAAAATGGTACAGATGAACGAGTTTGCAAGGCAGAAACAGAGACACAGATGTAGAGAACAAACATGAACACCAAGGGAGAAAAGGGGGGGTGCGGTGGTGGGATGAATTGGGAGATTGGGACTGACATATATACACTAATATGTATAAAATAGATAACTGATAAGAACCTGATGTATAGCACAGGGAACTCCACTTCACTGTGCAGTAGAAACTAACACAACATTGTAAAACAACTATACTGAAAAAAAAAAAAATCCATGTTATAAAAAGATTACTGGGGAATAGCAGCTATTCAGTAGCTCTTCATAATGTGTTTAAACACCAATTTAATTATTCAGTATACTTCTAGCATATGTGTAAGATCTCAAGAGCACTATGGAATGCTCTGGACTGTCTTAACACACAGGATTCAATGTAACAGAGCGACTTGAGAAGCTAGAACTGGATTTCCTGACTGGTTAATGGGATCTCTTAAATTTAATCCACTGGAGGCCAACGAACGTCATCCTTAATTAAAAAAGAAAAGAGTGGTATTATTAAAAAAACATTTACTTCAAGTGATAGGCAGCCCAAATGGAAACTACAGAGTCCTGTGAATTTTAAACCATACACAAATGCTGTTACACAAACTCATTTTTCTCCGGTCTTCAAAGTGCTGCCCAAGTTTTTTACACGTAAGCTCCTGCAGACCTGAGGGGTCTGCTTTACAATGGCTGTTGTCAATTCAAAGATGAGATTCCTTTTTAAGGATCACAATTAAAAGGGCAGATGTACCTAAAAAATGTTAATATACGGCCATCATAAGTTAGTTTTGAAACGACCTCACTACTTAATTTTAGTGTATCAGTCTACAGCATCTATTAAGCAACTGGTATAAAGCAGGGGTCTCCAACCCCCAGGCCACGGACCGGTACCAGTCCGTGGCCTGTTAGGAACCGGGCCACACAGCAGGAGGTAAGCAGCGGGCAGGCCAGAAAGCAAAGCTTCATCTGCCACTCCCCATCGCTTGCATTACTGCCTGAATCATCATCCCCCCCAACTGTGGAAAAATTGTCTTCCATGAAACTGGTCCCTGGTGCCAAAAAGGTTGGGGACCGCTGGTATAAAGTATTTTGAAACCAACAACAAACAGTGAGTGATGATGTCATGCACATGTTCCTTTTAAGCCCTTAGTCCACCTTTCCAACAGCTACTACACACACACACACAGCACACAAAGACATACACATCACACAGATCCCCCCCACCACCAATTTTTCATGGCAACACACACCAATCTTTTTTTTTTTTTTACACCAATCTTTCATGGATATATTTATGGCTTAAATTTAGCCAGATTTTAAAAAATTTTTTATTGAAGTGTAGTTGATTTACAATGTTGTGTTAATTTCTTCTGTACAGCAAATAAATTTAGCCAAATTAATGTTAATTTCTTCTGATAACCTTGGAAGTATTTTTCAACACTCTTTAGATAACTGACAAAAAGACATTTAGGACTCAGCTCTATAAAGGTATCATTGTTGTTACTGCTGTTTTCTGTCTCCTTTAAGGAACGTCCCATGCTTATCAGGACACAGAGCTGTCACTCAGCTGTGATGAACAGACGCTGCCTTGCGGGGCCTGTCACTCAGCAGAGCCTGGGTTTAGCAGGCTCCCAGGGGATGGCTGTGCTGATGTGGACAATAATATCAACTGAAGAGCTGGCTGAAATAAGCACTTTGAATTTTCATTTGTATGTGAGTAGATTAAAGAGATTAAAGTGGTATATCCATAATTATATCATTACAGCTATTAAAAAATAGCTATGCCGACTTCTAATTTAAAAGGTAGATAGTCCATGTATGTTATCTCTTCTCTCTCCTGAATCACTGCTCTCCGCCCCCCCCAGCCCCCCCCCCACCCCGCCGCAAGAAGAGATAAAGCCACAAGGAAAACAGATCCAAATGAGTGGGAGACAGCCACACATTGCGGAAGAACAAGAAAAAGCAGAGTCATCAGCCCTGGGCCTCCAGTCTGCCTTGAGACCCAGGAAAGGCTCCGGGGTCCGGGCACCCGGACCAAACACAGGGCAGGGGGACAGGCTGAAGACCAGGGAGTCCATGAAGGCCAAGATGTGAGGACTTGGATCCCCAGGTCCCCCCGCCCCCGCCCGGGCTGCTCAACGGCTTCAATCTGCTTGTTAGTGACTCACTCCTTCATATACACTTATAACTAAGGATTAGACAAGTTTCAGTAAAACTTTCCAACATTAAAGACAGAAACCAAAAGAAATGAGAAAAGAGTCTTGAACATTTAAAATAGTACAAATAAATAATTTTTAGCATGGTTGTATAAAAAGATCAAACGTTGCAGACAAAAGAGAGGAATCAATATTTTCCAACGTCAAATTAATAGAGAAGAAAGGTGTTTATCAAGAAAAAAAAGAAGACCTTTCTCAAAATTAGAAAATGCCAAAGGGCTTTCTAAGAGCCCGGCCAAGATGAAAATACACCGTTTGAGGCACATCACAATGAAATGCAGCAAGAATAAAGAGAAGATGCTAAAAGCTTTCACGGAAAATAGCATGTCACATCAAGGCTTAGGAAATGGAATAGCATCAGAGGTCTCAACACCACCACTCAAGCCAGACCAGAGTAGAACAATGATTTTCATGTTCAGAGGAAAACACTTTTCAAGCTAGAATTCCATAACTAAGCAAACCACCAACCAGGAAAGAGCAACGAAGGGCCTGGTTCACATCAGAGAGGCAGAGGAGCTGGCAACCCCAGAGCACAGTGGTCAGAGCAGGGTGTGGAGGCCTCCTACGTCCCTCGGTCACGTTCCTGAGGGTCTCCTCTGCCAGGGCTGTCTGTCGGGGGACAGAAAGAGCTCTCCTTCTCCCGGAACTTTCATTCCAAGGCGGAAGGGGCAACTAACAAACAAACATACCCCGTTAGGTAAAGAGCTGAGGTAAACGAGCAGGATGGGGGACAGAGTGTGACCCAGTGGACAGAGCTCTGGGGGTCGATGAGCAGTCAGTTAGGGGGATGCCAGGACCACCTGCTCCCACCAAGGACAAGGTTTCCCACTTGTCCCCAGCCATCTCAGCTCTTCCCGATTCTCTGGGAAGCTCTGCCTGGAGCCCAGGGACCAGGCTAAGTGACCCTAGTCACCACACATCTGGGCCCTGCCAGGCTGATCCTCTGTTCCCTCCCCATGCTGTGGGGACCTTGCAAGGGAGATGGAACCCCGGACAGAAGGACACGAGCAGTTAAGTCTAAAGCGGTAAGTCCAGGCCCAAACGGGTCTAGGCAACCTGCCACCCTCTACTTCCGTAGCCCTTTATGTGTGTTTCCACAAGCCAGGGAGGGCAGAGCAGGTACCACCATCTTCCTCTACAGACCAGAGACTGAGGCCCTGTCAGGCAAGGAACTCGCCCCAGCCCACAGAACACGGCTACAGAGCCCAGACGACAACATAAACCTGCATCAGAGACCAGTCCACACCGTCTTCCCATTACTCTTCATTTTCTCCACCCAGGTAAAAATGAAGCTGAAGCTGTAAGTGGCTCACGAGAACAAAAGAGCTCCCAGTTCAGCGTTTAATAAGCTGTAACTCTGCTCCTCCGGGAACTTCTCCTTGACTTGTCGTTTTCTCGCTACCCATGGTAAGAGACAGGTACCAGAACTAGGCTAGACTTACTCCACCTCAGATAAGAAATAACTACGATTCAGGAAAGAAAAAAAAAATGCTACAGTATGGAAAAAGGACAACCTGGAAGAAGAAAGATGTGTCAACGTTTGGATCACTAGCATCACCCAAGTCCCTCCTGCAGCCCAGCACCCTGGCCTTCCAAACTCCCCGCTCCCCCTCTCTCCCTGCCTGCGGGCTGCAGTCCCATCCTGGATCCTGAGAGCATTCGAGGGTGCAGGATGGGAGGGGCCGCCCAGGCCCACACGTGGAGTCAGCAGCTGGCCCTGCTGAGCAAGGAAAGTGGGGTGGCCTGTCTCCACCTGGGTCTGGCACAGCTCCCGGAGCTGACTCAAGAACTGAGTCGTCATTTGCAACCTGAAGTCAGGCAACTTCTTAGCCAGGTTTAAAACATCCTGTATTTCTACAGCATCTCACAGTTAAACAGTACTTTCACATTTAATCCTCAAAACTCCTGCCTGAGAGAAGCACAATGGTGTCTGCAATTTATCTGAAATAAGTCAAAAAAGTAAAATGGATGGATGGATGGGTGAATGGATGGATGGATGGATGGATGGAGGGATGGATGGATGGGTGAATGGATGGATGGATGGATGGAGGGATGGATATGTAACAAAACAAGTAAAATGATCAAGGTAGAAACCAGGTATCGGACGTATGAGTATTCACTGTAACATGCTTTCATCTTCAGTGTATTTTTGAGATTCTTCATGATAAAATCTTGGGGGTGGCTCGCCCTGAATAATTTCAACATCCATGTGAATGATTAACTCAACAACCTGGCGTCCAGCTTTGTGACCCTCAATACCTGGGGGGCTCCCTCAGCTCACAGACCTTACCCTCACGCAGAGCAGCGCTGCCTGTAAAGACGATGCTGCTTCTTCAGACCAAATTCCTCTCATTCCAGCTCACTGTCCTCACACGCGCTTCCGCCTCAGGAAGAGGCTGAGGGCCCCAACCCCGCCTTTCTCCACGATTTCTCTTTCTTCCATGCCCAGCAGAGACCCCGTGGATCACTAACCAGCCACGCACACTCTTATCAGCTCCCTCAGCAACTTCCCTGAAAACAAGCAGGGCCAGGCACTGTTAGGTACTAGGGATGCAGAGGCAGGAAAAAACCTAAACAGCTCTGCCTCTGGGGAGCTTCTCTGGAGCTGAGCAGCCAGACGTCCAGCAAGCTGTTCAAGCGGGGACGGGGCCGGGGGCGGGGGGGGGACACCCAGCTCCCACCCTCACCCTTGGCCCCCGGCAGGCCCCGGGGCACACTTGCCTCTCCTGTGGTGGACCTCCTCTTTTCCATGGTCCATATCTTCCAGGAGAGCTTACTTTACTCTCATTTTGATAGAGCATGCCTCTCAACTGCTTCAACACTTTTTATTATGAAATATTTAAAATATACTCAAAAGTAGAAAGAAATGTATGATTAAATGCATCCCTCAAACTCAGCAACATCAAGATTTTGACAGGGACTTCCCTGGTGCCGCAGTGGTTAAGAATCCACCTGCCAATGCAGGGGACATGGGTTCAAGCCCTGGTCTGGGAAGATCCCACATGCCACAGAGCAACTAAGCCCGTGTGCCACAACTACTGAGCCTGTGCTCTACAGCCCGCAAGCCACAACTACTGAGCCCACTTGGCACAACTGCTGAAGCCCATGCGCCTAGAGCCCGTGCTCTGCAACAAGAAAAGCCACCGCAGTGAGAAGCCCGCACACCACAATGAAGAGTAGCTCCCGCTCGCCACAACTAGGGAAAGCCCACGCACAGCAACGAAGACCCAATGCAGCCAAAAATAAATTAAAAAAAAAAAGATTTTGACATATTTGCTTCACTATCCCATTTTTCTTTTTCTTTTCATTCTTTGCTGAAGTACTTTAAAGGAACTCTCAGCTTTTCAATATGCCTCTAAAAATGTGGAATTTGAAAAACATACCACAATGTCACTATCACATATAACAAAATTAAACAACTTTTTGCTAGCATATAATACTTAGTCCACAATAAAAATATCCTGATTGTCTGAAAAATGTCTTTTTACCCAAACAGGTTTTAATCAGGATCCAAGCAGGGTCCCCGTATTTGTTCCCTGTAGCTGCAGGTCTCTTAGGTCTCTTAGGGCCTCTGTAACCCAGGAGTCACCCCCGCCCCCCGCCATCTTTGTTCATTTAATGCCATTAATTCATTGCATTTGTTCCAGCTGACCTGGACTTCTCTGCTTGTTTCCTCACCGTGTCATTTGTTTAATTTATTCCTTTCTCTCCATGTCTTCTGCAAATAGAATTTAGCTCTAGCAGCACGATTAAACTCAGGGTACAGTGTTCGGCATGTATGATTCTCGGGCAGCGCACTGCGCTTCCTCCTGCATCTGATCGGAAGGCCTGCAGTGTTGCAGGCACCTGTCCTAGGATCCAGCAGTGGACTGAGCTGGTGATGGCCTGGACTCTGCACCGTGAAGCCCCCTCAACCTTTCACCCAGTGCTTTCACTACCTCCATCTGTTACCTCACCAAGGGTCGTACAGTGACGATTTTCTAAGTCTACCATCCTTTCCACAGCTCAGAGCTGGAATTCTTCTACAAAGAACAACTTTCCCTTGTGAGTTACATTTATTTACCTGTATTACAGTTCATAACACAAAAGGCACAATTCTTTCCTTTTACTTACTAACTTTCAGAGTAAGACTACGACCCTAATTCTGAAATAATCCAATAGGGCCCAATGAGTTGTTTGACTTTCTCTCTTTTTTAAAGTATTCTTATAAACTCACAGGATTTTACATATTCTTTGTTTTAATTAATTGCATTTTTATGTGTGTGACTCCCAAACTGCCCCATCTTTGTCCGATGAGAGCTCCTTCATGTTGGGTCCTATGTCTCTTGACATGACCCCATTAGTCTTTAGTAACTTCTTGGCTTTCTGGCACAATAAAATGTTCCAGGCTCATCCTGAATATTTCCTGCCCAAACCAGAACTGGCCACTCCTCCAAGGAGCCCTGGCTAGATGCTACAGTCTGGGTGATGGATGTGTTCACTGCTACAGTTATCACCGCTTCTAGGACTGTTGTGTAAAGAGAGGTAGGAGAAATAATTTTAATTTAAAAAAATCAGTTCCGGGCTTCCCTGGTGGCGCAGTGGTTGAAAGTCCGCCTGCCGATGCAGGGGACACGGGTTCGTGCCCTGGTCCGGGAAGATCCCACATGCCGCGGAGCGGCTGGGCCCGTGAGCCATGGCCGCTGAGCCTGCGCGTCCGGAGCCTGTGCTCCGCAACTGGAGAGGCCACAACAGTGAGAGGTCCGCATACCACAAAAAAAAAAAAAAAAAAATCAGTTCACACTGATATTTCCAATTGAGATTTCACATCACAGGGGTTTTATTTAAGATCTGCCAAAACAGAAGATTTTTAACTCTTTCTTTCCAAGTTGTAGGCTTCTCACATTCCTGACTTTAAAAGGAAGGACTCTAGTTTTTCCCCACTAAGTAAGGTGCTGACTTTGGGGTGTGTGTGTATGCATGCACGTGAGAACGTTTAATCATGCCAGGCTACTACGCACTGAGTCCTATTTTAAAACTGAGCATTTTTTAAAGGATGAGTGTTGAATGTTGTTAAATGCTTTTTTGGCATCTATGAAGATGATCACATAATTAACTTTTTTCCTTAAATCTACTAATCTAATCTGATAAACTACATGAATGGATTAATAAATCACATTTGAATTCCTGGAATAAACTGTACTTGATCATGAGCTATCTTTTTTATGTACCATCAGATTATATTTGTTAGTATTTTACTTAACATTTTTAAAATCTCTATCAGACTTTAGTATTAATGTTATATTCACTTCATTAAAAGAATTTGGAAAGGAGAGGGGAGCGGCGATCTGAGCGGACGCTGAGCCTGTGACCTCTTTCTTTCTTTTATTTAACATAAAACCGGTGTGTCCACCCACAGGGCCCCGCGGCCGGGCAGACCCAGTGCAGACGGGCTAGCTCACCTGGCCCCTTGGAAGGCGAGGTGGAGCTGCACTAGGAGAACGAGTGAGCCCCTCCACTACTTCCTCTCCTGGAGTTTGGAACTGTCAAGCTCCAGCTCCCACCCTCTCTCCAGGTTCAAGACTCCTGCGCGGCCCATGCCATGGGCCCAGCGGCGCTCGGGGGCCGGGCTGGGCCTGCCTGGCCCGTGAGGATCTGCACCAGCAGGTCGGTGGCCAGCATGTGCGACGGCTCCTCGAAGCCGGTGGTCAGCAGCTGCTCGTAGTCCCCAGGAGGCTGCGTGGACAAAATCCTGGGGGATGGGGAGAGACAGGCCTGGATGTGAGTGCCCCCTGCTACTCGGGAGCCCCTCGCCTTGAGTGAGAGGCTGTGGCTGAGAGAGGCTTTGTTTCAGCTAGGGGTGGGAAAAACCCTGGGGGAAAGTGAGTTTGTTGTTGATGAGAAACATAGAGGGTAATGGCTCTGGGAGGCTGAACAACTCTAGCCCTGACCTGGCCAATTATCAGCTAGCTGTGTGTCCTTGGGCTGGTAATTTATCCTCTCTGAGCACCTGTTTCCTACTTTGTAAAATGGGGCTAGTAGTATAGACCTCAGTGGGTTGTTACACGAGTCTGCATAAAGCGCTTTTCAGGGCACAATAAAATGCTATCGTTATTTAAAAAAAAAAAGAATTTGGAAATTTTCCTTCTTTTTCTGTGCTCTGGAACAGTTTAAGTAGTATTGAGATTATCTGGGCTTTGAAGCTTTGAAAGAATTCCCCTGTGAGACCATCTGGGCATGGTACTTAAGTTCTACAGTTTTTCCTACTTCATGTATTGCTGGGCTCTTTAGATTCTCTGTTTCTACTGGGATAAGTTCTAGTAAATTATATCTTCATAAAACATTGTCCATTTCATCTAGGTTTTCAAATATATTTGAATGGAACTGTGCAAAGTAATCTCCTGTTTTAAATTTCTTCTGTTTTGATGGTTATTTCTCCCTTGTCATATCTTATTTGGATACACATTGTTTTCTACCCCCACTTTTTTTAGATTAGGGGGGCTAGTAGTTTTTATCATTTTTTTTTAAGTATTTATTTATTTATTTGGCTGTGTCGGGTCTTAGTTGCAGCATGTGGGCTCAGTAGTTGCAGTGCATGGGCTCTCTAGTTGTGGCACTCAGGCTCTAGAGCAAACTGGCTCAGCAGCTGTGGCACTCGGGCTTAGTTGCCCCATGGCATGTGGGAATCTGAGTTCCCCGACCAGGAATCGAACCTGCATCACCTGCATTGGAAGGCGGATTCTTAACCACTGGACCACAAGGGAAGTCCCAGTTTTTATCTTTTCTTGAGCTTCACCTTGAGAACCAGATTCTTGATTTAGTCATTCTTCTGTTTTTCTGTTTACTAATCAGTTAATTTCAATTTTTATATTTACTAATGCCTTCTTTCTGGTTTTTTTTTTTTACTTTGTTGTTTATTACACCAGAGTTTTGCTTACGTTCATTTTGTTCATTTTTTGTTTTGATTTTTGTTTATGTGGCTATTTATGCTATGAATCTTCCTAAACATTGTTTCATCCACATTGACTCTGATACAGCATGCTTTTAATATTGCTATTTTCTCAGAATTCTGTTCATGTTTCCCTTTTGATCCAAGAATTATTTAATAAAGTTTTAAATGTTCCAGATTGAAGAGTCTTCTTTTTTCAATAAATAAATGACTGTTATTTAAGACTGCACCTTGGAGCAAATGGACATTCTTACTCCAATCTAAAAATTTCCACGTAAAGGAAGTTTTGCTTTTATTTTTACTTGCTTTATCTTTTTCTTTGTGTGTGGTTATCCCTCTTCTTCTGGTCCTATTAGTTTTACTCCAAAGATGTGATGCTTCTGATGTATACTCCTGACACAAAACAAAGTCAAACCATGGCTCCATCACTAACCAGCTGTAAGACTTGTTAGTCTACAACTAACCTCTCTGGGCTTCAATATCATCCTCTGTTTAAGTAGGGCATCGACTCCAAGGTTTATTCTAGGTCTAAGTTCTATAGCTTCACTGGGAGTGATAATTACTTCCATTTTCTATTTGGAATAAATTGGCACTCCAGTAATATGCTACTCCTCACCTGTTCTTGAACTTTAAAGCAGAGGAATTTGGAGAGTCTTGTGACCACTTTTTGCATTTCCCTCTTGACAATCATGTTAGTATCTTCTTTGAAGACAGGCTTTAAAAAAAATTGTGGTAAAATACACATAACATGAAATT
Organism: Lagenorhynchus albirostris; assembly: GCF_949774975.1. Taxonomy (NCBI): domain Eukaryota; kingdom Metazoa; phylum Chordata; class Mammalia; order Artiodactyla; family Delphinidae; genus Lagenorhynchus; species Lagenorhynchus albirostris. The sequence continues at coordinate 157,400,304 of NC_083095.1, read as the reverse complement.
TACTATACCATTTTTAAGGTATAATTCAGTAGTGTCAAGTACATTCACATTGTGAAACTAGTCTTTTTTTTCTATTAATTTCTAATTTTATTCAGAATATGTTGATTTATTTCTTTTTTTCAAAATTATATGAAGTTTTTTAAAATCAACTAATATAAGGTCAACTGGTATCAATGATCCACGTGCATGTGAAATCAAGGTACAGTCCCCATCCCTGGGGTACATAGTTCAGCATGTGTCTACAGGTCTCCTAGCTGATCACCTACTTAGGCATCTACACCCTCACACACTTTTGCACTTGATCTGTGTAATCAGAGAGCACGTTAAACGCCCCTACTTATCAGCATGTGCTATTCCTCCTTGCAGCAAGAGCTCCTGCTTTAGGAACATTGTTTCTGTGTTATTAAAAGCATAGATATTAAAAACTGTCATTTTTTTCATTGGAAATCATAGCTTTTTGCATTATACAGTATCTCTGTCTCATGTGATCTTTTTTGGCCTAAATTCTACTTTGTCTGATATCAAGACTTTCTTTTTACATATATTGTCCTGGAACATCTTTCCCAATCCTTTATTTCTAACACTTCTCAGTCGCTTTAAGTGTGTCTCTGTACACAGCAAAGAGTTAGATTTTACTTTACCAATCGGAGACTCTTTAACTTTTAATAGCAACTTAGGTCTATATACATTTATCATTATGACAGATTTCCGTAATAATACTCAATATATATTGTGAGGTCTGTTTTCTTTGCTCTGTTTTTCCTTTTCTAGTATTTCTTTTGGTACTTAGAAAGTTTTGTATTTGTGTTCTACTAGCTTCTTTATACTAAACCTCTATGTAATATTCTTAGTCATCTCTTTATTCAGCTATTACCTATTGGCTTCACAACTGGAAAATTCCAGAATTATCATTCAGAGATGGAGATAGGCTATTTTCACCATGACTACTCATGATAAAGTAATGCGTGAAATAAAAAGGAAGATTTTCGGACTTTCCTGGTGGCGCAGTGGTTGAAAATCTGCCTGCCAATGCAGGGGACACAGGTTCAAGCCCTGTTCTGGGAAGATCCCACAGGCCGCAGAGCAACTAAGCCCATGCGCCACAACTACTGAGCCTGTGCTCTAGAGACCACGAGCCACAACTACTGAAGCCCGCACGCCTAGAGCCCGTGCTCCGCAACAACAGAAGCCACTGCAATGAGAAGCCCACGCACCACAACCAAGAGCAGCCCCCGCTCGCCATAACTAGAGAAAGCCTGCACACAGCAATGAAGGCCCAACACAGCCAAAAACTAAATTAAAAAAAAAATAATAATAACAAACCTCATTAATAAAGGAAGATTTTCTAGGGAGCATAAAAAGAATGCAACTTTTCCCTCATTCCAAAGAGGGGAAAGAGGGAAATTCAGAAAAATGAAGAGAGTAGTAGAGAAACTAAAAAAAGAAGCCATTCAGAAATATGGGAAATTAATGCAGAAGTCAGCAAAAGTTACAGTCTATTAAGTTGATATTTAGTAATTTTGGTTTGTAAACTAAGAGATTAACCCTGAGGCTATACATACACAGTGTATTTGTAAAGGGCCATGCTTTTAAGTTTCTAAGAAAATCTTCAGTTAGCAGTTTAGAGTCTTCTAAAATTAAAGTAAAAAGAATTAATTGGTGTGAAAATACAAGGGTTAGCCGTGTGGGAAAATGTCTAATTGAGGGTTGTAGGTTTCTTGTATCTTGAGAAGAATAAATATTTTGAAGAGTAACACTGAAGGTGGCATTTTAAAAGACATTAAATGCTTATTAAAAGCCACAGGAAAAGTAGTGGAAAGGAAATGGTAATAGAACAGTCAAAGAAAAGGATAATGGAATAATAAACAGGTTAACATTAGAAAAATGATAATTAACAGTAATAAAAAGATATCACTACAATTTCAATTAAACATAAAGCAGTGGAAGGAAATACTGAAATACTTGACTATATAAAAATTCTAAACTTTTACTTATAAACTTCCAACCTTATATATTTGAAATAAAAAAGCATAAATGGCCAAAATGTAAATTGGCCATATCCTTTCAACCACCAAATCTACTTCTAGAAATTTACCCATAGAAGACAATCACATAAATATTCAAAGATATATACGAAGCAGTGTTCAAAAGAGTGAAAACTAGGAAATACTCAAATATCCACAAACAATGGATAGGGTAAATAAACTATGGTACATCCATGAAAAGGACTACTGCTACAGCCATAAAAACATACAGATGTCGGAGAAAGTCACGTTAACAAAGAAACTTAGTGCCATAAATTCATGACCATTCCTCCCAAATGGGGCTCCTACACACTCCCTCTGACCACACAGACTTACAGGTCCTTCTCCTGAGCTGACCAAAGATCTCCTATCAGCAATAGAAAGGAATAAAGTACTAACACATACTACAACATGGAAAACCATTGCAAACATCACGCTAAGTGAAAAAAGCCAGACACAAAGGGCCACATAGTGTATGAAATGTCCCGGGCTGGGGCGGAGGGTTTGGAATGGGGGAATAGGGGAGTGATGGCTAAAGGGAGTGGGGACTGGGGGGGGAATGAAAATATTCTAAAGTTGATTGTGATGATGGATGCACAACTTTACAAATATACTACACGCTGCTGAATCATACATTTTAAATGGGTGACTTGTGTGACATGTATTATATCGCAATAAATGTATTAAAAAAAAACAAGTTCTCCCATATGCTGAATATCTTTGCAATGCCCGTTACCACCTCAGTACTCTTTTTTTGTTTGTTTTTTGTTTGTGGTACGCACGCCTCTCACTGTTGTGGCCTCTCCCGTTGCGGAGCACAGGCTCCGGACGTGCAGGCTCAGCGGCCATGGCCCACGGGCCCAGTTGCTCCGCAGCATGTGGGATCTTCCCGGACCGGGGCACGAACCCGTGCCCCTGCATCGGCAGGCAGACTGTCAACCACTGCGCCACCAGGGAAGCCCCCACCTCAGTACTCTTATCCTTACAGCTGAATATGCCTTATTTGTTTATTCTAGTATATCTGTGAGTTTCACCATCTGTATGCAACAAGCCAGCTCTATGCTCATCTGTTACTCCACCTTTCTAGAAAGCCCTCTGACAAGACATACCAAGAGCTAAAATAACACTTCTCATCCATTGATTCAAATATTCTCTTTTAGAAATCTATCTTAAGGAAATATAAATTTAGAGACTTATATTCAAAGAAGTAATTTTTTAATTTGGGAAAAAAATGCAAGCAATCTAAATGTTTAACAATCAAGGAATCAATAAACTGTAATACGCACATATAAGGAATAGCAAAAAGTCATTAAAATGTCTTCAAAGAATATCGAATATTAAAAAAAGTGGAAAACAAAGAGTATAGACAGTGTGCTCCCTGTTACGTACATTACACGTGCCTGCGACACGGATGTGGGGGACGTCCATGCTGTCTCTGGACACCAGCCCCCCAGCCCTAGCACCACCGTGCTTGTGTAGTGTGACCACACTGCCTTGCCACAGGGACAGGGGCTGATCTGGGGGCGCGATGGGCAGTCAGGGACCCTTCCCCGGAAATGTGCAACTGAGACCATGAGATTCAACCCGGCTGCTCCCCTGAACTGCAGAGGCCTGACCCATTGGCTGGGCCTGCAATTATCTGAGGAATGCTGCCAGGGTCTCCGCCTCTGCCCTGACACTTGCTACACTTGAATGTTGTGTTCTCAGCGTTCACTGGAAGGCAGGGCCAGGAGTCTCCCAGCACTAGACGGCTGGTTGGAAACAGCAAAGCTCACCCCCTGGGAGCATTGCTGGCTAGAATCCACCTGTGCCAGCAGCTCCCTGCAGCATCCTCTCGTTTAACCTGCTCCAACCACAGAAAATAATCCAAGAGCCAATTCTGCTACACCAACAACTAGAGTCCAGGCCAGCGAAGCTTTCTATCCACTGGTCTAAAGCGTGGGCCGTGGGTTCAGCCACACGTCCTGTGGGCTGAGCGGATTGTGCACTCTCGCCCAGGGTTGTGGTCGGACCCTCAGGCCCTGGACATCCCGGGCTGCGCGCGTCTCCCTTCAGCTTCCTCCTGTCCTGGGAAGAGAAGCAGCACAGCAGAAACAGCGAGAAGTGCCATGAACTGTGAAGGGGAATCTTCTCAGCCTCCCCAGCTAAGCACCCTTCTCCGAGAGCACTGGATCTTTGAGAACAGAGCAGACCTGCCGCTGGCACGTGGGGATGGAGAGAGGGAGGCCGTCCGGTCCCTGAAACCAGGCTGTGTCCTCTCCTGTCCTGGTCATTAAAGCCAGTCACTCAGCACCTCCAGAGACGCAACACGAGGACACAACGTGCGCCTCACTGAAGGCTCTCATCAAACAGCACTGCTCGTCCCTCTTCTGTGCTACCTCCTTTTCTATTAAAAAATACAACATTTAAAAACAGAGATACCCACTTGCTGCTGTGGACATAATAATTACAACCTGTAAACCATGGCATTCACCAACAGCCCAGGAAGTCATTCCTATAAACACACACACACACACACACACACACACACACACACACACACACACACACCTCTTCCTGCTTGTACGTATTGTACTTGGAAATAACTGTCACACTGAGTCTGGGCTTCTGGAATTCACGAGCAGGAGAGTCAGCAGTTTCTGATGCATTCTCCTTTATCTCTCTGACCGGCAGATCTTTCTCTTTTACAGCTTGATTGAGGTATATCTCACATATCATAAAATTCACCCATCGAAAGGGTGAAGTTCAGTGGTTTTTATTATTTACAGACAGATCCTGACCAGCATAGAGTGGAAGATAATAAAAGTGTGTTCTCAGCCGGCATCTTCGTCTTCCCCTCCTCTGCTCTGTTTTCCTGGGTGCTCCATCTAACCCCTTGCCATCTTCAGCCCATTGGGGGCCACAAGCCTGGGAGGGAGCCCTAAGCCAGGGCAGCAGGCTTGGCTCACTATGCCGTGACCCCAACACTCCCCACGAGGGAACAAACTCTAGGCTCAGAATACATGATCTTATTGAACACCAGAAAAACAAGGACAAAAAGCAAGTGAAAGAAATAAACACTTTTGTATACTTTTAAAGTATAGAGAGCAAGTTGAGAGTTTATAAGCAAAAGCTGAGTTTTTTAAAAAGAGCTTTTTGCATAATCTTTGCCCTTATTCCTACAAATAATTAAAATCTCACAAATGACCATAGGGACCCATCAAATAGTAAAGAATTATTTACTGTATAAGGAATGAGTTATTTACAGTATAAGGAATGAATTCACATGTGTGATGGACAATGAAAGGCCCAAAGAAATGAAAATCCCAGAAGAAGCAGGGTAAAAACAAAGCGTAGGGAAACACGATAGAACTATCTCTAAATACATCATAAATCACGGTAAGTATAAATAAATGAAATGGGTCTGTTAAAGTGGATAAAAATTTAGATTCTGTAAAAAGAAAAATAAACCCCACAAAATCCACAGAGACACATACAGAGACAGAGAGGTTAAGAATAAAAAGAGGAAAAAATACATCTATGGGAGGAATTGAGATTCTGGGAATGGTGGTCTGGGTAATTCAAATTAAGCCTCCCTCTGAACATAACTGGAAAAACATAAAGAACATTTTCTTGAAGGAATCACAGAACCAACCAGATAGCAAAGAATGGCCAAGCCAAATCCTGCGAGAATGGAGGTCTGGGAAGGTGAGCCAAGCACACGGGGGCCACTCTCCCCTGCAGGTGTCCTCTGATTCCGGGGTGTGGCTGAGCAGCTCTGTGACTCCATCCAGGAATCAAGGGACAGAAACTGGAGTCCATGGTCCACCAAGTCAGAGTGCCTGGGAAATCCTTAATTTGGGTTGGGATTCTGAAGGAGTGCTCCCTCCAAATAAAGAAACAACCAGGTCTTCACAGGCACTTTACAGGTTCAGTTCTGAACCACCTAAGTCCTTGGAATTGGACCCAGGAGTTGCAACAGATTCCAAGCGCCTGGCAGAAACACACACAAATGCATTGTGGAAGAAGACTAGACCTCAATTTATTTTTAATTTTTTAAATCTTTTTGGCACTCACTCAATAAAAAATAACCGGACATACAAAAAGACAAGACTCTATGGAAAAAACCTCACAAGCAATAGAATACTCACACAATCACTCTGAATATCAGAGAGTGAGACACAAAGTGTAAAATAACTTTGTTATTGTGTTCAACAAGATAAAAGACAAGACTGTTCAGACAGAGAGTTGGAAACTGCAAAGGAGAACCAAGAAACATATGAAAAGAGGCTCAATCTCATTAGTTATTACAGACACGCACACTAAAGCCACAATGTGCTACTATCACACCCCAACTACGATGGCTAAAATTAAAAACCTGACAACACCAAGTGCTGCTAAAAATAGTGTAACGGGAACTCTCATGTAGCACTCGTGAGATTAAAAACTGTTTAAACCACTTTAGGAAACTGTGTAGTGTCATCTCATAAAACTGAACACATGCACAAGCTAATATATAGTAATTCTACATCTAGGTTATACAACCAGCAGATACACACACACATATACACCAAGGAACTTACACAAGTAAACTTCTAACAGCAAAACTTGATCACTGGAAGGAAAAAATGGATAACCCCAACTACCACAGTAGCAGGAGTTAACACGCTTATTTCAGTAAATTAATTGATCAAGTAGAGAAAATCTGAATAGCAACTAATAAGCCTAATGTAAAGAGATTAGAGAACTCATTATTTTCAACCCACAGGCATTTTTTAAAAACTGACTTTATTAGGCAATAATGCACATTTCAACAATTATCATAGAATAATTATCACACAGACCACATTATCTTACAACAATGAAATCAGAAATCTGGGGCAAAAAGGTAACCAATTTGTGCCCTTCTTCTTGGAAATTTATGGACACAGCTCCAAATAATCATAGGTCAGAGAAGAAACCATAAAGGATATTAGAAAATACTTAAAACTTTAATGACAATGAAAGAACTAAATATTGAAATATATAGGACTCAGCTAAATCACTACTTAGAAATCTGGTGTTTTAAGTGTATATTAGAAAAGAAGACTGAAAACCACTGAGCTAAATGTGCAACTCAAACATGAGAGGAAGAATGAGCAGAGAGTAAGAGGGTATGAGCAGAATGACGAAACTAAAAACAAACCATAACAAGAAGCAACACAATCAAAAGCTGGCTCTTTGACTAAAGAAAAATATAGAAGGTATAAAGAAGCAATATCAGGAATGAAAAAAAGGGTCACAACTACACATACAGCTGACAGTAAAAAAAAAAGACAGAATACAGTAAACAACTTTTTGCAAATACAAGTGAAATTTTGAGGGAGAATGGATAGTTTTTAAGAAAAATATAACATCGCAATTAACTCAAGAAATTGAATCAGCAGTTCAATATCTACTCCTCAAAACATACTAGAAACAAACAAAAATCATCTCTCGATGATACTTCAGGCAAGTTATATCAAACATCCAAGATGCAGAAAAATCTCTACACAAACTACTCCAAAGAAGAAGAGAAGGAATCATTCCCAACTCATATAATGAAGATAGGAAAACCCAGAAACCAAACACGTAAGAACAGCACCAACATCTCAGTTTCTAACAGATGTAAAAATCTTTCTAAAAATGTTAGGAAACCCAATTTTGCAAAGTCTTCAATAACAACAACAACATTTTCAAATATAATTTATCCAAGTAACACAAAAACAGTTTCATACTAGAAATTACAATAGTAGAATTTTGTAATTCACCACATTGATATGAACATGTCAATTAAGATAGGGGAGAAACACTGCATTATCTTAATAGGTATAGAAAAAGTACTCTTTAAAATTTAACACTCATTCATGACACAAATTCTTAGAAAACTGAGATGAGGCGTTCTCTAATCTGATGAAGGTGATCTACAAAAATATACAGCAAATGCCACCCTTAAGGACAAAGCATTAGAAGCTAAGGGGCCATTATCATGGCCCCCATCCAGCCGTGCACTGGAATGCCCGGCACAGACGGAAGACGGCATGGTGGCATGAGGGCTGGGACCAGAAAAACCCGTCACAACACACAGGAAGCAGCAGAGTATACAGAGAATCACCCAGAAATCCAGACACTATTGGAATTAAAATGACAGGCTGCTGATTATAACGCGAAAATATACAAGTCGATTACACATCTATACATCAGCAAAGTTAGAAAGTGAAAATAAAATTTAAGCCATTTACAATGACCAAAAACTCTGTAACAAATCTAACAAGTCATACAAGATACAACTTTATTGAAAACCATTTTAGAATAGATAGATGTGCTCTATCCAAGTATAATAAGAGTCCAAACTATAAGAGATTAATTCTCCCCCATTCTAATTCTATATATTCAATGTAATTCCAATCAAACTCCCATGGGTGTTTTGTGTGGAATTTGACAGATTGATTATAAAATGTGTAAGGAAGGTCGAAGGGCCAAGCATAGCCAAAGCAACTTTAAATAACTAGGGTGAGGTGGGAAGGCACCTACCAATTTTCAAGATTAGTTGGTAAGTTATAGTAATTAACACAGTGTGGTTTTAACACACGACTAGGTAAACAGACCAATGGAAAAGGAAAGGGAGAAACAGATCCACACATACGTGGGAACTTTCTGTTTGACAGACAAGGTATTACAGATCAGTATGAAACGATGAAACATTCCATGTATAGTATCCATACTGAAAATAATAAGGCAATCTCTACCTTTCACCACACCCAAAAAGTAAATTTCAGGATTAAAGACTCAAATGTGAAAAGCAAACATTAAAACATTTTTAAAGATATAAGGGAGAACATCTTTATGGCTTGGAGAAAGAAAGGGGTTTTTAAACAAGACATTAAAAGAATAAAAATCATAAAGGAAAAGACCAATAAACATTCCTACATTAAAACTATGAACACGAAATAGAAAGGTAAACCACAGACAAGAAGATATTTGCAATGCATATTACCATTAGAGGACTAATAACTACAACATACAAGGAATTCCTACAAATCAATAATCAACCTTCTCTCCAAATAACTTAGCTATTTTTACAAGTGTGAAACGTCTCCATTTTTTTGCTTCCATTTTGAAAAATGAATATTTAGCTTCTCTGAGAGTATTCTTTTTCTCTTATTGTCATTTCCAACATAGAATTCTAAAACTGATTTGAATAGTATTAGAACCATTAAAAATATATTAAAACTAATGTATTTTAACTATTTTTATGATTATAAAATAACTCATAATTGTAGAAATTTTATAAAGGTATTAAAATATACATTTGAAATATTAAATAATTAAAATGTTAAAATTAAATGGAAAAGAAACAAATATAGAAAAACATAAAAATCATTAATAATCCTTCATGCACACACACATCCTTGTTAATATTCTGGAATTTTTTTCTAGACTTTGTTTGTATTAATATATACAGACATGTATCCATACATTACACTGTAATGTATACATTAACCTAACATGCATGACAAGTTGGGTCTGAAGTGAGGGCAGGTCATTTCAAGTGATGACACCCATCAATCAGCAGGAGATGCAAGCTGACCCAGGAGGTCTTCTTAGAGCAACAGGAGTTAAAACCACTCTTGGAGGAAGGAACTGTAACAGGAGTGAAGGCTTAACGCTGGGATAAGGACCACATTAACATGGTGGGTTAAAGAACTCCTGGACAAACAGAAGGCAAAATCGGAGAGGTTAGGACGAGAAGCAGGATATTGTGGAAGAATTTCAAGAGGATACTGCTCAAATGCCAGATCCTGCAAAGAAGTTCAGGAGAATGAGTGAAGAAAAGGCATCCAAGAGGGCCATGGTGAAAATATCAGATTACAAGGATGTGAAGAAAACAGGAGATAAAGACGTGTGTGTGGACTTCACAGTCAGCAAATCAGGCAGGAAGCGAAGGTGACAAATCAACAGAAGTTTAACCCAATCCACTGAGAGACTGCGGATGCAGGAAGAGAGAGAAAAGGAGGACCCAGAGGCCGGAGGGCAGCGGGAGAAAAGCATCGGTGTCACCACAGAGCTGTTCCCAAGCTGATGACAGACGGGAGGAGAGCCTCAAGCCAGGTAAACTTGGTCATTTTACCACTAAAATCTGGCATGGGACAAAAGTCTATTTGAATCAAGACGCATCCCCACCAAGTTGCTGTATCGGACAGAATACTAGAAATACAAAAGAAGAAAAACAAACCCTCATGTCTTTGCTTCAAGTCACTCATGGGAGGAGAACCAAGATTTGAGAGAAACTTCATAAATACTGATGCTAAGGGGGATTTTTAAAACTAGCTAACCACTGACACAAATGACTGACAGGCTCTTATTTCCTTAAAAGAAGGAAAGTCCTGATTTATTTAATATTATTTTTTGACAGTATCTATCCACACGACTGGAGAATGCTACACATAATGAATGTTTCTGTGCTACCTGGTCAACTGCATAATTGCTAGTTTAAGATACAAAATTAAAAGCAAAACAATTCAAGGTGGAATAACCCAACCCATGTTTTCCTAAACATCTGTGATTGTAGCAGGAATGTGATGACTCACGGTTCTCTGTAGGTAACAGGGACGCACGGCTGGGGCTGTGACCTTCCCAGCTCCCTCCACATCCTCTACATCCCTCCTCGCCTCGCCCCACCTTGAATGACACCAAGTTAAAACACTAATGAAGACACCCCCGTGCCATAAACCCAATGAACTGGAGAAACAAGAACGCTGACCTCTTTAATTACTCCTTAAAAAAAAAGATCTAAAATTTATGCATAATAAAATTTTAAAAAGAACATTTATCTTCTAAGTGTATATCTTCTAAGCTTATGACTGAAGTATCTTGAACTTCTAAAGTGGTTTTCAACTTCAAATACAAACATTTATTAGAGGCAAAAGCTAATTAGCTTTATTACAAGGAGGGTGTGAAGAGTTGACATGATCTGAGGAAGTAAATAAAGTTTGCACAGATTTTCATTTGACTGTGGGTTTACAAAATGTTCAATAATTCTAATTTCTGAAATAGCTGTCATCTTCCTATAGGATAAGATAAATTAGTCAGCTAAGGGTGGAGGTCTCTGAGGTAATATCAAATCCATGCCACTAGAGGGAAACTCTCAGAAGTGTCTGCAGAATGATCTTCGAAATGAAGTCACAAAGTACCCACATCCTCCCACCTTCCACACATGCTTCTTCTGTTTACCTACACGTGCCCCTCGCAACGCCTGTGCATCTCCTAACACTCAGCATTTAACTCTCCAGTTAGTTGATACCACTCCACAAACCATTTCTTCTCTCTTCCCTCAGAGGTTCCTTATCCTCAAATTTCTCAAATTTTGTTCAATTTTAAACTCTTTATATTTACCTTCTAAACATTTTAGTCACCTCCTCTGCTCCAATCAGAGGAGCAAGTACTCGACTCTCTAAGCCCCTATCGCTTTCAGCAATTACTGTCAGGCATTTTCTTAAAATTCTTGTGTCTCCAGTAAGGTGCTGGTGGCTTGACAAGAGTCGTCCAGAGCAGTGTCAACACGACCAGGGAAGGACAGTGGGGAATTGCCATTTCACCGCCCGTGGCCCCTCACTCCAAATGACTTGACCAGCTCTGGGAGGACCCTGACCCCCACTCCATTCCAACTGTCCACTCCCAAAGCCACACCTGGTCTCAGTCGCCACTACTCCCCTGACAACTTCTTAAACTTCTACGCGCAGAACTCAAGCCAAAGCTCTTGAATTCTGCACCAAGGCCCCAGCCGCCCAATCCCTTCTGATTTCACATCCTGGTCCCAGGGGCCATCATCTCCATCATCCTCTCACCTTTAATCTCAATTCCCCCCGGTCCTTCACTGCACACTCCCTTCTGAACCGGCCAGCCCTCTTTCCACTGCGCCCCCAGGCTTTGGAGCCCTTCTGGAGAGAATCACACAGGCTCGCCCCATGCGGTCATGGTCTCCGACCTCTGGGGTCCCTCAACCATGCCTGGCAGTCCCTACTCATGTTCCCAGTCATTTCCTCTCTCTTTGTCCCTCTGCAGAGGTGACATCATCACCTCTCTAGAAATCTTACCTACTCCTTCTCCCTCGACTGGCAATCTCAATGCCCTCTTAGAAAATGAAACTACCTCCCAGCCCCACCTTACCTCTATACACAACTATTCATTCAGTTCCTCCTCTCTGGGGGGGTGGGGTCCTTACTCTGTGCTGTGAATTCCATCCACCCCTGTCCCCCACACCCCGTCCCCACAGCAGCAGCCCTCCATCTCTGTCCCTGCTCCCTCTGGTATCTCTGAAGGTTCCACCAGGCATATAAAGATGCTCAATACTCTACCATTAAAAAAAAATAGCATCTATTGAAAATGACAAACTTCTATAGAGTATGTTTAACTCTCACTAAATACAGTGGTCTGCTCACTCTTCACTGTATTATTTTATCTGTGTTGTCAGTACCTGGCTCCCCTGGTCTTTACTGTAGACACTGATGCTTATCCCTGTTGCTTTGGCTCCAGCAAGTTCCTAAGCTGCTGACCAAGCGTCCAGCCTTCCTGTGGGATCTCGAGGGCCACCCACTGGCTCTCCAAATTGAGCGTTTCTTTCTCACACCTGCAACTCTGATCACTCAACTCCCGGCTTGGTTTCAGCTTGGACTCCAGGTACCTGCTGGGACTGCAGTATGACCCTGGACCCCCACTTACTGCACTCATTTCCAACCAATGTCCAGGCAAAGGATCAGCTTTTTTCTGTTGAGGGTCCTTATTTCCTCTTAAGCCCAGGAATTATTAGGGGTCCCTTCACTCTCAATTTCACATCACTACACTTAGCTGAAAAAAACCCTGGCCTTTAAACTGCTCTACCCTGGGTTGACAGTTAGACTCTGCATTCAGGACCCTGGCTGCGCTGCTGGAGTCCAGCTACATGGTTGCTGGTCTCCTCACCCCTGGCTCCCTTGCTTGCAATTTCCTCTCATTTTCTACTGATCTCCAACCCATCTCTCATCAAATCATGGGCAAACACCCATGCCACAACAGGTGGTCATTTCACTCACTACTTATTTTAAGTTGTGGTAAGTGTTATAAACAAATTCTGAAATCTACATTACTCTTTTAGCGGTCAGCAAACAACACTATTACAGACTCTGTTATATTTCATAATCATATATTATATATAACGTGAATGCTCTAGGATTTATGTCAGAGAAGATCATCATTTTAAGAGTACAGTATATGTGAAACTGTTCAGTCAGTCAAAAACAAAAAAGAAAAGGTTAATATCAGGTGGTCATATACTGGAAAATCAAATCTTGAACAAAGATTTAGGGATCCTTAGACTTACAAGTGTATTGGTTTCTACTGGATTATTTCTTGACTGTCTCATCTTATACCATCCAAACAAAGGAATTGATATTATGTTTTTAAAAAAATGATCCAAAATAAATCTGAGAAATCAGAAAAATTTTATGTATTGTATATTCTGAAATGAAAACGAAGAAAAAGCCAGCATGCTAAAACCCAGTGGCACTACCGTACTTCTTCATGATCACACCACAAAGCAGAATTTAATAGCTTCAAAAAGCAGTTATCGGGGACTTCCCTAGTAGTGCAGTGGTTAAGAATCTGCCTGCCAATGCAGGGGACATGGGTTCAAGCCCTGGTCCCGGAAGATCCCACATGCCGCGGAGCAACTAAGCCCGTGCGCCACAACTACTGAGCCTGCACTCTAGAGCTCTCGAGCCACAACTACTGAGCCTGTGTGCCACAACTATTGAAGCCTGCGCACCTAGAACCCATGCTCTGCAACAAGAGAAGCCACCGCGTGAGAAGCCCGTGCACCGCAACGAAGAGCAGCCCTCACTCACTGCAACTAGAGAAAGCCTGCATGCAGCAACAAAGACCCAACACAGCCAAAAACATTAAATAATTAATTAATTAATTTTTTTAAAAAGCAGTTATCAGATACCATCTGCACAGGACATACAAAGGAAATAACAAGTATACAACCTAAAACAGACAACACTGACGCTGTCCAAGACACAAAATGACATGCAAAGTCACACTGAACACACCATCTTCCTGAGAGTAAGTCAGGAAAGGCAATGGCATGACTCTGACACTTTCCTAAAGGATGGTCTTGATAACTCAGCAGTTTCAGTAAAGCTCTTCTTTTGCCCTGGTCAAAATGCACTTAAATATGAGAAAGTACAAGGAAAAGCATTTCTCTTCACTAGAAAGAAATCTAATTATCAGATGCTAAGTCCAAGTGTTACACGAAAACAAAATTTAGATGAAATAAAATATGGCCCTGCCTCAAAGCATTAGCAAGTCTTGCCAGTCTCAATGTACCTCACTAACAATTTCAAGGCGGAAAAAATAAACATTTGAATCATTTAAAATTACACAGTCCATTAAATATTCTGCTGTGCACACAGAACACACAGTGTGCTTATTTTACTTGACATGTAAAAAGAATAACATTTATGTGGAAGCCAAAGGTTAAACAGATTTTAAAAATATGAACAGTAGTAACAATATACTGAATTATATAATATCCAAAATGTTGAAAATGAATTTTCATGCCAAATAGTAGGAAAATGCCAGTGATTATGAGATACTGAAATAAAATGCAGTAACTCAAAGTATATAGTTGGATCAAAAGGGAAAAAGCTAGTTCATGATTTTCATTCTAATTATAATAAATCTTTCAAAATTGAATACACAATAGAGAAACAAAGTTAATAAATGCATACAAAGATGGTTCATGTTACATTAAAATATGGAAGTGACTATCAAAACATGATTTTTAAAACAATCAAAAGCTAAAGTCATGTTTGGAGTACCGGTATATAGCTAGTTTTAAAGAATTTCAACTGAGTTACTTTTTTAAAAAAATCAACAAAAAAGCTTGACTTCTTTCTGGCAGCACAGAGTGCTTAAAGAAGGGTGGAAGCACTTTCATTTTTCATTGCAAAGAGGAAAACAGTCACTGCTGTCATTCTGCTACCAGTTATCCTCCAATCATCAAAAGGCCCTGGCATTTAAATCACCTTCAGACAAGCTCAGGTGGCTCCAAATTCTACTCCGCCCTAAGCAGCACCTTCTAAATATCAACAGCTTCCAGAAATTCAAACAACCAAAACAACTTCAAATTGGAAAGGCCTTCCACTTTCATTCCACATTAAAGTCCAACAGTCACAAATTTAAGCAGAGATGTGACTGTGGAGAAATACGAAGAATGAAGCTGTTAGGCAGCCAGGCCCCAGCGGCTGTCCCCGCCTGGGCGGCAGGCCACTTGCTGGGGAGCCCTGCCCCCAAGTGGCCACCAGCTGCCCTGCCCAGGGATGAAGGGAGAAGGCCACCCGGGCTGTCCTCCTACGAAGACACTCTCCCTTCCCAGGCTCAGGCCCGGTTTCCTGGACCATGTGAACGTGCGCAGGTACCTGACCAGAAGGAAAACAGCCGCTGGACCTGCAGGTGCCTCACAGAGGGGCCCTCGAGGGGATTCAGCCAACCTGGACTTTCAAGTTCTGAGCCTGTTTGTTCTGGGAGTCAGAGTGGGACTCCCAGAACAAACAGGCCACACCGAGATCTGGGGAGGACTGGGTCTTGTGCCCGCACCCAGATCAGGCTCTGAAGAACAAGCCCTCCTACAAGCTACGATGTCACCACTGAAGCGAAATGACTATAGTATTACCCTCCCCCACTTGCCACAGGAAAGAACACAGTAAAGCACTGAGGACACCAAAGGCTTCCCTCCGCCTGGTGTCTTCTCTCAGGGCGCCCCAGCTCAGGCCAAGAGCTGGCACCCCGCTGAGCATGCCTGCACCCCCGTCTGCACCAGGCCCACAGCCAGCCCTCACCACTATCTGGTTACCACAAAATGTTGGGCTTCTCTAAGATAGAAGACAGCATAGAGATAAAAAACTACACATTCTGAATCTTCCATTTGTCATCCTAATGCTCAGAAGTCACAGAATAACCAAATAAAATGCTTTTACTTAGACTAGCAAGAACAGAATATCTGCTCCAAAGACAAATATAACTAATTTCTACATATCCTTGAAATTATAGTGTGTGTGCATACTGACACAGGTAAGTACATTATTTGTTATGTTCCCCAGAGATTATTTATTCTGTTCAGCAACAAATATGGAAATCAAACGATTCAGTTTCTTGAGTTAAAAGTAATGAAATAATATAAGATCACCTCTGAAAACCTGAAGCAGATCCATTTTAGATAAAAAACAATTATGTCCATAGACTTACTCATTCAGCACACAGGAAAATATTCTTTTTATTTCTGGAATTTCAACCTCCTTTGGCCTGCCTGCCTGTCACCCCACTGCCCTTGGCTAATGTCACCAGCCACCTCCAAAAGCCCCCCACCCCGCTCACCACTGTAAGCACAGCACCTGGAGGGTGAGTTACACTGCCATGTGCCCCCTTCATAGCCCTGGGGGAGGGGCTGTCAGAGAGGTGATGGAACTGTCAGAGCCCATGACATCAACTCTGTAGATTTGAAGCAGTGATGGCTCTCTTTGTTCTGTGACTGTATGAAAAATTACATTATTCCTCCTCTCAAGATAAAAAGTAAAAGAAAAGATAAACTCTAATTCCCACTCCTTAAGTGACCTTCTCTGACCGCTGGAAGGTCCAAGTCGCCTTTGCCCTCCCCCACTATCTGAGGCTGCACGTATCTGCTGGTCACTCACTCCCTTCTGGAAACTGCCCTCCTCAGCTGCTCCATCACCCACAAATGAACTCCCCTGCTCGCTCCCCTCCTGCTGCCCACCCCTGAACTGGCTATGTCCTCTGGTTCTAGCATTAGCCCTCTTAGTTCACAGAAGCATCATCACGGCGGAATCCTTCTTTGTAAGTGAAATAGTGCACATCCCCCTGCCCTCCTGCAGCGGAACAGATAAATGCAGAGCTCCAGACAGGAGGCGGGGTGGGGGCTCAAGACTGACCCTGCCCCTCTGGGTCAGAACAACCTGTGGTCCCTCCCATGGCCCTGGCAGCTCTCAGCTCATCCCCACTCCCTGCCCTGCTCCCTCAACCTGGGGACATCCTCCCCGCTCCCTCCCCCACAAAGTCAGATGCATCCTTCAGGTCCAGTGAAAGAGTCACCTTCTTCGTGACTCTCTTCTGCACCAGGGGGGCGATGAGCACCCGTATTTCCCAGGGGTACCCTGCACTGCCTCTACTACTGTCCATGGTGTGGTGTGTTTACATTTCTGCCTTCTCTATTAAACTGAGACCATTTTAGAGGCAGGCGAGACGGTGGTGGTGGTGGTGGTGGTGCGTGTGCATGAGAGAGAAAGGTGTGGGGAAGAGGGGTCCCAGGTGAACCGAACATGAGGCTCAGGCGTGTTCTGCTGTGGGCTGGTGTCCCGCATTAAGAGAAGTGAGGCCGTGGGGCGGGCAGTGACTGGGAGCTGGAGGGGAAAGCAGCCGCTGGTCTCCAGCCCAGACAACAAAAGGAATCGAAGCCCTAGAGAAAGAGATGGTCAGGCAAAATCCAGGCGCAGCCTTCCCAAGAGACTATGAGACACAAATTAAGGCAGAAAACCAAAGGCTTCTCGTTCTCTTCTTGGTAATCCTATTTTCAATATTCTTCTCCTTAAGACCTAAATTCTAAAAGCCCTGTGTTTTCTACTCAGTTCTGATGAATAAAATCCTGCCTAAAATCAGAGCCAACAAAGTTCCCAACTAGCAGTTGTTAGTGAAAAGAAACTCTAAAGAGATAAGCGATGTGAGCATAGGTCCAAGATGGAGACAAAATTCTGAGCTCCTGAAACAATACAAAAGACGGAGGCTGACAGTGTTCACAAGAAGAGTACTTGTAGCCGTTGTGTTTATTAACCATTTAAAAAAACAAATGTCCTTGTAAGGCTGTCTGTAAAAGTCCCTTAGAGATACCTGGACATTCACAGTTTAATGAAGAAGTAACCATTACGGGCAAAGCAGCTCCTACTAATTGGTTGTCAATTGGCAAACTGCATTCCAACTGGTCTCTGGATGCCCTAAAGTGACATAAATAGCCCGATTTTTTTGTTCTCCCTACCTGACTCTGCTCACTCTGGAAAACTGATGAGGGTGGTAATTCTGGCGGATCCCTGTACCCTCCAGCCATGCCTCTCCCCACAGAGGGTTGGGACTGGGCCACTCCGGTGTCCAGTGATGAGGCCAGACCTCAGTGAGACGGGACTAGTGAGGACAGCCCCTCAGCTACTGCTCGGAGCACATAACCTGAGTCTGGTCATGGGGAAACACAGAACAGCCCCAGGTTGAGGATTCTTTAAAACTGCCAAGGAGGAGATATGACACCTAGAAGCAATGCATGTTCCTGGGCGGGATCCTGTACCAGAAGGGAAACAAGACACTGCTGGGACAGCAGTGCAGTTCAGATGGGTTGTGTGGACTGGACAGAACTGCCGTGCCAATGTTGACTTCCTGCCTTGGTTACATGGGTTATATCAGGATTAAGTAGAAACTGCCCTTGTTTGGGGGAACAAAACCCAAAAAAGTTTAGGGGCTGTGGGACACCGTATCTACAGCTTGCTCTCAAGAGTTCAGCAAAAGACTAATAACAAAGGGTGTATTCACACATGCACATACACATCTCTACACAGAGAGAGTGGGCAGTGGAGTAAACACTATGAAATGTTAGCAGTTGGGAAATTTGGGAGAGTGGGGTTATGGCAGTTCTCTGTACTGTTCTTACAATTTTTCTTTAAGTTTAAAAATATTTCAAAATGACATTTTAAAATTCTCCCTATTGTTCATTCTAGTACTTTTTATCTTCTCCTTTCCTTACATCTGACAAAGCCCACCAGCCAAAGACCCCCAGACATGCCTGTAGTCAAACAGAGTGAGGTCGTGAACTTGCTGCAGCCAATAAGGAAGCTGTCCACACAGAACCGTAAGTATGTTTTGCAAGTTGTGGTTTCCATTGCCATTCACAGTGCCTCCTCCCGGTCTACCTGCCAGGGAGGGCATTGATTCACCTAATAAAATCTCTTCGTTCATTCAACAAATATTTATCCTGAGCTCCTCTAAGTCCTTAACGTGTTAGGCATTAGGAAGCTATGTAGTTTAATGACACATGATCCGTCTTTGAAACTGGTGAGGCAATGTATAGACATAAATGATGATATAAGAGATCCTTGTAAGGCTGTACTGAAAAAACAAAGACTTGATGGAATGAAGGAAAACCTGAGGAACAATTTGTTCGGATAGATAAGTTTTCATAGAATTAGCTGAAAGTACCACTTCAGGCACAAAATCTTTTTGTATTTTAACCATCAGGTTATATATATTTTTCTAAAATGTATTATAAACTTTCCTGCCTTAAACCAAACATAATTTGATATGTTAAGCAAATTTTAGTTGTACAAATCTCAATCATGCAACATAAAATATTAATGGTCCCATTTCATACACAAATCTGAAATTATGCAAATGCCCCAAATTAAGAGTGACCAGTGAGAATTGCATAACTTCAAACCAGCAGGCTGAGTGACCTATAGCCTATGAACTCTAACCAGACCACTTTATCTGGAAAACAGAAATAAGCCACCATATTTTGTCAGTCCTCTGGGAAAATGGGTCTTACAATTGAATGAATTTTGAATATGTAGAGGCCTCAGAAGCACACATCTTTTACTGGGGCACCCCACTGATGCTGGGGCAACATACATCTTTCATAAAATGCCATATCAATTGTAATTTAACCCATTTATGATTTGGCTTTTACTGGGGCATTAACTTTCTGGTCTGTACAGTGGCGAGATCCAGACCTGCTAGGGTATGTAAGTGGACTTTTCTAGTTACTGATGAAATGTCCATTTCCTTCTTCTTCCTCACCAGCAGAACCCCATTTTTATCCCCTGCAGCCCTGTGCTACCAAAATTTCCCATTTTCAACCTCCCTTAGAACTGGAGATGACAACATGACACAGTTCTTGCCAAAGAGATGTAGGAAGATGTCCCTAAGCGGGCACAATCTCCTCTGAAATAACCGGACAAAGCTTCCCTAGGACAAAGTCTGTGCCTTTACTCTGCCGCCTTCTCCTCGCTGGAGACCCAAAATATGAGGGCAGACCCACAGCAGACACGTAGAGACCACAGAAGACCAGCATGAGGACCCAGGCCTGCAAACTGAGGGCAGCCTGGAAAAGAGAAAACTAGGTCTCGTCACAGAGCTGCTGTACCAACGACTGTCTACCCTGAGACTCCCACTGAGAAAAAATTCCTGGCAGTTGATTTTAAATGACTATAATTCAATCAGCCAACTCTTACATTCATATAGGTGTTATTTATGGATTTGGGGGGGTTGGGGCACTTTTTTGGTCAAAGAACCCAGCTAAGCAAATCAATACACGTGATCCACCAGGCCAGATCCTGGTCCAGGAAAAGGCCCAGCGAGAGAAATGGGAAGGAGCAAAGGGGGCTTCAGGGAAGGGTTTCCATGCTTGTAAGAGAGAGACTCCCCTTCCTTCCTGACTTTATCCATGTGGATGTGAGGCCCAGAACTGCCACACTCACCACGTGACAAGTCTACTGATGACGTCTATGCAGAGAGGAGAGTAGACCTAAGATTCCCAGGAAAATGGAACTGGACCCATGGGATTAAATCAGGCATGAAGATCACCCTAGTAGACTTCTAGACCTCTAGGAATGTGACCTGATAAACATCCTTAATATTCAGGTCACTCTGAGTCAGCGTTTTGTAACATGCAATCAGGAACATTCTCACTACCTCAAAATGTGAAGGACCTGGCCACTGTGAGAACAGAAGCTGCCACAATCATCTCCTCCACCTCTACCTGCATCACCACCACCACCTCCACCATCATCACCTAAACCAGCATCACCTCCATCACCATTACCATCACCACCTCTATCACCACCACCATCACCACCACCCTCTCCATCACCACCACCATCACCACCCCAGCTACCATCTCCATCACCACCTCCATCACCACCGTCATCGCCATCACCTTCACCACCACCACTGCCATCACCACCATCACCACCTCTACCACAACCACCTCCATTAACACCACCATCACCACCACCACTGCCTCTACCACCACCTCCACTCTCACCAATACTACTCCACCGTCATCATCACCATCACCACCACCACCTTCACCTCCACCTCCAACACCACCAATACCACTACCTCTACCTCCTCCACCCCCACCACCAACATTACCTAAATCCCCTCCACGATGATCTCTACCTCCATCACCCCACCACCACCTCCACCTCCACCAGTTACCTCCACTACCTCCATCAGTACCACCACATCTACTCTGGCTATTCAAAAAAATGTCCCCCTTACTTCTTCATGCTCAGGCATGTTCACCATAAGAGAAGTCAATACATGAAGTTGCTTCCTTTTCCTGTGTGTCAAGTGAGTGACATGATTTTACATGTCCTCTTGCTTCTCAGCCCCACCACTTTAACATTTAATGGTCGCTTAGCTTTCTTCTACTCAGCTACCAAAGTTATTGGAGCAGTAAGTCAACCAACAATAAATCAGCAAATACTTAATGAGCATAGACCTGACATGCTTAGCACTGGGAAATACAAAAGACATGCTCCCTGCCTTTGAGGAGCTGAAACACATCATCAATGGAGAACAGAACACACACTAAGAGGCGAAGGTGCAGTGAGGAGATGTGTAGGTGGCCTGGGGTCAGCACCCACAATGACATGGAGATACCTAAAGTGAACGGAAAGATGCCAAGTCACTAGAGCTCAGGGTGAGAAGAGCAGAGGGCACCCACGATGCTCACTGCTGTTTCTTCTAAGCTCTCCTCCGGTGAGGTGGGTGGTGGTGATCAGAGAAGAGCAATGAGCAGGGAGTGGCTGGCCCTTCCCACCAAACCGGGAAGCAGGGTAAGCTGGTGTTCAGGGTCCTTCACGTCTTCTCCCTCTACTGACTCAGCACCTTCAGTGCCAGCTCCTTACTCATCAGTCAGGCACCAAGAAAGCAAACTTGACATATGGTCAAAGGGATATTTAGTTTTAAAACAGGCCTCTGGGGTCTTAGCATCCCACACATCTCATAGTAGGAGGTCTTGGGTAGAGAAAGAACGAGAAAATTTCGATCACTAATATCCCGACAGGGTTGCATAGATCCTCCAGTAGCCTACACAGATGCCTCTTTACCAGGAGAAAAAAGTTTCTTTTCAAATGTGAAAAACTGCTGATCATTAAAAAACCACAGAACTATTATTCAGGCAGCAGTGAAATGTGGCATATTAGCCCCAAAAGGTAACACTCCAAATAATATCTTCACATATTTTCCCTCCCATGACAAAAACTCCTGGAAGGGTTTTGAAAAATGTATCATTTTGCCTGATGGTTCTCAGTGATGACTGAATCCTTTTTACTCAAGGCTAAAGGAACAGAGACATAAATTATTAATTAGTTCATTGTTCCTATTTATTGTATATAGAACTTCTTTGTAGTATTTCTGTTGGCAGAAAGAGAAAACTGACAATCTAGGTTTACACCCACAAAGCAAGAAATAAATTACTTAAGTTCACGTTAAGGACAGCATTCCCAAACTGAAGGAATCCCACTCAACTGGCTCCATCCTCCTATTTTAGGTAGGAGGTATAATCAAGAGAAGCCGTAAAATTTCAAGCAATCTGCTGAATTTTTAAATTACCACTTAAAATTCTTTGATAACACATTTAGAATCTGAGAGAGAGGAAGGGACAGAAGTGAAAATGCAACCTGATGACTCTAAACCTGATGGCAATGACACCACAGTGATACGGAAGAGCTAAGAACGGAAACATCATTAGCTAAATCTAAAGACAAACGGTTGCTTTTCTTCTTCATACTGATTATCAATACATCCCTCCTTCACCCGAAGGAAGAAACAGAACTTGTCACATGGTTTATATAGCATTTTACTCATTAAAGTGTCGAAGAAAGGCTCAGGTTTTCTAGGCAAAACCCATCATCATAACAGACTTGTCCATTCCAGGCCTCGCCTAAGAAAACTGTACCAAGTATCCCTGGGACACTGTCTCAAGGACCTAGGGAGAGTGGATGGATTCCAGGCCCCCTCAGTAAACTAGGTTGTCAATCAATTACGCTGCAGTGTTTACAGAATGAACTAGAAAGCCCATCCCATTTAATCCCCACAGAGAAAGCTGAAACAATCAACTCTCCCCAGGGGTGAAATGGCATCGATCTGATGCTGGGACCAAAGCCAACAGTCTCAGCTGGAACCTGAGGCTTATCGGCCAGAAACTGGGACCTTGAAACCATGGCAAGTGGACCTCCTGCTCCACTTGCTAAGTTCTTCCAAAAGCAATGAAAATTGCATTTTTTTCTCAGGCAAAGTTAAAAGCAAAATGTAAAAATATAAATGTTACTCTGTTGGTCATGCAAATTTGATATATATGTACATGACAGGATACCATGAACTAAGTTTCAGTCTTTCTATTTTAAGGTTTTCTGTTTACTTTGGTGGTTAAAGGAAGCCATACATTTAATAAGAATTTTTACAATTTAAAAAAGTGTATAATATGACAAAATTTTCAGTCTTTTTGCACTAGAAGAACATTTATGAAGAGATACATACAATGGCTAAGCTATTTCCTGAAGAGAATAAGGGTTATGTATTCCTATACAATTAGAAGTCATTACAGACCCTTTCCCAAGGATCTTCTTCCCTTTAAACTTTGTGGCAAAGATTTTAAAATTTGGTTCTCCACGATTATATGGCATAGCCAACTGCATTAGAGAAACAAATCTGAACACTTTTTACCTCCCATGAAACCCTTTTCTAAACCACATTTTTAAAAAGCGGAGTACTCCCTTTTTTAAAAAAAAGAAGATAAAATTTTAGAAGTGGAGGGAAAGGGATTCCCTGGTGGCTCAGTGGTTAGGAACCCACCTGCCAATGCAGGGGACACGGGTTCGAGCCCTGGACCAGGAAGATCCCACATGCTGCAAAACAACTAAGCCCGTGCACCACAACTGCTGAGCCTGCACTGTGGAGTCCGTGAGCCACAACTACTGAAACAACGTTCCACAACTACTGAAGCCCGCGCGCCTAGAGCCCATGTTCCGCAACCAGAGAAGCCACCACAATGAGAAGCCCGCACACCGTCATGAAGAGTAGCCCCGGCTCGCCGCAACTAGAGAAAGCCCGCGCGCGGTAACGAAGACCCAATACAGCCAAAAATAAAAACAAATAAATAAATTTTTTAAAAAAGGTAGAGGGAAAAAGTCCTTTTTCAGCCCCATACCAAAGATACTCCATGTCCCTATACATTCTGAATATTATAGTATTATCTGACCATAGCTTATGGTAGAAAGTGGGAATAGCCAAGCTGGGAGAGTCTTCTTTCTATTAGTTTATTTTTCAGAAAATCAGTTTATTGCTTTGCTAAAAACGGAACATGTTCATTGTAAAAATTTCTGACAATCTAAAAATGTTCAAAGAACAAAACACTAAATTGCTGCCCCACCAACCATGACTATAAGAACCTGAGACAGAAAATGAACTCAAATTGCAAAAAACCCAAATTGATTGCAGTAATTACATTTTGTTAATACATTCCCATTACTGACAAGTAGATGAACTATCAGTACATGGCCTTTCAATGCACTCTGCAGAAAGTAGAACACCAAAGTCACACACAACACAGCTCATGCAGCTGAGCACACCCCACACCAGAACCCACAGCTCTTCCCAGGAATCCACATTCCCTACCTCAGCTTTACCTCTCTTTGAACCTCAATGGCAAAACCTCTTCCCTCCAGAGATGCTTAAACATTTCACTTTTGACATAAAGTCAAACAGGAAAGATCATCAAAAAGAAATAAATCAATTCTGCACCTGGCTAGTGTTATTTTTTTCCTTGCTTGTACTGTACACTAACTTCAGCCAAATCAACTCTAGCATGGAATGAGACAGGAAATTTACTATCAATAATTTTTAGACATGTTCATCACAATGAAAAGATAACTCTATGCACCAACTTTTCCTCACAGCTGAAATAATCTATTTCTATTTCTGAGAAACTGAAGGCAATCTTATGTGAAGTTAAGCTCTTCTTCTGTCATATTCTAGAAAAATTTTAATATCTTCCCCCTCCACAATAATTCTATTTAAGAAAGTAAACATATTTTATGACACGCAAATTAATTAGTTACCTGATTATGCTTCAGTAATGATAATATTTAACACCATATAAAATAACGTGATAAAATTTCAACTCCCATTTTTATGTTCTAACAAATAATTCAAATTTGTTTCTCAATTAATTCAGTGTTTCACTTTTGAAAAGCAATTTGCTTTATTTTAAGCCAGACTTATACTTTCTTCTGTCACTTTAAGTCTACTTAGCATGAATTTACTGTCTTTTAACCCCTTTTTTCAGTTATTGCTTAAATGTCTTCTGATAGGTCACGTTTCACCTTCTTGTCTTATATGGTCAAGCATAGTTTTAAGTGAAATAATTGGGTAAAATTATTTTAATAAAAATAATTACTAAAATTTTTGAAAACTAAAAATATAGAGTATTCACAATTACTGAACTTTTGTTTTCATCAATTATAGGCAAAAGATGCAGTAGGGCTTCCCTGGTGGCGCAGTGGTTGAAAGTCTGCCTGCCGATGCAGGGAGCACGGGTTCGTGCCCCGGTCCGGGAAGATCCCACATGCCGCGGAGCGGCTGGGCCCGTGAGCCATGGCCGCTGAGCCTGCGCGTCCGGAGGCTGTGCTCCACAACGGGAGAGGCCACAGCAGTGAGAGGCCCGCATACCGAAAAAAAAAAAAAAAAAGATGCAGCGGTCATATCTTCAAAAAAGATAGGCTTTACTTTCACACTGTTACCACCTTTTGAAACAATAATGGTCAATGGTACTTTTATAATTCTGAATTCTTCAGCGCTCAAGGGAGAAACGAACACATCTAGTCTAAGCATCCCGAACATCCATTAATCTGCCAATGAATGCTACAACACATACATGTGAATAAGACCTTCTTATAGCTAGGAAAATTCTAGTGTTTCCTTTATGGCATTACAGTAGCTCTTCCAGGACAACACAATTAATAGGAAAGGACCGTGGGGCCTGAAAGGGCCAGTGTTCCTCTAAAAACATGCATGAATTTATCATATACCCAAGTGAAAACCTGTCACTAGGCCTGGGGAAAAAAAGGTCACTAATGTTAATCACTTAGAATGAGAAGAAAACCCCAACATTAACTGATCTGGGATCTGTCCTAATAATAAGAGAGCACCTCTATTTTCTGGAACTACAAGGAAGTTGGGTGTTTGGGGTTCATCAAATACTTAGGTCTGTACTTACATTGATATGTGGATTTGTGATTTTTCTGAGAAATTTACATTATCCACTGAACTTAATTCAATTTTTTTTTTTTTTTTTTTTTTTTTTACAGTACGCGGGCCTCTCACCGTTGTGGCCTCTCCCATTGCGGAGCACAGGCTCCGGACGCGCAGGCTCAGTGGCCATGGCTCACAGGCCCAGCCGCTCCGTGGCATGTGGGATCTTCCCGGACCGAGGCATGAACCCGTGTCCCCTGCATCGGCAGGCGGACTCTCAACCACTGTGCCACCAGGGAAGCCCCTTAATTCAATTTTTGTTGTAGAGTTCAGGAAACATTTGTTCATTTTGGTCTTTGAACCAGAATCATCATTATGAACCGCTTATCATAAATGTATTTATGGATATCGGTTAAGAAAGTTATGCTGGTCGGTAACCTGTTGGATAAACCAGTTTTTACCAAAAAATGCTTACCACAAAATAAGCCTGTTGCATTTTTATGAAAATATTTAAAAATCAAATTTTTCATATTCTTTGAAAAGGAAGAAAAGCGTTAAACAATCCACTTACAGTGAGTTCACAGAAATCGATGCTATCGAGGCTTTTGCTTCTGTGTAGTCTCCCTTTAATTCGTCTTAGAGAAGGTTTTCCTTGGCTGACACTAGAAGTAGCACCATTAGGATTTTCAGAGGACGGTGTTACCCTGCAAGAAGAGGAAAATTCTTAAGAAGACAGGTTTACAGGTGAATACTTTTCTCAAGTATGAGGTAAGCATTTACTTGAGAATAGCTTTGGAGATGTCATACTCCTTTTTCAACCAAAAAGCTAAGAATCACAGTGGAGCTACATTCTACCAGATACCTTTCTAAATATTTCTTAGCAGCTTGCTAGTTTAGAAATCTTTCGTGACAGTTCAAATATTCCAACATTAAGATTCACTAAAAGTCAACTCTGTAACCATCAGAAAAGCAACCAAGACCAGACTGAAGTTTCCTAGGTAACTGAGAGGCACTGCTTCCCTCTGGGTGGTTATTTATCTAGTGCTCAGCCTGGTGCCTGGCACACCAGTGCACAGCAGCCATCACTGTCCCCAACCACAGAAACTGTTCAGGAGGATTCTATTAAGCATGAAAATAGCCTTTAAAAATTGAAGCATGAGACACAGCATGGACTTGAGGACACGGGGAGGCGGGGAAGGGTAAGCTGGGACGAAGTGAGAGAGTAGCACTGACATATATACACTACCAAATATAAAACAGATAGCTAGTGGGAAGCAGCTGCGTAGCACAGGGAGATCAGCTCAGTGCTTTGTGACCACCTAGAGGGGTGGGATAGAGATGGGTGGGATAGAGAGGGTGGGAGGGAGATGCAAGAGGGTGGGGATATGGGGATGTATGTATACATATAGCCGATTCACTCTGTTATACAACAGAAACTAACACAACATTGTAAAGCAATTATACTCCAATAAAGATGTTAAAAAAAAATTTAAGCATGACAGTCGACACTTAATTCAGTATTACTATGGAACCAAGAAAATTCAGATAAGAAACAGCACACAAACTAAGCCATCTACAGAACGCACCCTGGGCAACGTGTTCACACATACACACACACACTCCAGACTGCCATGTGTCCTCCCATTTTGTGCCACTGCTGGTGGCAGCCTTGGAACAAGGTGCCTTGGGAACCTGGGAGGACACTGCTCAGTGGATTATGGTTTTAGAGATAAAAAAGATTATAAAGTAATGAGGCTGATTTGTAAGTGTGGCTGTGTGGTTTGTGAAAAACGTAATCCTTATTTTATGATCAGATCTCCTATTTGTAATACATTCCATGTTCATATATTTATTAACCTTCATGACCTATTTAATTTTTGGTATTTAAAATGTTGTCTGAGGGACTTCCCTGGTGGTGCAGTGGTTAAGAATCCGCCTGCCAATGCAGGGGACACCAGTTCTATCTCTGCTCCTGGAAGATCCCACATGCCGCAGAACAACAAAGCCCATGCACCACAACTACTGAGCCTGTGCTCTAGAGCCCGCAAGCTACAACTACTGAGCCCACGAGCCATAACTACTGAGCCCGCATGCCACAATTACTGAAGCCCACACATCTAGAGCCGGTGCTATGCAACAAGAGAGGCCACTGCAGTGAGAAGCACGCGCACCGCAACGAAGAGTGGCCCCCGCTCACTGCAACGAGAGAAGGCCTGCGCACAGCAACGAAGACCCAACACAACCAAAAATAAATGAATAAAATAAATACATTTAAAAATAAATTAAAATGTCTCTTGTTGCTTGAAAAGGACACAAAGGATGGACTACTAGCAAAATTAATTTGATAACAAAAATAAGGTAGAAGTAAATACCATAAAATAGACTAGTTTAGGTACATCTACAGCTTAAAAGTACTCCATCCATATAGTCAGAATATTTGAAGAGTACAGAAAGATACAGAAACAACAAGTAAAAGCCTCCCCCCTCCCCCTCATCCCAAATCCCCATCCCTCTTCCTAAGGACAATCATTGACAACAGTTCTTTGTATAACCTTGAAGACAAATGCTCATGTTTATCTATGTATGTGTTAATCTCCTTTTGAAACTTTTAAGGCAAGGCACCAAATTGTTTATATTGTCCTGCATCTTATATTTTTCACTTAATTACCTATCTTGACTCTTTCCCCATAATAACCCATACAGATCTATTTCATTGTTTTTTTTTAACGGCTAATCACTATTCCATAGCATAGGTGTACGACAATTTATTCAATCATTCCCCTGTGATGGGCATTTAGTTTAGCTTTCAAACGTTTGCTATCAAACCACAGAGCAATGAACTCCTTTTTTTGGACAACATCTTTGGGTACAAATGCAGTATTTACTTAGGAAAAGTTACTAGAAGTTGCTAAGTATTGCCTTTCAAAAAGACCTTACCAACTTACGCTTCCATCAACAGTATAACAATGCCCATTTGGCGGTCCTTAAATACAAGGACAATTTTACCATTTTATCTTATTAGTTAAAACTCAACTTCTCTGTGTCCTTCATTGTATTTGTCTTGCTGAGTTGATTTCTATAAAAGAGACTAGTATCGGGGGCTTCCCTGGTGGTGCAGTGGTTAAGAGTCCGCCTGCCAATACAGGGGACGCGGGTTCGTGCCCTGGTCCAGAAGGATCCCACATGCCGCGGAGCGGCTGGGCCCGTGAACCATGGCCGCTGGGCCTGCGCATCCGGAGCCTGTGCTCCGCAACGGGAGAGACCACAACAGTGACAGAGGCCCGCGTACCGCAAAAAAAAAAAAAAAAAAAAAAAAGAGACTAGTATCGAGCTCCCCAGCGTGAATATGGATTTGTCAGTTGATCTTTGTATATCATTAGTTTTTCCTTTATATGTCTCAAATCTATTTTATTAGATGCCTTAATGTTTGTAACTCAGATCTTCTTAGGGATTTAACCCTTTAGCATATGAAAAGTCTCTGTGCCAATTCAAGATTTTACACTAAATGCTATTTTGTCTGATAATGTTTTCCATCTATATATTTACATTAAACTTTTCCTGGCTTATCTTTTTCTGTGCTTGTATTTTCCACCTTTCCAAGTGTCTATCTCTCTCTTTTTAGCTGTACCTTTAACTCCTGGTAAACAGCATGCAGCTGTATTCCTTTTCTTTTTTACCCAATCTGGAAATCAGTATTTTTTGAGAGAACCTTAATCCATTCAAAGTACTCTTTACTCATATGTTTAGATTTATTCCTATCATCTTTGTTTTATGGTTTGTGTGTGTGTTTTTAAATTTAAATACTTTGGGGTTTTTTTCTGCCTTTTCAGTATGATTGAGTTTTCTTTGCCCCGCCAGCCCACAGACTCTTCCGCCCTTCCAATTAGTTTGAAAGTTGTACATTTTATAAGGGCAACTCTAACTCTAGCTAACTAACTATATGCATATATTTATGTATTTATATGTATATACACACACATGTATATGTAAATATACATACATACATACATGTTTAAACTCATATTTTTCTATCAGCATCTCTGGTTCATTGGTTTTCTTACCTCCTCTTACACAAGAAATGACATTAATACATCTTCATTTTCCTTCTTTGCCAGCACCACCACATCCCTGCCAAAAGTCCAGCCCCCTCTTGGACATTTTTTTTTTTTTTGAATTTTATTTTATTTTTTTTATACAGCAGGTTCTTAGTACTTATCTACTTTATACATATTAGTGTATATATGTCGATCCCTATCTCCCAATTCATCCCACCACCACCACCCGCCCCCGCCCCCGCCCCCACCACTTTCCCCCCTCGGTGTCCATACGTTTGTTCTCTACACCTGTGTCTCTATTTCTGCCCTGCAAACTGGTTGATCGGTACCATTTTTCTAGGTTCCACTTATATGTGTTAATATACGATATTTGTTTTTCTCTTTCTGACTTACTTCACTCTGTATGACAGTCTCTAGATC
This sequence comes from Lagenorhynchus albirostris, assembly GCF_949774975.1. Lineage (NCBI taxonomy): Eukaryota > Metazoa > Chordata > Mammalia > Artiodactyla > Delphinidae > Lagenorhynchus > Lagenorhynchus albirostris. The sequence goes on along the minus strand of NC_083095.1, from coordinate 157,369,460 downwards.
CATCCACGTCTTTACAAATGACCCAATTTCGCTTTTTATAGCTGAGTAATATTCCACTGTATATATATATACCATATCTTCTTTATCCATTTGTCTGTCGATAGGCATTTAGGTTGCTTCCATGACCTGGCTATTGTAAATAGCGCTGCAATGAGCATTGGGGTACATGACTCTTTTTGAATTATGGTTTTCCCTGGGTATATGCCCAGTAGTGGGATTGCTGGGTCATGCGGTAATTCTATTTTTAGTTTATTTATTTATTTACTTTTTTAAGTAGAGGGAAGGATTATTTATTTATTTTTGGCTTCGTTGGGTCTTTGTTTCGTGTGAGGGCTTTCTCTAGGTGCAGCAAGCAGGGGCCACTCTTCATCGCGGTGCACAGGCCTTTCACTGTTGCAGCCTCTCTTGTTGCGGGGCACAGGCTCCAGACGTGCAGGCTCAGTAGTTGTGGCTCACGGGCCTAGTTGCTCCGCAGCATGTGGGATCTTCCCAGACCAGGGCTCGAACCCGTGTCCCCTGCATTTGCAGGCAGATTCTCAACCACTGCGCCACCAGGGAAGCCCTATTTGTAGTTTCTTAAGGAACCTCCATACTGTTCTCCATAGTGGCTGTATCAATTTACATTCCCACCAACAGTGCAAGAGGGTTCCCTTTTCTCCACACCCTCACTGGCATTTGTTGTTTGTAGATTTTCTGATGATGCCCATTCTAACTGGTGTGAGTTGTAGTTTTGTAGTTTGTAGTTTTGATTTTCATTTCTCTAATAATTAGTGATGTTGAGCAGCTTTTCATGTGCTTCTTGGCCATCTGTAAGTCTTCTTTGGAGAAATGTCTATTTAGGTCTTCTGCCCATTTTTGGATTCAGTTGTTTGTTTTTTTAATATTGAGCTTCATTAGCTGTTTATATATTTTGGAGATTAATCCTTTGTCGGCTGATTCGTTGGCAAATATTTTCTCCCACTCTGCGGGCTGTCTTTTTGTCTTGTTTGTCGTTTTCCTTGCTTTGCAAAAGCTTTTAAGTTTCATTAGGTCCCATCTGCTTATTTTAGTTTTTATTTCCATTTCTCTAGGAGGTGGAACAAAAAAGATCTTGCTGTGATCTATGTCAAAGAGTGTTCTTCCTATGTTTTCCTCTAAGAGTTTTATAGTGTCCAGTCTTACATTTAGGTCTCTAATCCATTTTGAGTTTATTTTTGTGTATGGTGTTAGAGAGTGTCCTAATTTCACACTTTTACATGTAGCTGTCCAGTTTTCCCAGCACCACTTATTGAAGAGACTGTCTTTTCTCCATTGTATATCCTTACCTCCTTTGTCATAGATTAGTTGACCATAGGTGCGTGGGTTTATCTCTGGGCTTTCTATCCTGTTCCATTGATCTATATTTCTGTTTTTTGCCAGTACCATATTGTCTTGATTACTGTAGCTTTGTAGTATAGTCTGAAGTCAGGGAGTCTGATTCCTCCAGCTACGTTTTTTTCCCTCAAGACTGCTTTGGCTATTCAGGGTCTTTTGTGTCTCCATACAAAGTTTAAGATTTTTTGTTCTAGTCCTGTAAAAAATGCCATTGATAATTTGATAGGAATTGCATTGAATCTGTAGATTGCTTTGGGTAATATAGTCATTTTCACAATGTTGATTCTTCCAATCCAAGAACATGGTATATCTCTCCATCTATATGTGTCATCTTTGATTTCTTTCGAGAGTTCCTAACTTCTCTTTCTTTTCATCCCTTTCTTTTGTGAGTCTTTAGCTTACTTCTCCAGATTACTAATTTGTTTTTCAATTTGTCAATTCAGCCATTCTTTTACTCCAATGAGTACATTTTAAATCTGTAAAGTGTCTAGTATGCTTTTTTATTAGTAGAATATTCTCTTGCATCTTTCTGAAAACCATGTTAATCCAAAGTTTTTCCTTTTTCTTGGAGATTAGTTCCTCTGTTTGTTGAATGTGGTATTCTCTTAATACTGGCTTTTTCCACTTGTTGTGTGATTTTTAAAGTCTATTTATATTTCTATTAGAGAACGTCTGTTTCCCCACAGTAGTGCTTAAGGTGGCCTGCCTTTGGCAGCTCTGGCAGAGACAGGACACACTGCCGGGAGGTCTGTGAGGCAGCTTCTCTTCTGCGTCAAGGGATGCAGTGGACATCTCAGGTTCAGCCCTGTCTCCCTGGCTCTAGTGCCCACATCACTGCCTCAGTGAGAAAGCAACACTGCTGTCCCCTCCGTGTCACACATCAGTGAGGATGAGGGAGTCGGATCTGATGAACCCCCCCCCACATCCCCTGCTCCTTCTATCCTTTGAAGCTGCTTCAAGCCTCCCACCCTTAACTTTGCAGGAATCTTCTGCACATTTTCCGGACAATGGTTTCTGCAAGGTATTTCTCTCAGTAGATCTGTCCCTATCTACTAACTACTTCTCAGACATTCCTCAAGAATGCTGGTCCATCGATGGTATTTTTTATTGTTTACTCAGACTGTTACTATTTTTGTTGTAGCTTTTTAAATTTATATTTTCGTTATTTCATTGGGTTCCAATGAGTCCACCTTTCAAGTCATCTCCAGAGTAAAATCTGGGTGATGCCACTTTCATTATTCTTAACACAAAGAGCAGCACCCTGTACAGTTTTGTTCTCCTCTCTGCAGGGTAAAAGATTCCATAAAAATAATGAAAAACTCTGTTCAAGAAGAGGGCATATGGTCACTAATTATTAGAGAAATGCAAATCAAAACTACAATGAGGTATCACCTCACACCGGTCAGAATGGCCATCATCTACAAACAATAAATGCTAGAGAGGGTGTGGAGGAAAGGAACCCTGCTACATCGTTGGGATCCCTCCTACACTCTACACTAAAAACAGAGCTACCATATGATCCAGCAATCCCTCTCCTGCACATATATCTGGAGAAAACCATAATTCGAAAGGATATATGCACCCCAATGTTCATAGCAGCACTATTTACAATAGCCAAGACATGGAAGCAACCTAAATGTCCATCAACAGAGGAATGAATAAAGAAAATGTGGCACAGGGACTTCCCTGGTGGGTGCAGTGGTTAAGAACCCGCCTGCCAATGCAGGGGACACGGGTTCGAGCCCTGGTCCAGGAAGATTCCACATGCCATGGAGCAACTAAGCCCATGCGCCACAACTACTGAGCCTGTGCTCTAGAGCCCGCGAGCCACAAATACTAGGCCCGCGTGCCACAACTACTGAAGCCCACCCGCCTACAGCCCATGCTCCACAACAAGAGAAGCCACTGCAGTGAGAAGCCTGCACAGCGCAATGAAGAGTAGCCCCTGCTCACCGCAACTAGAGAAAGCCCCCGCACAGCAACAAGGACCCAATGCAGCCAAAAAATAAATAAATAAATTTATTTTAAAAAAAAAAAGATGTGGTACACATACACAGTGGAATATTACTCATCTATAAAAAAGAACAAAATAATTCCATTTGCAGCGACATGGATGGACCTAGAGATTGTCATACTGAGTGAAGTAAGTCAGAGAAAGACAGATATCATATGATATCGCTTATTGGAATCTAAAGAAATGGTACAAATGAACCTATTTACAAAACAGAAGTCCAGTCACAGATGTAGAAAGCAAACTTGTGGTTACTGGAGGGAAACCAGGGGGAGGAATAAATTGGGAGATTGGGATTGACATATACACACTACTATGTATAAAACAGATAACTAATAAGAACCTACTGTATAGCACAGGTTAGCACAATACTCTATAATGACCTATATGGGAATAGAATCTAAAAGAGTGGATATATATGTATGTATAACTGGCTCACTTTGCTGTACAGCAAAAACTAACACAACATTGTAAATCAACTATACTCCAATTTAAGAAAAAAAAGAAGAGGGCACGTGGGAAAGAAAAACAGAATGCTAAAACAATATACAAGGCTTAAATTTTCTTTATTTCCTCTCTCTCATTTCATGTTGATAGCACTGCTTATATGGTTTGATCATTTATAAGAAATTAACACAAATGTAATATAAACTTTTCTCCACAAAGAAAATTTTCAAAAGATTTTCCTCTCATCTGACTTAGACAGGCATCACTATTTTCATTTTTTCCAAACCTAAAAGCCTAAAACCTAAAGACTGCAATAAGTATTTATATCCACCAAATTTTATAATTGACTAAAAGCCAAGAAATTTATCAGACTTAACACAATGTAATATTAAATCCAGTAACAAAGTAAAAGAGAAAAGAAAGATCCTAAATATAACTAGAAGAATGGACTCTCCCCCTCCCTACCAGGATCATAATAAAAACCTTTAATAACCAGGAGGGATGAGCTGGCATATACCAGGTGAATATCAGGTCGGTACCCGCCCTACCCACAAACTCAGAGGGAGGATGGTGTCTTGTCCAAGAACTGAACCAGCTCCTACAGAGTAATTTTAGTAACTTTAAAGCTCAGATCAGATCTCTGTGAAGCTAAGAGGTCAACTGTTAAAAAGCGTATGGCTCAGTCATGGTCCCCCTTTCTTTGATGGGAGATAAAGAAAAGGAATAAACAGGTCCAGATAATAATGGACCAGATTATTATGCAAAAGGAGTCGAGGTATAAGGGAATTTTAAATGTCACTTCTCTTTTGTTTTAATATTTCTCGAGAATTAGTATTTGTCCTGGGGTGGAAATGCGTGTGTTCAAATAGTTCTCTGCTAGACATGCACAAGAATACAGAGGTGCATCTACAACTCACGAGGGGAGTACTGCCTTTGCGTACTCGTGATGTGGAGTAAAAGGAGCCTCTGTCACCCCGAGGCACCGCTCTCCCCCAACCTGAGGTATTCCCCCACTGAATACCTCAGACTGTGGAGATCATTCCCCAAATATTTAGGAGAACAGCCTTTGATGACAGGGAAATAAAGTTAGGAAGTGAGCTGTAAGCAGCTTGGATGCTTTCCCTTGAACTCTGGAGAAATCAATACTTGGCCTACAATGAAGTTTTTCTTTTCCTAATTCTTAATTCCATTTAATCATCCCTAGCGGGTAACTGGGGAGAAAATGTCTGCCTCTCTCCACTCGCTTCATTAACTTCTCTAACAGCGTCGTGTTTTTATTTGCAGCCTTGGCTGACAGGCTTAAAAGGCAGAAACCCGGAGTCCATCCTCTCATTTTGTTATAACTCAGCAGATTTGGCTCACGACCAGTTTTGACCACAGTTCACTTGGGACAAACAGCTCCCAAGCTCATCTACCACACCCATTTCTAATTTCTAGCGGAAAAGAACTCAACAATAACAAAGAATTGGGCAAAAATAATGAAGATCGTAAAAACAAAGCAGTTATACAAGAACTATCAACAAAATATCTAATAATCCTTCTACAATATATTAATTATAAAATATAAGCAACTGACAGCTACAACCAAGTCAAGATAACACTTATGAGAGAGAGCAAAGCATCCTTCCCCCAAATGAGGGGAATTCCAAACAAGAGTGTGAGAACAGGAGCCTTGAGATACTGCTAAGTATAGCAGGGCAGCTGACTTTATAAGGATACTGAGTACTTCTGAAGGATTCTTCAGTAGTGCTAGCAAAATGCTAATTTTTGTTTACGAGTACCAGACTTCGGAAACCTTAATAGCTCACTGAAAAGGTTCATATTAATGGCCCTTAGTTGTACTTATAAATAATAATGTGTGTAACTGCCTACAGTTTGCTCATTAAAGAAACCAAGGAAGGACTTGGATATTGGTCCCATCCAATCAGGGAACTCTGTGAGCCGTGAATGGGCCACAGGTCACCCTGGGAGAAACAACATCCTATAAGGGACATTTCCGTCCTTTTGTTCCTGTCTTCAGTCCGTCTCTCTTTCTGGACTGGCACGTCCTCGCTCAAATACGTTTTTAACCCCAAGAACTGGCAAAAAATCTGAGGTGTGACTCTGGGCAAGCCAATGACCTCATCTGTAAAGTTGGGGAGATACAGCCCCCACCTCATAGAGGGATATAGGGCCAGCACGGAACAAGTTCAATGAACAGCAGCTCTTCTTATCTTATTTCTGGAATCTGACTATTAGATGACAACTTCAGTGGACGAATGGATACTGCATGGCCTTCAATACTTACTGACTCAACTGGGAGAAACAGACTTAGAAGCATGAAGAAAATGATATGACACTCTTTTCCCCTAAGATCCGTGTAAATGCTCCTGAAAGCACTCAATGCAAAAATCAAGGCTCTGGGGAGACATTCAAGATGGCGGAGGAGTAAGATGTGGAGATCACCTTCCTCCCCACAAACACATCAGAAATACATCTACGTGTGGAACAACTCCTCCAGAACACCTACTGAACGCTGGCAGAAGAGCTCAGACTTCCCAAAAGTCAAGAAACTCCCCACGTACCTGGGTAGGGAAAAAGAAAAAACAGAGACAAAAGAATAGGGACGGGACCTGCACCACTGGGAGGGAGCTCTGAAGGAGGAAAGGTTTCCACACACTAGGAAGCCCCTTCACTGGTGGAGACGGGGTTGGGGGCAAGCTTTGGAGCCACGGAGGAGAGCGCAGCAACAGGGGTGCAGAGGGCAAAGCGGAGAGATTCCCGCACAGAGGATCGGTGCCGACCAGCACTCACCAGCCCAAGAGGCTTGTCTGCTCACCCACCAGGGAGGGCGGGGGCTGGGAGCTGAGGCTCTGGCTTCAGAGTTCAGATCCCAGGGAGAGGACTGGGGTTGCCTGCGTGAACACAGCCTGAAGGGGGCTACTGCACCACAGCTAGCCAGGAGGGAGTCCGGGAAAAAGTCTGGACCTGCCGAAGAGGCAAGAGACCATTGTTTCAGGGTGCGCGAGGAGAGGGGATTCAGAGCACCGCCTAAATGAGCTCCAGAGACAGGCGCGAGCTACGGCTATCAGCGCGGACCCCAGAGACGGGCATGAGACGCTGAGGTTGCTGCTGCCGCCACCAAGAAGCCTGTGTGCAAGCACAGGTCACTATCCACACCTCCCCTGCCGTGAGACTGTGCAGCCCGCCACTGCCAGCGCACCGTGATCCAGGGACAACTTCCTGGGGAGAACACACGGCGTGCCTCAGGCTGTTGCAACGTCATGCCAGCCTCTGCCTCCACGAAGAACAGACGCCCTCAGGCGACCTACACGCAGAGGCGGGGTCAAATCCAAAGCTGAACCCCAGGAGCTGGGAGAACAAAAAGAAAGGGAAATTTCTCCCAGTAGCCTCAGGAGCAGCAGATTAAATCTCCACAATCAACTTGATGTACCCTGCACCTCTGGAATACCTGAATAGACAACGATTCATCCCAAAATTGAGGCAGTGGACTTTGTGTGATTTTGTCTGTAGAGCTTTGCTTTTAACATTTGTCCTAGGGGTCTGTCTGTCTGGTTTTTTTGTTTGTTTGGTTGGGAGATTTTTTAGTATAGTTTTTAACAATTGTTATGATTGATGGATTTGTTTTCTGGTTTGGTTGCTCTCTTCTTTCTTTCTTTTATTTTTATTACTTTTTCATTTTTAATAATTTTTTTATTTTTTAATAACTTTATTTTTTTCTTTCTTTCTTTCTTTTTTACTCCCTTTTCTTCTGAGCCATGTGGCTGACAGGGTCTTGGTGCCCTGGCCGGGTGTCAGGCCTGTGTCTCTGAGGTGGGAGAGCCGAGTTCAGGACACCGGTCTACCAGAGACCTCCCGGCTCCACGTAATATCAAATGGCGAAAGCTCTCCCAGAGATCTTGATCTCAACGCTAAGACCCAGCTCCACTGAACGACCAGCAAGCTACAGTGCTGGACACCCTATGCCAAACAGCTAGCAAGACAGGAACACAACCCCACCCATTAGCAGAGAGGTTGCCTAAAATCATAATAAGGTCACAGACACCCCAAAACAAACCAGCGGACGCAGTCCTGTCCACCAGAAAGACAAGATCCAGCCTGATCCACCAGAACACAGGCACCAGTCCCCTCCACCAAGAAGCCTACACAACCCACTGAACCAACCTTAGCCACTGGGGGCAGACACCAAAAACAACGGGAACTACGAACCCGCAGCCTGCTAAAAGGAGACCCCAAACACACTAAGTTAAGCAAAATGAGAAGACAGAGAAACACACGGTAGATGAAGGAGCAAGGTAAAACCCCACCAGACCAAACAAATGAAGAGGAAACAGGCAGTCTACCTGAAAAAGAATTCAGAGTAATGATAGTAAAGTGATCCAAAATCTTGGAAACAGAATGGAGAAAATACAAGAAACCTTTAAGAAGGACGTAGAAGAACTAAAGAGCAAACAAACAATGATGAAGAACACAATAAATGAAATATGTTCTACATGTGGAACAATCAATAATGAAAGGACATATTTAAAGTGATGAAAGGGAAAAACCTACCACCATGATTACTCTACCCACCAAGGATCTCATTCAGATTCGATGGGGAAATTAAAACCTTTACAGACAAGCAAAAGCTAAGAGAATTCAGCACCACCAAACAAGCTTTATAACAAATGCTAAAGGAATTTCTGTAAGCAGGAAACACAAGAGAAGGAAAAGACCTACAAAAACAAACCCAAAACACTTAAGAAAATTAAGGAACATACATATCGATAACTAACTTTAAATTAAATGGATTAAATGCTCCAACCAAAAGACAGAGACTGGCTGAATAGATACAAAAACAAGGCTCATATATGTGCTGTCTACAAGGGACCCACTTCAGACCTAGGGACACATACAGACTGAAAGTGAGGGGATGGAAAAAGATATTCCATGCAAATGGAAATCACAAGAATGCTGGAGTAGCAATACTCATGTCAGATAAAATAGACTTTATAATAAAGACTGTGGCAAGAAATAAGGAAGGACACTACATAATGATCAAGGGATCAAGCCAAGAAGAAAACATAACAATTATAAATATTTATGCACCCAAAATAGGAGCACCTCAATCCATAAGGCAAGTGCTAACAGCCATAAAAGGGGAAATCGACAGTAACACAATAATAGCGGGGGACTTTAACACCCCACTTACACCAATAGACAGATCATCCAGACAGAAAATAAATAAGGAAACACAAGCTTTAAATGACACAACAGACCAGATAGACTTAATTGATATTTATAGGACATTCCACCCGAAAGCGGAAGAATACACTTTCTTCTCAAGTGTACATGGAAAGTTCTCCAGAATAGATCACAACTTGGGTCACAAATAAAGCTTGGAAATTTAAGAAAACTGAAATTGTATTAAGCATCTTCTCTGATCACAATGCTATAAGACTAGATATCAATTACAGGAAAAAATCTGTAAAAAATGCAAACACATGGAGGCTAAACAATAAACTACTAAATAACCAAGAGATCACTGAAGAAATCAAAGAGGAAGTCAAAAAATACCTAGAAACAAGTGATAATGAAAACACGATGAAGCAAAACCTATGGGATACAGCGAAAGCAATTCTAAGAGGGACGTTTATAGCAATACAATCCTACCTAAAGAAACAAGAAACATCTCAAATAAACAACCTAACCTTACACCTAAAGCAATTAGAGAAAGAACAACAAAAAACCTCCAAATTAGCAGAAGGAAAGAAATCATAAAGATCAGATCAGAAATAAATGAAAAAGAAATGAAGGAAACAATAGCAAAGATCAATAAAACTAAATGCTGGTTCTTTGAGAAGATAAACAAAATTGATAAACCATTAGCCAGACTCATCAACAAAAACGGGGAAAAGACTCAAATCAATAGAATTAGAAATGAAAAAGGAGAAGTAACAACTGACACTGCAGAAATATAAAGGATCATGGGAGATTACTACAAGCAACTCTATGCCAATAAAATGGACAACCTGGAAGAAATGGACAAACTCATAGAAAAGCACAACCTTCCAAGACTGAACCAGGAAGAAACAGAAAATATAAACAGACCAATCACAAGCACTGAAATTGATACTGTGATTTAAAATCTTCCAACAAACAAAAGCCCAGGACCAGATGGCTTCACAGGCAAATTCTATCAAACATTTAGAGAAGAGCTAACACCTACCCTTCTCAAACTCTTCCAAAATACAGCAGAGGGAGGAACACTCCCAAACTCATTCTACGAGGCCACCATCACCCTGATACCAAAACCAGACAAAGATGTCACAAAAAACGAAAACTACAGGCCAATATCACTGATGAACATAGATGCAAAAATCCTCAACAAAATACTAGCAAACAGGGCTTTCCTGGTGGCGCAGTGGTTGAGAGTCCGCCTGCCGATGCAGGGGACACAGGTTCGTGCCCCGGTCCGGGAAGATCCCACATGCCGCGGAGCGGCTGGGCCCGTGAGCCATGGCTGCTGAGCCTGCACGTCCGGAGCCTGTGCTCCGCAACGGGAGAGGCCACAACAGTGAGAGGCCTGCGTACCGCCAAAAAAAAAAACTAGCAAACAGAATCCAGCAGCACATTAAAAGGATCACACACCATGATCAAGTGGGGTTTATTCCAGGAATGCAAGGATTCTTCAATATACCCAAATCAATCAATGTGATACACCATATTAACAAACTGAAGGAGAAAAACCATATGATCATCTCAGTAGATGCAGAAAAAACTTTTGACAAAATTCAACATCCATTTATGATAAAAACCCTCCAGAAAGTAGGCATAGAGGGAACTTACCTCAACATAATAAAGGCCATATATGACAAACCCACAGCCAACATCGTTCTCAAAGGTGAAAAACTGAAACCATTTCCTCTAAGATCAGGAACAAGACAAGGGTGTCCACTCTCACCACTGTTATTCAACATAGTTTTGGAAGTTTTAGCCACAGCAATCAGACAAGAAAAGGAAATAAAAGGAATCCAAATCGGAAAAGAAGAAGTAATGCTGTTACTGTTTGCAGATGACATGATACTATACATAGAGAATCCTAAATATGCTACCAGAAAACTACTAGAGCTAATCAATGAATTCGGTAAACTAACAGGATACAAAATTAATGCACAGAAATCTCTTGCATTCCTATACACTAACAATGAAAAATCTGAAAGAGAAGTTAAGGAAACACTCCCATTTACCACTGCAACAAAAAGAATAAAATACCTAGCTATAAACCTACATAAGGAGACAGAAGACCTGTATGCAGAAAACTATAAGATACTGATGAGAGAAATTAAAGGTGATATAAACAGATGGAGAGATATACCATGTTCTTGGATTGGAATAATTAACATTGTGAAAATGACTATACTACCCAAAGCAATCTACAGATTCAATGCAATCCCTGTGAAACTACCAATGACATTTTCCACAAAACTAGAACAAAAAAATCTTAAAATCTGTATGGAGACACAAAAGACTCCAAATAGCCAAAGCAGTCTTGAGGGAAAAAAACGTAGCTGGAGGAATCAGACTCCCTGACTTCAGACTATACTACAAAAGCTACAGTAATCAAGACAATATGGTACTGGCAAAAAACAGAAATATAGATCAATGGAACAGGATAGAAAGCCCAGAGATAAACCCACGCACCTATGGTCAACTTATCTATGACAAAGGAGGCAAGGATAGACAGTCCTTCAATAAGTCTCTTATTGAAGACAGCCTCTTCAATAAGAGAGACAGTCTCTTCAATAAGTGGTGCTGGGAAAACTGGACAGCTACATGTAAAAGAATGAAATTAGAACACTCCCTAACACCATACACAAAAATAAACTCAAAATGGATTAAAGAGCTAAATGTAAGGACAGACACTACAAAACTCTTAGAGGCAGAACACCCTATAACATAAATCACAGCAAGATCCTTTTTGACCCATTTCCTAGAGAAATGGAAATAAAAATAAACAAATGGGACTTAATGAAACTTAAATGCTTTTGCACAGCAAAGGAAAACATAAACAAGATGAAAAGACAACCCTCAGAATGCGAGAAAATATTTGCAAATGAAGCAACTGACAAAGGATTAATCTCCAAAATTTACAAGCAGCTCATGCAGCTCAATATCAAAAATACAAACAACCCAATACAAAAATGGGCAGAAGACCTAAATAGACATTTCTCCAAAGAAGATACACAGACCGCCAACAAACACATGAAAGGATGCTCAACATCACTAATCATTAGAGAAATGCAAACCAAAACTACAATGAGGTACCACCTCACAGCAGTCAGAATGGCCATCATCAAAAAATCTACAAACAGTAAATGCTGGAGAGGGTGTGGAGAAAAGGGAACCCTCTTGCACTGCTGGTGGGAATGAAAATTGATACTATGGAGAACAGTATGGAGGTTCCTTAAAAAACTAAAAATAGAACTACCATACAACCCAGCAATCCCACTACTGGGCATATACCCTGAGAAAACCATAATTCAAAGAGTCATGTACCACAACGTTCACTGCAGCTCTATTTACAATAGTCAGGACATGGAAGCAACCTAAGTGTCCATCGAGAGATGAATGGAAAAAGAAGATGTGGCACATATATACAATGGAATATTACTCGGCCATAAAAAGAAACGAAATTGAGTTATTTGTATTGAGGTGGATGGACCTAGAGTCTGTCATACAGTGTGAAGTAAGTCAGAAAGAGAAAAACAAATACCATATGCTAACACATGTATATGGAATGTTAAAAAAAAATGGTTCTGAAGAACCTAGGGGTGGGACAGGAATAGAGACACAGATGTAGAGAATGGACTTGAGGACACGGGAAGGGGGAAGGGTAAGCTGGGACGAAGTGAGAGTGTGGCATGGACATATATACACTACTAAATGTAAAACAGATAGCTAGTGGGAAGCAGCCGCATAGCACAGGGAGATTAGCTCGGTGCTTTATGATCACCTAGAGGGGTGGGATAGGGAGGGTGGGAGGGAGACACAAGAGGGAGGAGATACTGGGATGTATGTATATGTATAACTGATTCATTTTGTTATAAAGCAGAAATTAACACACCACTGTAAAGCAATTATACCCCAATAAGATGTTAAAAAAAAAATCAAGGCTCTGACAACAATAAACTTATTATGAAAATAATTTTTGCATTTCACCTAAAATAGACAGGAGTAACAGCTATTTGGGCCTCACACCCGCTGAACAGCAAGGAGCCGGCCATGGTTCCCACAATGGACTGAACTGTGCCCCTCCTCCCCCCACCTCCTAACAACCCAGTGGATGTGACCCTGTTTAGAGAAAGTGTCTTCACAGAGGTTACTATGGTGAGGATCTCGAGATGAGCTCACCCTGGATTACCCAGCTGGACCCTAACTCCGATGACAAGTGGTCTTATAAGTGGTCTTATAAGAGACACACAGACAAGACCACATCAGGGTGCTGAGAGAGACTGAAGAGGAACCCAAGGAACACTGGGGCCACAGACACTAGAGGAGGCAGGAAGGATTCTCTCCAGAGCTCTTGGGGGAGCGTGGCCCTGCCGATGCTTTTATTTCAGACTCTGGCCTCCAGAACTGGGGGAGAAGAAATTCCTGTTGCTTTCAGTGATCTGTTACAGCAGATCTAGGAAATACCGCGCTCTACTGCTTCTGTCCAGCAATGGTACTGGTTCTGTCCATCTGAACCATTATCTGAGGCCATCAGAGCAGGCAGCAGCCGCACAAACTCACATCTCCCTCGGGTAACAGGCCTGAGTTCCAGGTTCATGAACAGTAATGATTCAGAACCAAACACTGCAAACACTCCTACTTACTAAACTTCTTAGAGAAGGAGTCAAGGAGAAGAGGGCTCCTGCAGGCTCCACTGATGCAGGTCTGGCTGTGTGTCCGCTTCAGTTTCCATGTAAAATGGCCTGCAAGTGCTCTACTCCTTAAAGGATTTGTAGAGCCAGTTAGAAAGACAGAAAGATATTGCAAAGAGGAAAGCGGATGAGCACAAGTGGCCAAACTACATACGAGTGTGGGGCCAAAGCACTGGTCCATTCAACCGTAACCTTCACTTAGACAGGCATAAGCTTTGCAGGTATGCAGTCTTCCCATATAGACTGTAATAGTTAAAAGAGAGAGAAACACAGGGAGCCTACACATCTTCCTAAACGTCTTCACATAAACCTTTATATAAGCCATGAACAATGACTGTGGTATGTCCTCACATCTTGTAAATGGACATAAGCTGGTGCACCCCAAGGTCTGAATGCACTATTGATGTCGCCTGTGGGTTCCCACCAACCACTCTGGAGGCAGACCCCATCCTCTCATCTTCTAGCCAAATAATGGCCCCATCCATCTCAAATTCTCCACATGCAGTTGCTAGGGCACTGGCAAAATGAAATGTTATCTAGAAAATAAACTCCAGAGACGTAAGAGATAGATTTACCAGGCAGCACAATATTCTCCAACAACAACAAAAAAAGACTATACATCTATGTCCCAAAGTACCACCCAGTGCCGAGTTTTGTAGAGTGTGCTCTTCACTTTGCCACTGGAGAAAGTAGATGAACATTTGCAAATCCGCTTACCACTGAGTCCTGAAATGCTCATTTAAGATTGTGGGAAAGCTCAATGAAATCCCCCTCTTTCCAGGCTGTCTCTTCATAAGACGGTTCTTAATGCTGGTCCCAGGTCACTGCCTGCCTCAAACGTGAATCTCTAGAGTACAAATGTTACCGGGATTTTATTTCCTTGTGTTCTCTCTTCACAAACTATATACTCGGGAAACTAGTTTCAGAAGCAGCACTCCAATGATAAGAAAGAATAAACCAAGCTTCTTGACCTTGTGACCAATTGCTGCTAATATTCATGCCTAACAGCTCCTCAAACCTTATTTCCACATCTTGGTTTTTAAGTGTAACATGAAGAAAATTTCCTTGGGAATTCCTTGGCGGTCCAGTGGTTAGGACTCTGCGCTTTCACTGCCAAGCACGCAGGTTCAATCCCTGGTCAGGAAACTAAGATCCTGCAAGCCGTTCAGCGCAGCCAAAAAAAAAAAAAAAAAAAATTCCTTAACTTTCTTTTCCAATTATGCATTAAGAATTCATTTATTCAGCAGTTATCTTTTGCGAACCTATTTTGTACCAGACACTGCTTGAAGGGAATTTAGTAATCAACTAAACAGACTAAAGCCCCGGCCCCATGCTACTTAACATTCTAGGGCGGGGGGAGAAGCGATATATATGAAAATTAAGTAAAATAGGCAGTGTGTTCGATACTGATAAGCACTCAGGAGAAAATCTGGGTGGGGGGTAAGACTGTTGGTGCTGACCTCTCCTTTTTTTTTTTTTTTTTTTTTTCTGAAACCATCCATGTGAAAAGTCAACTTCAAATGTTACCGCTTCTTGCTTCAGAATAATGACATATTCTTGATGTATTTGCTAAAACTTTCTTCCATGGACATTTCTTAATTCAATCACTGTCAACTTTTACCAGCCTAGTCTTCCAGGTGTTGTCACTTGATGTTCATCAAATTAAAATAGTTTGCAGAATAAATTTATCTTTTTTTAACAACTGGGCGGGAGTGGGGGGTGGGGGGGGGTGGAGGAAGACAATAATATTTACTCAGCACCTACTATGCAGCGGGGGAGAGTGGCCAGCACTTTGTATTGACCATCAAAGTTGGTCTACACATGGCCCCATGAGGTAGAGAACATTGTTCCCATTTTACAGATGAAGAAACAGATTCTCCAGCAACTTGTCTATGGTCACACAATAAGTGGCACAGCTGAAATTTGGACTTTGCTGCTCATAATTTTTGGTCTTACCTCCAAAATTCTCCACTATTGACAGTTTCCTTTTAAGCTTTTTCCTGGCTGCTCAATCCTTATGTTCCTTAGATCGTTATTCCATTTTGCCTTACATAGCAGACATTACTCTTCCCAATGCTTAGATACAGCCTCACTTCCTCTCCCTATAACCTTAAAATTAAACTGAACTATGTTCAGTTGAATTGAATCAACCTCTATAAACTATATTAACCACGCATTTTTTAATTTAAATAACCACTGAATACCACAATCACCGGCACCTTTTTTCTACAGTCACCACCCCTTTACTGGACCATTCCTCTTGTGACAGAACCGCACACCTAAGTCCCAAGTGGATGGAACGCCTGGGTCGCCACTGGGATTCCCTGTGACATGTTTACATGCTAATAAAACGCGATACAATCCGATAGATGATCCGGTGTCCACACCGGTTCCAGGTGACCCTAGACACCTTTCTTTAGGGGCGTTCTTCCCGTTACCCCGAGAGCGGTTTCCAGGTGGGAGCACCAGACGGCCTACAGGTAAAGCCCAGTCACCGACCCCGCGAGGATGACCCCGCCGGCCGCGGACGTCCCGACCCGGATCGGCGGCCGATGGATCCGAGGCGCCGCAGGAAACGCACGGCGAGCCCGGCGGGACGTTCGGAGCCAGAACCTGCCGGCGCGGCGCCTCCCTCGGCCGCGGTCCCCGCCCCGCCCGGCCGCGCGCTCTCTGGTTACCGAGGGGGTTGATAGTGCCCACTGCCCGGCCCCCGGCCTCCGGCCCGTTGTCCCCCGCCGACCCCCGCCCCCGGGCCCCGCCCTCACCACAGCCTCCTCCTGAGCGGCAGAAGGCTGCCGCGGTTGGACGGCGTGACGCCGATGGCCATCTGCAGCACCGTCAGGTACTTCTGGTACTTCATCTTGTCCCCGCTCCGCTCGCGGCCCGGACCCCGCCGCCGCCGCCGCCGCCGCCGGCACAGCCCCTCCAGGCGCCGCATAGGTCAGCCCTGGGCCATCCGCCGCCGCCCGCACCTACCACCCCGCGCCCCTGCAGCCGCCGCCGCCGCCGCCACCGCCGCCGCCGTGCGTCCGGCCGTGCGTGCCGGGTCCCGCGCCCGCGTGCGTGCGTGCCCGCCGCTCCCGCCGCCGCCGCCGTGCGTGGCCCGCGCCCCGTCGTCCCCGCGCTGCGCACCGGCTGGCGGGGCTCTGGTCCGGAACGGCGGGCGAGGCCGGTACCGCCCGCATTGCCCCCCCCGCCCCGCCCATCCCGTCCTCCGCCCCGCCCCCGCGGCCTCGCTCCCCTCAGCGCTTGGCGGGAGCTCGCTTTCCAGCACCTCACTCCCACAGAATCCCAACCACAACCTTCCAGAAAGGGAAAAATTACTATTTTGTGTTTATAATTACCCCCGAATAGCTGTCACCGTCACTTACGCTCTACCCTGAAGTGTGTGGACGCGTGCTGTATATAAAATACACGCGTGTCTGTGTGCTGTACGTGTGGATACTGCGTGTGTACACGTGCGGGCCTCACTGGCGGGCAGGCAGGCGGTGGACAGGACCCTGAACCGTGCAAAACCATCTTCATCAAGGGGAAAATCAACATTGTTCCACGACCTTTAAAAATGTCCAAACATGCTGTTCATTCATGGTTATAAATGTGTAGGGAAACGAAAAAAAAAAGCAAACCAATCATTTGTTATGCTATAAAGCATTACAAACATGGAGACTTGAAGTGTTTTATTTCTGTGTAGGAAAAACTTAACAAGAGTGGCTTGAACAGTGCTTGTCTTTTCCTGAGAGTCGTTATATGCCGAGAGAGCACCTTTTCTGTGTCTTGGCAAAGCGTCCTGTTTGGGTCACTTTCAACGTTTTATCCTCTGGGCGTTCCCCATCGCGGAGTGAGTCCGAGTTCCTTCAATGCGATGTCCTCTGGGACGTCCCCATCCTTTTGTCACAGCCGCTTTCTTCATTCAAGTTTACATTCCGTGCGATTCCCCCAGCGGCGCATCTAAAGGCTCTGGAAAGGTGGCAACATCTGCATTCCCACAGTTGCCTATTTTTTTATAACTCCAATTACATTCCATTCATATTTCATGCCACTTCCATCTTTATCGTTTTTTGTTTCTTTGCTGCACTTCCATCTTTGCTGCCCAATTTCCTCTTTCAGTTACCCTTTTTCTGTTTTTGTTTTTTAACAAGGCTCTGTGAGTATATCACTGGGAGAAAAGGAGGCAACACAACGGCACACTTTGCTGTCAGTGGCTAAGCTAAAAAATGCTCAGAGACCAAATACTGACAACTGTGAAAGAACTGCTGTCACTGATCGTGATGCACATGTTATGTGGTGATTTCTGGACTAAAGAGCTGGCGTCAAGTTTGTACTGTATGTATTGGTACTGGATGTATTTACTCACAGTATGCCATGAGTACTGAAATTTCACCCATATTGTTGAGCAGCTGGTATTATTTAATTAAACCGTGGTAGCTGACATCAGGCATATCTGAACCTACAAAGCAAGGGCGGCCTGGAAGCAGGTGTATACTGTATGTGTATGTGAAGAGCACAGATAACAAGTGCCTATGCACCCACCAGGCAGAATGATCAAATGTCAACCCACTCCCACTACAATGCATCCCTCCTGTACATCTACTTAAACACTTCATTTTCAAATTAATTAGCACACAGGAGAATTAGAAAAAAACAGTCTCCTGCTGGTTTAGGCTCTCAACATGATTTCACAGTCACTTCGGTAGAAAAGCAGGTCTAAATCTATTTCACTTTTGTTTATTCAGAGGTTTTAGCTCTCACATAAAATGAGGAGTTGGCAGATCTTTCACACTGCAAATGTATATTCATAACTGGGAGAGGACCTTTTAAAAGGTACTAGGAGCAGTACTTTTAAAAGACATCAGGGTCTGTACTTATCTATTCACCATTTCTTAGATGTGCTCATCCTTTTGCATCACCTTGCTATACTGTTGTAAGGTATTTGATGAAAATACTGCACTGTACTCAAGGATTTAGATAACTGGAGGTTGAGGGGATCTATTCAGGATAACAAGGGATAAAAACAAATCTGGCAGAAGCACCATCCAGAATGGCAGAAAAATCTGCTTCTCCATAAAAAGAGAGTGCTGGCTTAAATTGTCAAATCAACCTTTTCAGAACCCCAGAAATCAACCAAAGGCTTGCAACAATCCCAAGATTGTTTTTCAAGAAAAATGACTGAATCTTGATAAGAACAGTGAGCCTTATGGGATTTTAACTTGCCCACTTCCCAACCCCTTCTACCCAGCCCTGTGGTAGCCTTGGAAACTAATAGCCTCATAACTACAATAGCTTTGAAACCCAGTAGACTAGCAGCCACTGGAAGGGAAGAATGGGTTTAGAGGTCCCCAAAAGCCTTATCTCCAGAGAACTGTCATTATTTGACCTGTTGGCAACTCCGCTCACAAGGCTTGTCTTTATTTGACCTGCCTCAGAATTCACTCTGTGCAACCAGCCCTATCCTTAGGGCATTTGTCAAAAACAATCAGCAGCAGTTGTTTAACATCACAGCTGCCTGAGGTGGTGAAACCAGTTGGGGCTAACAAGAGGTTAACCAAAAAAATGCAAAAATGGGGAATGAGAGTCCATAGTGTGCCTTGAAACCTCTGACATATTCCTGGGAATCCAGAATGCCATGCACGGTGCAGGACTGTGCACACACTCAGGAAACACCTGAGAAGGCCCTAATCTCTCACTTCTGGTTGACTTCGAGGTTCAGTGCAAGCAGAAAGTGAAGGCTAAAGAAGAGTCATAACTTACCTACCAGAATATTGAAGGCATGCCCCAACACACACACAGCCTCTCAGCAAAGGCTAGGAGATTTACTGGTTCAAAGCATTTAAGTAAACCTCTGTCCAATAATTAGCTGACCACTAAACTACCGGATCAGGGACGTCAGTGGCCACACGTGACAACGAATACAGACTTTACAGAATTAGTCTGGAAAAGTCACTAGACAAGCAACAACAATGAACCTTGGGGTAGGAGGAGGGATATTATTTCTAGAATGGCCACATTTTGTTATTCAAAATGTCCACACTCCAACAAAAAAAAATTACAGGACATGCAAAGCAACAGAAAAATACAGTCCATATATAGGGGAAAAAGTTGTTAATAGAAACTGTTCTTGAGGAAGCCCAGGCATTGGACTTACTGGACAAAGACTTTAAATCAGCTATTATAAATATGTTCACTAAAGGAAACTATGTGCTAAGAATCAAGGAAAGTATGATAAGAATATCTCACCAAATAGATAATATCAATAAACAGAAATTAAAAAAAAATAGAAACCTGGAGTTTTGAAAAACACAATAACTGAAATTAAAAATTCAGCAACATATTTGAACTGGCAGAGTAAGAGTCAGTGAACTCTAGTATAAATCAACTGAGTTTATCCAGTCTGATGAATAGAAAGGGAAAAGAATGAAGAAAAACAAACAGATTCAGAGACCTATGAAAAAACATTAAACATACCAATATATGCATAAAGTCCCAAAGGAAAGGAGAGAGAGAAAGGACCCAAAGAATATTTGAAGAAATAATAACTAAAAACTTCCCAAATGTTGTGAAATATATTAATCTGCATTCAAGGACATTCAAGGAGTACAAAGAATTCCAAGTAGAATATACTCAAAGCAGTCCAGGGACTTCCCTGGTGGTACAATGGGTAAGACTCCACACTCCCAATGCAGGGGGCCCAGGTCCAAACTCTGGTCAGGGAACTAGACCCCGCATGCATGCCGCAACTAAGAAGCACGCATGTGGCAATTAAAAAGTCCGCATGCTGCAACTAAAAGATCCTGTGTGCCGCAACCAAGAGCTGGTGCAGCCAAAACTAAATAAATAAAAATAAAATCTTTAAAAGAACAAAAAAAAAATACAGCAGTCCACACCTAGGCTAATAGTCAAACTGTTGAAAGCCAAAAACAATAAGAGAATCTTAAAGCAGCAAGAGAAAAGCAACTTATCACATATAAGGGATCCTCAATAAGATTAACATCTGACTTCTCATCAGAAATGGAGGTCAGAAGGCAGAATGAAGACATTTAAAGGGCTGAAAGAAAAAGACTATCATCTGAGAATTCTACATCCAGCAACAGTATACTTCAAAAATGAAGAAGAAATTAAGGCATTCCCAGATAAACTAAAACTGAGAAATCATGCCTAGCATATATGCACTTTAAGAAATACCAAAAGACTCCTTCAGGCTGAGATGAAGGATACTAAACAGTAACTTGAAGCCACATGAAGAAATATAGAACATTTATAAAAAATAACTATCAAATTGAATATAAAAGAGAGTATAAAATATTTTAAATTTTTTAATTTTTAAAATCTTTTAATTAAAAATATTTTTATTTGAAACTCTTTTATCTGATTTAAAAGACAAATACATAAAGCAACAATTATAAACTGTATTGATGGGCTTATAATGTGTGCAAGTACATATACATATTTATGTATTTATATGTAATTTGAATGATAATAACAGCACAAAGAAGAAGGGAGAGAATGGGGCACTATTGGGGCCTAGTTTTGGTGTCCTATAGAAATTAAATTAGTATTAATTTTACCTAGATTATTTTAAGTTAAGAAGTTAATTGTAATCCCCAAGACAACCATTAAAAAAGCAACTTTTTAAAATATAGTAAAAGAAACAACAAGGAAATTAAAATACTACACTAGAAAATATACAGCAAAAACAAAGGCAGTAATAGAGAAACAGAGGAACAAAAAGACATAAGATATGTAGAAAACAAATAGCAAAATGGCAGCCATAAATCCTTCCTTATCAGTAATTTCATTAAATGTAAATATACTAAATATTCCAATCAAAAGACAGAGATTGACAGAATAGACATAAAAACATGATCCAACTATAAGCTATCTACAAGAGACATACTTTAAAGTCACAAATGGGTTGAAAGTAAAAGGATGGAAAGACATGTACCATGTAAAAACAAAGATGAAGTGGCTATACTAATATCAGACAAAATAGACTTTCAGAGATTAATTGTTCCTAGAAACAAAGAAAAACATTTTATACTGACAAAAGCGTCAATCCATCAAGAAAACATAACATTTAAGAAACGCATTGCACATAACAGCAGAACCCCCAAATAGCAAAATCTGACGGAACTGAAGGGGAATAGCAGACAATTGAACAATAATAATCGGAGATTTCAATATCCCCACTTTTCATAATGGATAGAACAAGGCAGATGATCAACAAGGAAAAAGAAGTCTTGAACAATACCAAAGTCTTGAACAAAACCCAACTAGACCCAACACATCTGTGGATCATTTGCATCCAACACAGTAGAATACACATTCTTTTCAAGTGCACATGGAACATTCTTCAGGATAAATCATATATCAGACCACAAAACAAGCCCTCGATACATTTAAAAGTATTGAAACCATACAAAGTATGTTCTCCAACCACAATGGAATTAAATCAAAAACCAGTTACAGAAGGAAATTTGGGGAATTCAAAAACATGTGAAAATTAAACAAAACACCCCTAAACCTAAATAATCAATGGAACAAAGAAGAAATCATAAGAAAAATTAGAAAAAATTATGACTGAGACAAAAAGCATAACATAGGACTTGGATGCAGCTAAAGCAGTGCTATGAAGGAAATTTATAATTGTGATCCCAATATTTTAAAAGATGAAAGAGTTAAAATTTATAGCCTAACCTTCCACCTTAACAAATTAGAAAAGAAGAACACACTAAACCCAAAGCAAGCGGAAGGAAGGAAGTAATAAATATTAGAGTGGAAATAAACAAAATAGAGAATAGAAAAATAATAGAGAAAAATTAACAAAACCAAAAGTTGGTTCTTAGAAGAGATAATAAAATTGACAAACCTTTAGCTGGACACCAAGGAGAAAAGGGAGAAAACTCAAATTACTAAAATTTGGGATGAAAGAGAGGACATCACCACCAATCTTACAGGAATAAAAAGATTTTAAGGGACTACTATGAGTAGTTGTATGCCAACAAATTAAATAACCTAGATGAAATGGGGAAATTCCTAGAAAGACCAAACTGCTGAAACTGACTCAAGAACAAACAGAAAATGTGAATAGAACTATAACAACTAAAAAGATTGAATTAAAAAACTTCCCACCATGCAAAGCCCAGGTCCAGGGGAAAGGGTTGATGTCAGTGTTGTTCGCTGCTCTATCTCTAGTCCCGAGAACAGGGTCTGGTATACAGTAGGCACTCAATAAATATTTGTTGAACTTGAGTGAGGGCATGAATGCAAAATGAAAGATTCCATGACTTTTCATAAAATGTATCATTTTCCTAACAAATGAGACAAACTACCCGTAGAGTTTTGCATGCAGTGTAGGTAAACATTACAGCTGGAAAGCTGACATCGATTTACAAAGTCAAAGAAATAAAAATGCGCTATTAGTTCTCAGAGGATAGCCAATGCTTCAAAGGAAAATGAGGGGGCTGCTACAATGACACTGTGCAAGACCCACGGGAAATCTTCCAGCAAGCAAGTCGCTGGGGATTATAGCACCTATACCTGTTGCCCACCTTCCTCTCAGACAGGGTCCTTCAAGTTGTTTTGACTACCACCTCCAGTAAGAATCACATTTAAAAAATTCTTTTAATTTATTGAAGTATAGTTGATTTACAATGTTGTGTTGATTTCTGCTGTACAGCAAAGTGATTCAGTTATACATATATATTGGTTTGGCCAAAAGTTTCATTCTTTTTTTTCCGTAAGATGGCTCTAGTAGCACTTAGTTGTCTTTAACTTCATTCGAAACAATTTTGTTAGATTGTATGTGACAGCTGTCATATCAGCATGTATTTAAAAAAAGACTTATCAAATTTGATGAATTTTTGTGTAGTCATTTTAATATTGAAGATGGAAGAAAAAAGCAACATTGTGGGCATATTATGCTTTATTATTTCAAGAAAGATAAAAATGTAACCAAAACACAAAAAAAAATTTGTGCAGTGTATGGAGAAGGTGTGTGACTGATCAAATGTGTCAAAAGTGGTTTGCAAAGTTTTCTGCCAGAGATTTCTCGCTGGACGATGCTCCACAGTTGGATAGACCAGTTGAAGTTGATAGCAACCAAATCGAGACATCAACTGAGAACAATCAATGGCATACCACACGGGAGATAGACGACATACTCAAAATATCCAAATCAAGCGTTGAAAACATTTGCACCAGCTTGGTTATGTGAATCACTTTGATGTTTGGGTTCCACATAAGTTAAGTGAGAAAACCTTCTTGACCATATTTCCGCATGCGATTCTCTACTTAAACGTAACGAAAACGTTCCGGTTTTTAAAAAATTGTGACAGGCAATGAAAAGTGGATACTGTACAATAATGTGGAACGGAAAAGATCATGGAGCAACAGAAATGAACCACCACCAACCACACCAAAGGTTGGTCTTCATCCAAAGAAGGTGATGTTTTGTACATGGTGCGATTGGAAGGGAGTCCTCTATTATGAACTCCTTCCGGAAAACCAAACGATTAATTCCAACAAGTACTGCTCCCAATTAGACCAACTGAAAGCAGCACTCGACGAAAAGCGTCCAGAATTAGTCAACAGAAAATGTGTAATCTTCCATCAGGATAATGCAAGACTGCATGTTTCTTTGATGACCAGGCAAAAACTGTTATAGCTTGGCTGGGAGGTTCTGATTCATCTGCTGTATTCACCAGATTTCTGTTTATTTCTATTTATTATTACCTTGAGATTTCTATTTATCTCGGCTTTTACAAAATTCTCTTAATGGAAAAAATTTCAATTCCCTGGAAGACTATAAAAGGCACCTAGAACAGTTCTTTGCTCAAAAAGATAAAAAAATTTGGGGAAAATGAAATTATGAAGTTGCCTGAAAAATGGCAGAAGGTAGTGGAACAAAAGGGTGAATACATTGTCAATAAAGTTCTTGGTGAAAATGAAAAATGTGTCTTTTATTTTTAGTTAAAAACCAAAGGCACTTTTTGGCCAACCCAATATATTCTTTTTCATATTCTTTTCCATTATGGTTTATCTCAGGATATTGAATACAGCTCCCTGTGCTCTACAGTAGGACCTTTTTGTTGATCGATTCTATATGTAATAGTTTGCATCTGCTAATCCCAAACTCTCAATCCATCCTTCCCCCACCCTACCCCACTGGAAACCACAAGTCTGTTCTCTGTCTGTGAGTCTGTTTCTGTTTTGTAGATAAGTTTATTTGTGTCATATTTTAGATTCCACATATAAGTGATATCATACATTTGCCTTCCTCTGTCTGACTTACTTCACTTAGTATGACAGTCTCTAGGTCCATCCATATTGCTGTAAGCAGCATTATTTCATTCTTTTATGGCTGAGTAGTATTCCACTGTACATATATACCACATCTTCGTCATCCATTCATCTGTTGATGGACATTTAGGTTGCTTCCATGTCTTGACTATTGTGAATAGTGTTGCAATGAACATTGGGGTGCATGTATCTTTTCGAATTAGAATTTCTCCAGATACATGCCCAGGACTGGGATTGCAGGATCATATGGTAACTCTATTTTCAGTTTTATAAGGAACCTCCATACTGTTCTCCATAGTGGCTGCACCAATTTACATTCCCACCAACAGTGTACAAGGGTTCCCTTTTCTCCACACCCTCTCCAGCTTTTATTATTTGTAGACTTTTTGATGACAGCCATTCTGATTGGTGTGAAGTGGTACCTCATTGTAGTTTTGATTTGCATTTCTCTAATAGTTAGTGATGTGGAGCATCTTTTCTTGTGTCTGTTGGCCATCTGTATGTCTTCTTTGGTGAAATGTCTATTTAAGACTTCTGCCCAATTTTTGATTGGGTAGTTTTTTTGTTTTGTTTTTTTTGATATTGAGCTGCATGAGCATGAGTTTGGTTTTGGTTTTGGCAGGGTCCCCCGTGGAGGGGGGAATCCCTGCCCTGTTTCAATTTTTAATTTCTTGTTTTTACAAGTTTTATTTGGTTGTATTTCAAATACATCTTGTCATTTTTATTACTTTTATTGTCAAATTTGTTATCAAATTAAGAAATTTTATCAAATTGAGAAATCTGAACATTGATATGATACTATTATCTAATATATAGTTCATATGAAAATTTTGACAATTATCCCAATACTATCTTTCATAGTAACTTTATTTTTACTTCCTTTATCTCCTTTAATCTGGAGCAATTCTGTGGCCGTTCTTTGTTTTTTATAACACTGACAATTTTGAATAGTACAGGTCCATTGTTTTGTAGAATATCCTTCATGAATCATTTTCTGCATTTTTCCCCCAATTTTTAAATGCTGGTAAAGTACACATAACATAAAATTTACCATCTTAACCATTTTTAAATGTACAGTTCAGCGATGTTAAATACACTCATTATGCGCAGCCATCACCACCATCCATCTCCAGAACTCCTCTCATCTTGTAAAATTGAAACTCTATACCCATTAAACAATAACTCTGGCCTCCAGAACTGGCAACCACCATTCTACTTTCTGTCTCCATGATTTGACTACTCTAAGTGCTTCATATAAGTGGAATCATACAGTATTTGTCTTTTTGTGACTGGCTTATTTCACTTAGCATGATGTCCTCAAGATACATCCACCTCATAGCATATGTTAGTATCTCCTTCATTTTTTAAGGCTGAATAATTATTATAATTATTATATACATAATTATATTATATATATGTCATAGTTTGCTTATCCATTCATCCATTGATGGACATGGATTCCTTCCAAGTTTTAACTATTGTGTATAATGCTACTATGAATATAGGTAAACAAATATCTCTTTGAGACCCTGCTTTCCAGTCTTTTGGGTCTATACCCAGAAGTGGAATCACTGGATCATATGGTAATCCTATTTTTAACTTTATGAGGAACTGCAACACTGTTTTCCACAGCAAAGGAAACCATAAACAAAATGAAAGGACAACTTACGGACTGGGAGAAAATATTTGCAAATTATGCAACAGACAAAGTTTAATTTCCAAAATATACAAACAGCTCATACAACTCAATAACAAAAAAGCAAACAACCCAATTGAAAAATGGGCAGGAAATCTAAATAGACATTTCTCCAAAGAAGATGAAGTAAGAGTGAAGTAAGACAGAAAGCGAAAGAGGAATATCATATAATATCACTTATATGTGGAATCTAGGAAAACAATACAGATGAACTTACTTGCAAAGCAGAAATAGAGACACAGACATAGAGAACAAACTTACGGATACCAGTGGGGGAAGTGGGGGTGGGATGAACTGGGAGATTGGGATTGACATATATACACTACTATGTATAAAATAGATAACCAATAAGGGCTTCCCTGGTGGTGCAGTGGTTGAGAGTCCGCCTGCCCATGCAGGGGACACGGGCGTGCCCCGGTCCGGGAGGATCCCACATGCCGTGGAGCGGCTGGGCCCGTGAGCCACGGCCGCTGAGCCTGCGCGTCCGCAGCTGTGCTCCGCAACGGGAGAGGCCACAACAGTGAGAGGACCGCGTACCGCAAAAAAAAAAAAAAAAATATATATATATATAGATATATAGATATATATAGATAACCAATAAGACCCTACTGTATAGCACAGGGAACTCTACTCAGTGCTCTGTGGTGACCTAAATGGGAAGGAAATCCAAAAAAGAGGGGATATATGTATACATATAGCTGATTCACTTTGCTGTACAGCAGAAACCAACACAACATTGTAAAGCAACTATACGCCAATAAAAATTAATTAAAAAAAAAGACTCCCTTCCCAGGTGCCAAGGCCATACTGGCTCACTGTGTACGTGCTGGTCTGTTTTTTTTTGAAACCTTGAAGGAATGTGTTCCTGACTTGTTTGATGCTCTTTGTTTTGTGCTGAAAACTATGCTTCTCCAGAACAGTTCCTCAGAGTTACCTGAGAAGCTGTCTTCCCGCTTACAGTCCTCAGTTTGGCTCAAGTAAAACTTTTTTCTATTCCTATTTTTTTTAAAAAAATTGAAATAAAAAACAAATGGATGAGTTTAACAGAAGATCAGATGTAGCTAGAGAGTTAGTAAACTAGAAGTAGACACAGTGCTTACCAGAAGTAGGCACAGAGACAAAATGATGGAGAATATGAAACAGTGATTAAGAGACTTGAAAGTTGCAGTGAGATGTCCAACGTAAGTAGAGCAGCACTGAAGGTGGGGAAGGGGAGAAAGGGGGCAGGAAGCAGCATGCGGAGAGGTGTTCATGAGTATACTCTAGAACCAATGGAAGGCCCAGTTCACATTTCCGGAAGCCCAGTGAATCCCAGGCAGGATCAATAAACAGAAATCCCCACCAAAATACATCATAGTGAAATTGCAGAACTCTAAAGAAAAAGAAAATCTGAAAATAGCCCAGAAAATAAAGAATGCTTACATTAAAGGAAACAACAATTAAACTGAAGCTGGTCTCTCAACAGCGGTAACGGGAGCCGGGAGCCAGTGGGAGGAGAATCAATGAACTGAAAGAAAACAACAGTCAAAGTCGAGCTCTACAGCCACTGAAAATGCCTTTTAAGAATGATGGTGAAACAAAGACATTTTCAGTCAAACAAAAATGGAGGTCGTCCCCAGCAGACCCTCAATAGAGAAAATTGAAATGATACATGTTTGTCAGAACAAAAGTTTTCCTAGATGGAAGGTGTGAGAAACAAGGGATGAAGAGTAAAGAAAGTGGTGAAAATGTAGATGAATCTAAGCAAGTACTGATTAATAAAACAATAATAATAATGTCTTAAAGGGTTAAACAAGAATAGTTAAAATACATGGAAAAATGATTCGTAAGTTGGGAAGTGTTCTAAGTTTCTTTTATTAATGCAGGAGGAAGTTAAGGGATTAATTTAGACTTTATTAAGTAAGCATATTATAATTTCTAGGACAACTACTAAAAGAATTGAACATAATGCATAACTTTTAAACTACTTAGAGGAGACAACATTGGAATAACTAAAATAGTCGTAAATACAAAATAAAGTAAAAAAGGAGAAAAAATATGCAACAGGTATGACAAGTAGAAAGCACAAAACATGTTTGCAGATTTAAACCCAAATATATACAGAGTGTGAATTGTGCCTCTAAAATGGTGCAATGTCATGGCATTAATAATTAAATTATGTAAATGAACTAAATGCTCCAGTTAAAAGACAAAGATTTTCAGACTTGGTAAAGACAAATTCTCCCCCTATGCTTTTATGAGAAATAAAATGTCTTAGAAATACAACGATTAAGGACACAGAAAACTTGAAAGGGAAATGATTAAATAAGACTTACCAACACATTCTAAACCAAAGAAAACTAGTGTAGCTATAATAAGGAAAAAAATATCTTTAAGGAAAATAAAATTACAGGAGTAAAGAAGGTCGATTCATGTTGATGAAAGGTTCCATTTGCTGAACATGTGACAATTTTTAATTTGTATATTCCCAATATATACCCTCAAGATATGTAAGGCAAACACTGATAGAACTTCAAGGAGAAATAGACAAATCTATAAACAAGGAATGAGTGTTGTTTTTGGTACTACATCTCTCAGTTATTAACAGAAAAAACAAACAAAAAATGAGTAAAGACATGAAAAGATTTGAGCAAGATAATAAAATTGACATACTGAGATTACCACCTAACTACTGCAGAATACATATTTTTTCAAGCATACAGAACATTTACTAAATATAAATGAACCATAAAGCAAGTCTTAATATATTTCAATGGTTTAAAACCATAGAGCATGTGCTTGGACCATAAGACAAACTAGAAATCAGCAAAAATTCGAAAACGAAAAAATACCCCAGATGTTACAGACCTAAAACAATCATGCATCAAAACAAAATTATAAAAATATTTTAAAATATTTCAAACAGAACAATAACAAAATATTGCACATCAAAATTTATGAATTCCGTACAGAAAGGGAAATTCACAACCTCAAAGTGTGTATATTCAGAGAGTCTGAAACTTAATTAACTAAACATTCATTCGAAGAAGTTAGAGCTATACCAGCAAGAAGAAAATAAGATAAAAGGAGAAACTTTAAAAATAGAAAACAATTACATAATGGAGATGTTCAACAAAGCCAAAAGTTGCTTGTTGATTTTAACAAGTTACAATATCTCTGTCAGTAGTGATCAAGAAACTAAGGCACAAATAACTAATATCCAGAAACAAAAAGGAGACATACTTACAGATGTTACAAATTATTAAAAAGACAATACAAGATTAACATGATCCTCAATAAAGTTGGGGGGGGAGGAACATGTTAAATAAAAGAAAAAGAAGATTGACATGAAATCTTCATACCAATACACTTGAAAAATTTAGACAAAGTGGACAGGTTTTTAAAAATATATAACTTAAAAAATTTATTCAGGAAGAAATAGGAAATCTATAGTAAGAAATAGGAAATCTTACAACTGTAGTATCCATAAATTCCATTTTGCCCAGGACAGTCCCAGTTTATGCCCATTATAGATTAATATCCATTAATTATTTTAATGATGCTTTTAATTCTCAAAAGTGTTTCATTTTGGAGGGTAAGCCATATGTTCATCCTTCCTACTTACAATAATTAGAGAAACAAAATCCATAGTCCAAAATGTTCCTGCTGAAATAGTTCCAGGCTCAAATTCACCAGCAAATTCTACCAAACATTCATGAAAGAAATCATTTTAATCTTAGACTCTTTCAAAAAATAGAAAAAGAGGAAACACCAACTCCTGAGACTATTATAACCTTGATACTAAAATCTGGCAAAGACAGTGCATGAGAAGAAAATTACAGGCAATCTCATGCATGAACACAGATGCAAAAATCCTAACCAAATGTCTGCAAACTGAATCTAGCAGTATATGAAAGGATACTACCTCATGACCAAGTTGGTTATATCCCAGGAATTCAAGGTTGTTTTACATTTAGCAAATGAATTAATATAATCCACCATGTTACCATATTAAAGAAGAAAATCATAACATCTTCTCACTAAATGTAGAAAAAGCATTTGATAAAATTCAACATACATTCACGATTTTAAAAAATTATTCCCAAAGTGAGAATGAAAGGGAATGTCCTTGGTGAAAGTTATCTTCAAAAATCATATAGCAAATATTCTTTTTTTCATTGGTTTAATTTAATTTAATTTTTTTATACAGCAGGTTCTTGTTAGTTATCTATTTTATACATATTAGTATATATATGTCAATCCCAATCTCCCAATTCATCCCACCACTGCACCCTGCCCCTGCTTTCACCCCTTGGTGTCCATACATTTGTTCTCTACATCTGTCTCTTATTTCTGCCTTGCAAACCAGTTCATCTGCACCATTTTTCTAGATTCCACATATATGCGTTAATATACAATATTTGTTTTTCTCTTTCTGACTTACTTCAGTCTGTATGACAGTCTCTAGGTCCATCCACATCTCTAAAAATGACCCAATTTTGTTCCTTTTTATGGCTGAGTAATATTCCATTGTATATATGTACCACATATTCTTTATCCATTCATCTGTTGATGGGCATTTAGGTTGCTTCCATGACCTGGCTATTGTAAATAGTGCTTCAATGAACATTGGGGTACAGAAAATATTCTTAATGGTGATATTTTGAGATCAGGACAAGACAAGAATTTCTACTATCATCAAGTCTATTTGACATTGTAGTGGTGGTCCTAGCCAATAAAGTAAGAAAGTAAAAAGAAAAAAGTTATGCAAGAACTGGAAAGGAAAGAACAAAACTGTTATTATTAGAAAATAAAGTTTATATAATAATTCAAAATAAAACTAAATAATATTTTATTAGAATTAATAAGAGAGATGAACAAGTTTACTGGATACAAAAAAAGTCAACTGCATTTCTATACACCAGCATCAAAAAATTGCAAAATGAAATAAAAGATACTATTTACAACAGTACCAAAATATACAAAGTACCTAGGAAGGAAATCTAACAAAAGATGTTATAGAGAAAATTATAAAATTGTACTGAGAGATATCAAAGAAGATATAGAGAAATATAACAAACTTATGGATTGGAAGCTTGAATATTATAAATATATCAGTTTTCCCCAAATTAATATATGGATTCAATGTAATTGCAATAAAAACAGTAGTTTAGGGGACTTCCCTGGTGGCTCAGTGGTTAAGAATCCACCTGCCAATGCAGGGGACATGGGTTCAAGCTCTGGTTCGGGAAGATCCCACATGCCTCGGAGCAACTAAGCCCGTGTGCCACAACTACTGAGCCCACGTGATACAACTACTGAAGCCCGTGTGCCTAGAGCTCATGCTCTGCAACGAGAAGCCACCACAATGAGAAGCCTGTGCACCTCAACAAAGAGTAGCCCCTGCTCGCCGCAACTAGAGAAAGCCTGTGCGCAGCAACGAAGACCCAATGCAGCCCAAAATAACTAACTAACTAAATAAAGATTCTCTTTATAAAAAACAAAACAATAGTTTAAGTGGTTGTTAAAACTGACAAACATTCTAAAGTTTATATGGAACAGAAAAGGGCCTAGAAAGCTGAAAC
This sequence comes from Lagenorhynchus albirostris, assembly GCF_949774975.1. Taxonomy (NCBI): domain Eukaryota; kingdom Metazoa; phylum Chordata; class Mammalia; order Artiodactyla; family Delphinidae; genus Lagenorhynchus; species Lagenorhynchus albirostris. The sequence goes on along the minus strand of NC_083095.1, from coordinate 157,337,189 downwards.
AAACAAGGTGGGAATATTTGCCCTGTAAGATGTCAAGACTTAAAACAACACTATAACAATTAAGAAGCTATTTATTGGCTCAGGGACAGACAATTAGATCAATGGCCCAGAGGAGCACACAGAAATAAACCTACACACATGTGGCCACTTGTTAGACGACAGAGCTGCCATTGCAAATAAGTGACAAAAGGATGGATTTTCATTAACTGGTCCCAGAACAACTGGGATTTCATAAGAGAAAAACCCTGAATATGGTCCTGTACCTTGCATTACACACAAAAATCAGTTAAAAGCAAATATATGTGAAAAGCAAAACTATAATCCTTTCAATAGATAATATAGGAGGTCTTTAAGACCTGGAAGGATTTCTTAAATAGTACATAAAAAGCATTTAACCATAAAAAAAAGATTAATAAATAAGACAACATTAAAATCAAGAACTTCATATCTCATCATCAGAAGGTATCTTCCACATCATCAAAAGACCCAAGACTAGAAAAAGATACTTGTAATGAATGAATATAATGGACAAAGGACTCATATCAAGAATATATAAATTTTTAAATGCCTACCAATGAGAAAAAGGCAGATAACAATAGAAAAATGCACAAAGGATCTGAACAGGCAGCTTTTCAAAAAGGAATTCCAAATGTGTAATAAACACATCAAAGGTGTTTAGCCTAATTTGTATTCATAGAAATGTACCTTAAAACCACAATGAGACCCCCTACAATCCCATCAGACTGGCCAAACTTATAAAATCTACAGTAAGTTTGGGAGAGGCTGTGGACTATTTTCGTACACAATAACAGGGGGAAAAAATGTCTCTGTATTATAAAAACAGCAACTGAGTGTAGGAGAAGAACCCAGGGATTCTGGGGAGTGGTCTGCTCACTTCTCACGTTGGTGGATTTGATGAGCGGCCAGGCAATCTATTCTGGCTCTTGTCAGTCCCAGGGCTAAATTGTTCAGCTACCACTTAGTGGAAGTAACAGCTGTCATATTGCTTTAATAGTTTCCTTCCACTGACATGAGATGAGGAATTTTTTCCATGGGAATACTCAAGAGTTGGCAAACCTCCTAATGGCATCCTTCAGTTTTGACCTCCAGTGGCTCTTATATTCAGCTGAATTATGTAGAAAACAGAAAGAAGGAGTTATTGATCATATTCCTCTCCCTCTCAAGGAAATGTACCATTTTCTTCTTCTCTTCTATAGTCTGTGTGGCATTTTTTTTTCCAAGCTTGCTTGGTTTAAAACCTGCACACCTCACCTTCTTCAGGAAGCTCTCCTAAACTGATGTCTTATTCCCAGCTGTCCTCTGATCCTTTTCCCTTTCTATCCTATATCACTACTGAAGGGGGACATGTCTTAGCTCTTTCAGTAGACAGTGACTTTGTGGCAGACAGGATCCTTGTCTGATCCATTCCTGAGCTCCCTACAGAGAAACTTTCCCAGTTTCTTACACATAGTAGGTGGTTGGTAAATGTTTGTCTTATGAGTGAATGGATCTTCAGATTATTAGATAATAAACGTGCAGAGTTTTAGAATGTATCAGTTAGGAATGGTGTTGGTACTAGTACCGAGAACCTGTTGTAGTGGCTTGAACAAAGGAAAATTTTTTTCCTCTCATGTAAGAAATGCCATTGGTCTGCCAGTCTGGAGTTGGTAAGGTGGTTCCACAAAGTCATGAGAGACGCAGGCACTTTTTAATTTCTGCTTTGCATTCTTTGGTATGTTGTTTCCATCTTCAAAGTCACAAGATGGCTGCCCAGAGCTTCAGCCAGTGCATCTGCATATTAGGAAAAATAGAAAGGGAAATACAGGGGGCAAACAGGCTCTTCTCTCATCCAAGTCAGGCCCCCTTTAAAGAGAGTTTCAGGAAACATTAACCCAAGACTTCTACTGAAATTTCAATGAATACTCCCTTAACTGCAAGGGAGGCTGGGAAGTAAAGTTTTTTAGCTTGGCACACTGACCCTCTGAACAAAATCTGAGTTATGTTACTAAGGAAAAAAGGGAGATAACATATTGGGTAAGCAGCCTGAAATCTGCTGCAGTGTTATCATTTTTTCCCCACAAGTGTTAATTGTTTCTTCAACATTTTTATGTTTCTCTTCAAAGTCTGTAGGTAAGTTATTGAAATTTACACAGACTCCAGCTTTCACATCCAGGGTTTTAATGTCATACAATCCATTTGATATTCTCCCCTCAACAAATGAACCTCATTTGTTTTTCCTGTATCTCTAAGTAGGTATGATACCATCTGGTGTTTTCCGCTTTTGACCCAAAACCACAGCTGGTTTCGTCTGAGTAATCAGGAGCTGGGAAGGGGCAGGTTCGGGAACGGGTTAGTGTCACAAATCACTTGGTAATTAAAAAACCCCTTGGTTATAACACTTGCTCCCTTCAATAAAATATCCACTGTAGGATTCTGATAAAACTGTGTTAAATTAAACATCAGTAGTTGGAAGGTCGGGGTGTGAGTTTTATTGATGCCATGGCTGATATGAAGTATTAAGTTTCAAAAAGACAACCAGAGAGGCAGTTAAAGAAACGTTTCTTGTATGCTCATTCTTTGCCTACCATTTCATACATGTTAACTTCCTCCTAAAAATAATCTGGATGCTGTGGTACAAGTGACTAAAGATAATAATTGATCTATTTATCATCCATTTCATTCAATCACTAATTGTTCAGTACGTACTATTTGCCAAGCATTGTGCTTGTTCTTACAGATTTAAATGAGAATTTTTAAATGTAGACATTCAGAGATAAAGATATATTGAAAGTCTGTAATGGGCAGCAGAAAACTGAGATGAGTAATCTGAATTCAACTTCCACAGACTAATAATCCTAGAAAGCCTACTGGAAAATTAATAGCAGAAACTGAGCTTGGACATTTTGTAATTCTCTTTTAGCCACACAAAATTAAATTAGAAATTCTCAGAAGACTCAGGCTTCTTCATTGTTAACATGAGATTTTGACACATACAAATTAGACTATCGTAATGAATAAAGAAAAGAAATACAAGTTCCTTATATGGCATAATATAGAAATAAGGTGTCCTAGATTGTCAACTATTCTGATTGAAAGATAAAAAGTTTTAATAGGTTACAGCTGAGTGAGTGGCTCAAAATTCCATTAGAATATTACAAGCTTTAGTGCAGAAGTTGACACAAGAGTTACAGAAAATGAAATTTAAAACCAAGACCTGGAGAGCACTCATTAATTTAAGGGCAGGTCATTTTTTTTTTTTTTTTTTTCTCTTCTGCGATACACGGGCCTCTCACCGTTGTGGCCTCTCCCATTGCGGAGCACAGGCTCCGGACGCGCAGGCTCAGCGGCCATGGCTCGCGGGCCCAGCCGCTCCGCGGCATGTGGGATCCTCCCGGACCGGGGTACGAACCCGCGTCCCCTGCATCGGCAGGCGGACTCCCAACCACTGCGCCACCAGGGAAAACTCGCAGGTCATTTTTTGAGAGGAAAAAAATCACTGGATTGTCAAAAATTGAAATAGGTTAATTTCAGCTGACTAATTGATACATTTGGTCAAATCTTTGAAAGTCATGAATTTAGAAGCTGCTGATGCTATGGTAGAGAAAATCTGCCTATAAGAAGGTGTTCAGTCCAGAGCTGCTGGGGGTCCTATGCCCCTTGGGTTTCCAGTATGTTTCACTTGGAGCTCAGGCCACTGTCCTGAGCTTTTGACCTTGGAACATCAGTTGGTATGACATGCTTGTTTCATCATTCATTAGTTGGATGAATAATTTATAATCTCTAACACTCAGTGTACTCTTATGTGTGTTTAAATATAACCATTATGATGTCCTGTACATATTCTGTTAATTTTCTTAATGATGTTTGAAAGGCTTAAAAGGATTTTATCTACAAAATTTATAAGGCTGATTTAGTAGATTGACAAGAGTGGCTTAAATGCTTAGGAAGATTTTGTTTCTTACATTTGTAATCCTCTCTTAGTGTATTTGAAATGTTTGAGAGAGTCAATTGTGTTAAAATTGGACTTTGAAATAGCCAAGGGAATTTGATTAAAGTTAAATATCTAAATATGTTACATGTAGGAATTAACTGAAAAAGCACAAGTGAAAATGATTGTTCTTATTTTTGATTAAAATTATAAAATTTGTAAATGAAATAAAAGCTGTAAATGTTTAAGGAAAACAAGATTTTTACCTTTGTAGCTATAATAATACAATATGAATTAAAGCATGTTAATTAGAAGGATTCCTTTCTGTGCACAAAAGCCCAATTAGGATAGTAAAAGCCCCAAACACAGAGTTAACCAATAACAGAAGTAAGAGTAAGCTGTGGGTCAACCATTAGGGTACTTGAAGAAAGATCCTCATTCCTAGCAGTAGGGTCAGTGGGGCTCCACACATAGGTTGCAAGTGAAAGGATGAAAAAAGGTATTCCATGCAAGTGGAAACTAAAAGAGATAAGGGGTAGCTATACTTATATCAGACAAAATAGATTTTTAACTAAAAACCTGTAACAAGAGACAAAGAAAGTCATTATATAATTATAAAGGATTCAATGCATCAAGAGGATATAATAATTGTAAATATGCATGACGTACCCAGCATTGGAGTACCTAAATATATTAAGCAAATATTAGCAGATCTGAAGGGAGAGATAGACAACAATACAATAATAATAGGTGACTTCAACACTCCACTCTGAACAATGGATAAAGCATTTAGACAGAAAATCAATAAGGAGACATTGGACTTGAACTATACTTTGATCAAATGAATCAACAGACAGCTACAGAATATTCCATCCAACAACAGCAGAATATACATTCTTCTCAAGTACATAAGGAATATTATCCAGGATAGATCACAGGAGAGGTCACAAAACAAGTCTTAGCAAATTTAAGAAGATTGAAATCATACCAAATATCTTTTCCAACCATGATGATGTGAAACTAGAAATCAATAACAAAAGGAAAATTGGAAAATTCGCAAGTATGTGGAAGTTAAACAATACACTCCTGAACAACCAGTAGGTCAAAGAAAAAATCAAAAAATACCTTGAGACAAATGAAAATGGAAACACAACATACTGAAACATGGGATCCAGCAAAAGTAGTTCTAAGAGGGAAATTTACATCAATAAAATTTACATTAAGCAAAGAGGATGATCTCAAATGAAATACCTAACTTTGCACCTCAAAGAACTAGAAAAATAGGAAAAACTAAGCCTAAAGTTAACATAAGGAAGGAAATAACAAAAATCAGAGCAGAAATAGAGACCAGAAAAATAATAGAAAAAAATCAAGGAAACCAAGAGCTGGGGTGTTTTTTGAAAAAAAAAAAAAAAATTGGTAAACCTTTAACTAGACTAAGAAAAAAGAGAATAACCCAGGTAAATAAAATCAGAAATGAAAGAGGAAACATTATAACCTGATACCACAAAAATACAAAAGATCAGAAGAGACTACTTGAACAATTATATACCAACAAATTGGATAACATAAAATAAATGGAATAATTCGCAGAAATATACAACCTACCAAGACTGAATCATGAGAAAATGGAAAACCTGAACAGACCAAAAATGAGTAAGGAGATTGAATCAGTTATTTAAAAAGTCCCAACAAAGGAAAGTCCAGGGTCAGATGGTTTCACTGGTGAATTTAACCAAATATTTAAAGCAGAATTAACTCCAGTTCTTTTCAAACTCATCCAAAACATTGAAGGGGAGGGAATGCTCCCAAATTTATTTTACGAGGCCTAGTACCCTGATACCAAATCTAGGTAAAGACACTACAAGAAAAAAATAGGCCAATATCCTTAATGAATATAGATGCAAAAATTTTCAACAAAGTACTAGCAAATTGAATTCAGCAGCACATTAAAAGGATCATACACCATGATCAAGTGGGAATTATCACTGGAATGCAAAGATGGCTCAATATATGCAAATCAATAAATGTGATACATCACTTAATAGAATTAAAGATAAAAATCATAAGATCATCTCAATAGATGAATAAAAAGCATTCTATAAAATTCAACATCCTTTCATGACAAAACTCTCGATAAATTGGGTATAGAAGGAACCTACCTCAACATGATAAAGGCCATACATGACAAGCCTACAGCTAACATCATATTCAATGTTGAAAGGTTGATCAGGAACAAGAAAAAGGTGCCCACTCCCACCACTTCCATTTGAAATAGTACTGTGACTCCTAGCCAGAGTAATTAGGCAAGAAAAAGAAGTAAAAGGCATTTGAGTTGGAAAGGAAGAATTTAAATTGTCTGTTTGTAGGTGACATGATTTTTTATATAGAAAATCCTAGAAACTCTAACAAAAAACCTGTTAGAACTAATCAACAAATTCAGTAAAGTTGTGGGATACAAAATTAGTGTACAAAAAGCCACAGCAAAAAAAAAAAAAAAAAAAAGCCACAGCAATTCTATAGATTCATGCAATTCCTGTCAAGATTCCAATGGCATTTTAAAATACAGAAAAGAAAAAGTAATCCTAAAATTCATTTGGAACCACAAGACCTCAAATAGCCAAAGCAATCCTTAGAAATAAAAACGAAGCTGGAGGCATAAAACTTCCTGATTTCAAACTATATTACAAAGCTATAGTAATTAAAACAATATAGTACTGGCATAGAAACAGACACATTAGACAAATGGAACAGAACTGAGAGCCCAGAAAAAAAACTTCACATTTATAGTCAACTAATATTTGATAAGGGAGCCAAGAATACTCAGTAGAGAAAAGACAGTCTCTTCAATAAATGGTGCTGGGGAAATTGGATATGCACATGTAAGAGAATGACTGGACCCTTATATTACACCTTTCACCAAAATTAACTCAAAATCAATTAAAGACTTAATGTAAGACCTGAAACCATAAAACTCCAATGATTTTTTGATATGTCAACTAAAGAACAAGCAACAAAAGCAAAAATAAACAAGTAGAACTACATCAAACTAAAAAGCTCTTCACAGCAAGAGAAACATTCAACAAAATGAAAAGGCAACCTATGGAATGGGAGAAAATCTGTTCAAATCATCTATCTGATAAGGGGTTAATATCTAAAATATATGCAACTCAATAGCAAAAAACAAATCATCCAATTAAAAAATGGGCAGAGGACTGGAATAGACATTTTTTTTCCCCAAAGAAGATATTCAAATGGACAGCAGGTATATGAAAAAGTGCTCAACATCACTAATCATCAGGGGAATGCAAATTCAAACCACAATGAATTATCACCTCACACCAAAAGAATGGTAATTATCAAGAAGACAAGAAACAAGTGTTGGTGAGGAGGTGGAGAAAAGGGAACACTTGTACATTGTTGGTGGGAATGTAAATTGGTGCAGCCACTACAGAAAACAGTGTGGACGTTCCTGAAGAAATTAGAAATAGACCTATAATATGATCCAGTAGTTCCACTTCTGGGTATATTCCTGAAGGAAATGAAATCATGATCTTGAAGAGAAATCTGCACTCCCATGTTCATTGCATCATTATTTATAATAGCCAAGACTTAGGAAACAACCTAAGTGTCCACTGATGGATGAACGGATAAAGATGTGTATATTTATATTTATACACACACACAAGGAAATTATTATTTCAGCCATGAGAAAGAAGGAAATTCTGCCATTTGTGACAATACGGATGGACCTGGAGGGCACTATGCTAAGTGAAATAAGTCAGACAAAGACAAATACTGTATAATCTTACTTATATGTGGAATCGAAAAAAACTAAACTCATAGAAACAGAGAGCATGGGACTTCCCTGGTGGTCCAGTGGTTAAGAATTTGCCTTCCAATGCAGGGGATGCAGGTCCGATCCCTGGTAGGGAAACTAAGATCCCACATGCCATGGGGCAACTAGGCCTGTGCGCCACAGCTACTGAGCATGAGAGCCACAACTAGAGAGCCCTCAGGCCACAACGAAAGATCCCACATGCCACAACGAAGATCCCGAGTGCCACAACTAAAACCCGACGCAGGCAAAAATAAAATAAATAAATAACTATTAAAAAAAGAAAGAAAGAAACAGAGAACAATTTGGTGGTTACCAGAAGTGGGAGCTGGTGGGGGGAGAATGAGTGAAGGTGGTCAAAAGGTAACACTTCCAGTTATGAGATAAATTAGTTCTTGGGATATAATGTGCAGTATGGTGACTATAGTTAACAATATATTTGAAAGTTGCTAAGAGAGTAGACCTTAAAAGTTCTCATCATGAGAAAAAAATTGTAACTATGTGAGGTGATGGATGTTAACTAAACTTATTGTAGTAATCATTTTGTAATATATACATATATCAAATCATTGTGTTGTACACCTTAAACTTATACAATGTTATATGTCAATTATATCTCAATAAAACTGGGAGAAAAAGACATGTTTTCATTCACTTAATCCATATTTTCCTCTACATTCTTTAATATGCTCGTACCAGTTATTTAACATCCTTTTTTTTTTTACCAACTCAAATAGCTAGGGTATTTGTGGGTCTGTTTTATTATCTATTTTTTCCCCTTGATTTATCACTCATGTTTCTCTGCTTTTTTTTTTTTTTTTTTTTTTGCGGTACGCGGGCCTCTCACTGTTGTGGCCTCTCCGTTGCGGAGCACAGGCTCCAGACGCACAGGCTCAGCGGCCGTGGCTCACGGGCCCAGCCGCTCCGCAGCATGTGGGATCTTCCCGGACCGGGGCACGAACCCGTGTCCCTTGCATCGGCAGGCGGACTCTCAACCACTACGCCACCAGGGAAGCCCTATATTTCTTCTTTATCCTGCCTAAAAACTAAATACTTCCTTCTTTAATCTCTTTCTTCTTGCATTTTATAAATGCAGCTAAAAGAAGCCAGTTGCACTTTCTTTTTTATAATATGTGCACTTATTTATTTTTTTTATTGAGGTATAATTGACATATAACATTAGCTTCAGATGTACAACATAATTTGATATTTGTATATAGATATTTATATATATTGTAAAATAATCGCCACAATAAGTCTAGTTAACACCCATTGCCATACATAGTTATATAATCTTTTTTCCTCATGATAAGAAATTTTAAGATCTTAGCAACTTTCAACTATACAGTACACTATTATTAACTATAGTGTCCATGCTGTACATTACACCCTCATGAAATCTGTACCTTTTTATCCACTTCACCCATTTCTCCCACCCCCACCTCCCACCCTCTGTCAACCGTCAATCTGTTCTCTGTATCCGTGAGCTTTTTTTTTTAGATTCCACATAAAAGTGAGATTACACAGCATTTGTCTTTCTCTGTCTGACTTATTTCACTCAGCATAACACCCTCTAGGTCCATCCATGTTGGTGCAAAAGGCAAGATCTCCTTCTTTTTCGGTGGCTGAATAATATTCCATTGTGTATACAGACCACATTTTTTTTTAAACATCTTTATTGGAGCATAATTGCTTTACAATGTTGTGTTAGTTTCTGCTGTATAACAAAGTGAGTCAGCTATATGTATACATGTATCCCCATATCTCCTCCCTCTTGCATCTCCCTCCCACCCTCCCTATCCCACCCCTCTAGGTGGTCACAAAGCACCGAGCTGATCTCCCTGTGTATAGACCACATTTTGAAGTCCATTCACCCATTGATGGACACTTAGGTTGTTTTCATATCTTGGCTATTGCAAATAATGATGCAATGAACATAGGGGTGCAGATATCTTTTCAAGTTAATGTTTTTGTTTTCTTCAGACAAATATCAAGAAATGGAATTGCTGGATCATACGGTAGTTCTAGTTTTAATTTTTTCCAGCACCTCCATAACTGTTTTCCATAGTGGCTGCACCAATTTACATTCCTACCAACAGTGCACAAGTGTTCCCTTTTCTTCACATTCTCACCAACGCTTGTTATTTCTTGTCTTTTTGATGATAGCCAGTCTAACAGGTGTGTGGTGATATCTCATTGTGATTTTCATTTGCAATCCCCTGATGATGAGTGATGTTGAATACCTTTTCATGTACTTTTTGGCCCATCTGTATGTCTTCTTTGTAAAAAATGTTTATTCAGATCCTCTGCCCACTTTTTAACCAGATTGTTTGTTTTTTTTGCTACTGAATTGTATGAGTTCCTTATATATTTTGGATATTAATCCCTTATCAGATAGATAATTTGAAAATACTTTTTCCCACTCCTTAGGTTGCCTGAACTTTCAGTATTTTGCCTGGAAATCTCCTTATCCAGATCAGCAAGTTCATTAGCTGCAGTTTTCTATCTTCCATGATACGGTGTGGCCAAAAATTCCACCAGGTGTAACACAGGTCACCCTTTTCTTGAGCTTCCAATAGCAATTTTCTCACTGCTATTCCAGGCTTCCCTGACAGTTGTCTTGCTCCTCCTTCGGCCTCTGTTCCCAGTGTCAAAACTAATGATGTTACTGAACAAAAGTCTGTGTGCCCAACGCACAGTGAGGCCAAACAACACCAAAATGTGGGAGTTTGGAGCAGAGAAAGGATTATTGCAGGGCCACGCAAGGAGACAGGTGGCTCATGCTTTAAAAACCCTGAACTCCCTGAAAGCTTTCAGCAAAGCCCTTTTATACAATAGGTGAGAGAGGGATGTGGTTAGTTGCTGCAAACTTCTTGGTGTCAGATCCGTTGTTCCTGAGGTCAGGTCATGGTCAGGTCACCATCTTCCTGTAAACCTCCACCAACACAAATGTTGTTATCTGTTCTGACAAGCAAGGCCAAGGTCCCAAGGCTCAACATTCGCCCTCCAAGGTCCAGGCCTGGCTAAGAGGAGGGGGTCCCTGCAGGGGCCGGGTACCCTGCCCCGGAGCGTTCTTCCGACACCCAATCTGGGTCCTCACACCAGTGCCCAGGCCTTGGCTGAAGAGGCAGATCTCAGCTGACAGCGCCCTCAGGGCCAGGTCCCCAGACCCTGCCCAGCGCCCAGGACACAGCCAGCCCTCAGGCTTCTCATTTAAACTGGAGAGAATCAGTTGTATAGGATCCATAGGAATAAATATGGTAGCAAATACCCATCACGTTAATTCCCAGCTCACAGCAATCGCCCTTCTTAGAGAAAAGCCCCAGCCACACAGGTGGACCTGAAGTAACGATGTACAGTGTTCTTGCAACTTAACCCTGACCTCTGGCCACCTCCTAGGGGTGGACAACCGATCCAAGCTGTACCAAGTTTTGAAACTTGAATGGAGAAACGAAAGCTGGTTGAGCTGTTACCTTTTTTTTTTTTTTTGTCTTTATTGAATTTGTTACAATATTTCTCCTGTTTTATGTTTATTGGCCGCGAGGCATATGGGATCTTAGCTCCCCGACCAGGGATCGAACCCACACCCCCTGCACTGGAAGGCGAAATCTTAACCACTAGTCCCTGAGCTGTTACCTTAATGGCCATGTCCATATGTTCCAGTTGCCGAGGCCTCCATGGACTGCGACCCATGGAGACCGTCACCTCCATTAGGTCTCGGAGGAAGGGATGGGGGAGAGGTTCGCCGCTGCTTCAAGGCCTGGCTGGGCCCAGCTGTTGGGTGGCCATGGCAAGGGCTCTGGAGCTCTGAAGGACACAAGCCCCCAGCCTGTCCCCGGGCCCCCAGCTCACCCACCAGCCCGAGGTCGGAGGGCCTGGAGGGCCCTGGGGAGAAGGCCATGGTCTGCCTCTCACCTCACTCTCTGCCACAAGGGACATGGCCACGCTGACCACTGGCGGAGCAGGACCTCTAACAGCCGGGCTGCAGATCTCGCACTTAGGGTCTGGCGGTAACAGTCTCGCAGTAAAGGCTGTGCACCTGCCCTGCCCCTATTACAGATATCTTCAGTTTTTATAATGGCAGCACCTTCCTCCCAGATACCAATTTCTGTTTCAGTTATCTGTTTCTGTGTAATAAACCAGCCCAGCATTTAGTAGCTTAAATCAATGTCACTTTTATTGCTCACAATTCTGTGGGCTAGGAACTTGGGCAAGGGTTGGTGGGAGCAGTTCTCCTCGGCTCTGGTGGGGTCAGCTGGGGCAGATGAGGCCGGAAGATCCCAGCTCCTGCCTGCTGGTGCTGGCTGTCAGCTTGGGTTCCTTGGTTCTCCTCTGTGGGGCCTCTTATTATCCAGGCCCTCTTTCTGTCTATGTGGCCTCTCCAAGAGGGTCGTCTAGATTTCTGTACCTGGCACTTAGCTTCCAAGAGGCAGAAACAGAATCTGCAAGGCCTCTAAAGGCCTAGGCCGAGAAGTCACACAGTGTAACTTGCACTGCATCCCACTGGTCCAGTTCAGATTCAAAGGAAGAAATTTCATTTCTTTGTTGGTAAAGTCCCATTGCAGAAGGGCATACAGGATGGGACAGATCGCTGTGACCATCTTTAGAAACAACCTATCCCACAGATAGAAGGAAAAAGATCATGAACCCAAATGCTCTCTGAGGCCATTTCTGTTCTGTATCCAGCAATAAACCTGATGTTCAAACTACCTCCTTAGCAAACTGGCTAATTAAGCCAAGGTAGGCAGAAGGAGGTTAAGACAAAACTAATCGATGCAAGACTGCTTTTACGGGACTTCCCTGGCGGTCCAGTGGCTAAGACTCCATGCTCCCAAAGCAGGGGCCCGGGTTCAATCCCTGGTCAGGAACTAGATCCCACGTGCCACAACTAAATATCCTGAATGCCGCAACGAAGATGCTGTCTGCCTGCAACTAAGACCTGGCACAGCCAAATATTAATAAATAAATACATATTTTTTAAAAATGCCTTTAAAAATAAAAGACTGTTTTTACAACATCCCTATCTGTATTTTCTTGGACATTTTGAGAGACAAGCCACCTCAGAGGGCGACCTGTCCCATTGTTGAGCAACTCTAAAATCTAGAGCAGTCTTTCATTTGTGAGGCCAACACTGCCTTTCTGTGAGTCCTCCCAGGCTCAGAGATCTGCTGTCTGGAGCCAACTCCCTTCCAAATATGGCTTTCTTTTCTTTCTTTCTTTTTTTTTTTTTGTAATTGTTCTTTGTTTTAATTTAATTTTTATTTTACATTGGGGCGGTATAGTTGATTTACAATGTTGTTAGTTTCCAGTATACAGCAAAGTGATTCACTTATATATACATGTATCTACTCTTTTCCAGATTATTTTCCCATCTAGGTTATTACAGAGTATTGAGTAGAGTTTCCTGTGCTATACAGTAGGTCCTTGTTGATTATCTATTTTATATATAGTAGTGTGTATATGTTAATCCCAAACTCCTACCAAATACGGCTTTCATTCAGATTTAGGTATTCTCAATTCAAGGCTCGACATCTCCCAACTTCTTTACTTGTCTGTCTGAAGTCATGATTTCCCAAACATGTGTTTGCCTGTATAATATATAACTCATAGAATGAATTTTGCCCAGTTAGTTTATTTAAGAACAGAGGAAAGTAACAGATTATTGAAAGCTTTAAAATATCTGACAATGCAAACAAATGGGCTGTTTACTGTTAAGTGTCTGACACACTGGCCTGGCTTAAACTTCGGTTTGATCTTGTGGAAATACAGTGCTTGAAATTTATCTTGTCCCCACTTTTTTTTTTTTCTTTTCTTGCGGTACGCGGGCCTCTCAGCGCCGTGGCCTCTCCCGTTGCAGAGCACAGGCTCCAGACGCGCAGGCCCAGCGGCCATGGCTCACGGGCCCAGCCGTTTCGCAGCACGTGGGATCCTCCCGGACCGGGGCACGAACCCACGTCCCCTGCATCGGCAGGCGGACTCCCAACCACTGCGCCACCAGGGAAGCCCCCAACTTTTTCATAAGTTATTCACTCTTAACCAAAACAATTATCTAACTGAACCATTTCTATGATTAGTATTCAGTGGATGATACAAGTGGGGACCATTAATACACAAATTCTGAGAAAAGCTGAAGGTAAAGTTTACTGTTCTGTTACAACTGATGAAAAAAAAAATTACCCAGATAAGACAAACTCTGCTTGATGCTTTTTGTGCCAAATGAAAAATAGGAGCCTGTATGACTGGTTGAAGAATCATTTCTCCCCATGGGTGGTGCTTATGTAAGATGCCTCAGACCCAAAATTAGGGTGAAGCTTTCACTAGTCAGGGAAGGTGGCTGTAAAAAGATAAGAATAATGAAAAGCTATGACCAATAAAAAGACAGAGAACTTAATCACAGCCTTATCAACCCCCAACCAGGGGTCACAAAAAGCCTTAATCACGTCCTATAGTATTAAGACAACAACCCTACATTTTCTTGACAACAATTTTTTGGTGCTAATATTTTGGTCTTTTGCCTCCAAGTACTAGCCTCCTAATAAAGTCAGAAAGCTTTAAAAATGTATGTGTGTATGTGTGTTTGTTTTATAAATAGAAATACATTTGAGGATATATGAAAGGAGCAAAGTATTTATCTCACCACACAGTTAAGGACTTTAAAAAACATTCATTGTTGTAGGATGTCTTTTAAAACATTAAAATAAGCGGGACAGTTGCTTTGAATTTATGAAGAATAACACATATATAATTAATGACTTTCCTCTTCTGTCTGTATCATACTTGCTTAGTTTTTTTCAGGCTTAGTGAAAAGGCTATATATAGGAAAAATAATGTGTATATGTAATAATAAAGAAATAATGTGGACTATCAATGAAATGAAAAATAGTCATTTACATACATTTTGTTTGAAGATATTTTCAGATATTTCCCTACATTCACCTTTCATATTTAGTGCATCAATGGCATGAGAAGATCTTCAAAATTAGGTAACTCAAATGTGTTCTAGTTGAACACAAAAAAGTGAGAAAAAATTAATTTTCCTAAATATATAATAGAGGGTAGAAGATTGTTGGAATTGCAGAAATCTTTTTCAAAATTGATTCTGAAACTAGTTAGTGGCGATGGTTGTACAACAATGTGAATGGACTAAATGTCTCTAAATCGTATACTTTAAAATGACTAAAATAGTAAATTTTGCTATATGGATTTTACCATAATAAAAAAATGGTCTTTGCAAAAAAAGCCCAATAATTCATCTAAATAGGCAAAGTAGATTTCTAGGAAGCTAAAATCTGAGATTTGAAGGAAAAAAGAATAAACCTGGGTTGAATTTGCTGGGATTGCCCATCATTGTCTTTGTTAGCAACCTGCTAAATATTTACAAACTTCTGGACAAGTCTGAGGTCAGTCGGTATAATCAGCAAAGAAGTGAAGTGCACTTGGTCCCAGGCAGACTGGTATCCAGGGTGTCTCTGGACGTTTAATTGGTCTGAGTTCCCTGCTGAGCCTGTTGCAGACAGGAGCAGGCAGGTTCAAGAGCTACTGTTGCTCAGAGTGTACAGCGGAGTCAGCTGATTGTGAACGGGGCTGGTACAAGTGGCCTTTTATGCTAGAGCCCTGCTGGCCGCCCAGAGGACAATCCCCCATTCATTTGTCTCCTTTGGATGCTCGTGGTCTTGGGGCCTTTTGGATTTTTATTGCTGCAGATAACAGAAAACAGGCGTGGTGTATGTTATAGTAGTGTCTTCTCTACACTTGCAAAAATTCCTGGCTAGAAATAAAATAACAACAACAACAAATGGGAAAGGTGGACAACATCAGGCAGCGTAGCTCCTGAGAAAATGACTTTATCCAGAATTCATCCTAAAATATAAGCTGGCTCAGCACGACTCCGGGCCTGGCCATGGACTATATTAAAGTGTCATACATACAGGTGGCCAACAGGCACATGAAAAAATGCTCAACATCGCTAATTATTACAAAACTGCAAATCAAAACTACAATGAGGTATCACATCACACTGGTCAGAATGGCCATCCTCAAAAAGTCTACAAACAATAAATGTTGGAGAGGGTGTGGAGAAAATGGAACCCTCCTGCACTGTTGGTGGGAATGTAAATTGATACAGCCACTATGGAGAACAGTATGGAGGTTCCTTAAGAAACTAAAAATAGAACTACCACATGACCCAGCAATCCCACTCCTGGACATATACCCAGAGAAAAGCATGGTTCAAAAAAACAGATGCACCCCAGTGTTCATAGGAGCACTATTTACAGTAGCCAAGACATGGAAGCAACCTAAATGTCTATCAACAGAGGAATGGATAAAGAAGATGTGGTACATATATAAAATGGAATACTACTCAGCCATAAAAAAGAATGAAATAATGCCATTTACAGCAACATGGATGGACCTGCAGATTACCATACTAAGTGAAGTAAGTCAGACTGACAGAGAAAAGAAAAAAAAAGAAAATGAAGATCTTTCCTGGAGGGCCTGGCAAACTTCTCAGCTTTCTCGTTGACCTGAATTGGGTCTCATGCCCATTTCTGAACTGACTTAGGGCAATGAGTATGGGTCATCCTCTGACCAACCACCTCCAAGGTCTGGAGGTGGAATCTACTTCCACTAAGGCACATGGGGTGGGGGTGGGGGTGGGGTCCCATGGTCGGGGTTGGGGGAAGAGAACTGCACAAAATCAGAGCTCTGTTAGGAAGGAGGAAGCGGTGAATGGGTGCTATGTATGCACAGAAGGTGCAGAAGGAGGAAGGTGTAGAACAGCATGTCCAGCATGTTGCCAGTTTTTGTTAAAAAAAAGATGTGGGGGCTCCTAGAGAAATGGAAATAAAAACAAAAATAAACAAATGGGACCTAATGAAACTTCAAAGCTTTTGCACAGCAAAGGAAACCATAAACAAGACGAAAAGACAACCCTCAGAATGGGAGAAAATATTTGCAAATGAAGCAACGGACAAAGGATTAATCTCCAAAATTTACAAGCAGCTCATGCAGCTCAATAACAAAAAAACAAACAACCCAATCCAAAAATGGGCAGAAGACCTAAATAGACATTTCTCCAAAGAAGATATACAGACTGCCAACAAACACATGAAAGAATGCTCAACATCATTAATCATTAGAGAAATGCAAATCAAAACTACAATGAGATATCATCTCACACCGGTCAGAATGGCCATCATCAAAAAATCTAGAAACAATAAATGCTGGAGAGTGTGGAGAAAAGGGAACACTCTTGCACTGCTGGTGGGAATGTGAATTAGTACAGCCACTATGGAGAACAGTATGGAGGTTCCTTAAAAAACTAAAAATAGAACTACCATACGACCCAGCAACCCCACTACTGGGCATATACCCTGAGAAAACCATAATTCAAAAAGAGTCATGTACCAAAATGTTCATTGCAGCTCTATTTACTATAGCCCGGAGATGGAAACAACCTAAGTGTCCATCATCAGATGAATGGATAAAGAAGATGTGGCACATATATACAATGGAATATTACTCAGCCATAAAAAGAAACGAAATTGAGCTATTTGTAATGAGATGGATAGACCTAGAGTCCGTCATACAGAGTGAAGTAAGTCAGAAAGAGAAAGACAAATACCGTATGCTAACACATATATATGGAATCTAAGAAAAAAAAATGTCATGAAGAACCTAGGGGTAAGATGGGAATAAAGACACAGACCTACTAGAGAATGGACTTGAGGATATGGGGAGGGGGAAGGGTAAGATGTGACAAAGTGAGAGAGTGACATGGACATATATACACTACCAAATGTAAGGTATATAGTTAGTGGGAAGCAGCCGCATAGCACAGGGAGATCAGCTCGGTGCTTTGTGACCACCTAGATGGGTGGGATAGGGAGGGTGGGAGGGGGGGAGACGCAAGAGGGAAGAGATATGGGAACATATGTATATGTATAACTGATTCACTTTGTTATAAAGCAGAAACTAACACACCATTGTAAAGCAATTATACTCCAATAAAGATGTAAAAACAAAACAAAACAAAAACATGAATAGGCAAAAGAAAACAAAATAGAGATGGGGGAAAGAGAGAGAGAAATATATTCATGTATGCATAAAATATATTTGGAAGTGTAAATAAGAAACCGTTCATGTGGCTGCCTCATGGGAAATAACCAGGTGTCTGGAGACAAGTTTACAAGAAGTAAAATTTTCACTCTACACTTATTTATACCTTTAAAATTTTGAACCACGTGAATATATTGCTGATTCAAAGAAAAATTAATGAAATAAAAATAAAAATGGACTTTCAGACTTCCCTGGCGGTCCAGTGGTTAAGACTCTGCGCTCCCAATGCAGGGGGCATGGGTTCGATCCCTGGTCGGGGAAGATCCCACATGCTGTGTGGCATGGTCCCCCCAAAAAAAACCTGTTAAAAATAAAAATGGACTTTCAGAAGCAAGTGGGACTTGGGGACTCCAAATCTAGACTCTTTCAAGGACTTTGCTCCAGATTAAATGGACACTATGCTTACTTATTCACCCAAGGGCCCAATGGATAACTGGGCATGTATTGTTTGTGTCAAATAATATCACACACACACACACCACACACACACACACACACACACTCACCAAACATTAATTTCCCTAAGTTCTTCTGATGGGAGGATTGTTTTCGTGACTAGGCAGAGAGCCGACAGGCCCCTTCTTCCACTGCCAGCCTCTGAAGCACTGATCCTAACCAAGGGTGGTTTCACAGCCCTCACAAAGGGACCTTTGACAATATCTAGGGGACTCTTTGGTTGTCAGATCTTGGGGGTGCTACAGGTATAGAGTGGGGAGAAGACAAGGATATTGCTAAACATGCTAAAATGAACAGCACAGCCCCCCAACAAAAAATGATGGCCCCCAAAATGTCAATGGTGCCACTGTTGAGAAGCCCAGCTCCAAGGCAGAAAGCACAAGAAAAGAGCCAACTCTCAATGGCCACGGTGTAAGAAAATACCTGTCTTTGTAATTGCCATTTGTCTTACTCCCAGATAAGAATTCTTACTAGAATGCTGCCACAATAAATGAAGCGATGTGGAAAGTTGTGATATCCAGGATTTAACGGAGTGGAGACACTAGTCTGCTAGTCAAAGACGTTGGCTCCATCCCGTGAATGGAACATGGTGTCCACTGAGCTTCTGTACTGTGTTTTCCTTCAACAGCTCGCTGCTGAGAAGCAGTTGGAGGTTTTCTTTATACTAATGTTGCAATGATTGCTACCTACGTGCTAAGCATTCTTCTAGTCTGTATAAATATACCTAACCTTCACAACAGTTCCATGAGCTGACTACATCATCTCCGCCTCACAGATGAGGCTCAGGTGGGTAAGGTAACTTGTCACAGTCACACGGCTAGAAAGTTGCTGAGGTGACATCTGATCCCTGGCAGGCTGATTCCAGAGCCTGAGTGCCTAACTCACTGCTCTCCTGCTTTGGCACACTCAAACTATCCTACACCTCTGTGTACTCTTGTGAGAAGGAAAATTGTCCTCCAGGAAGATTATTCTGACATATTGTCCAATGAATTATACATAGGAGTGACTGTTTCCCCTCATCCTCACCAACAGCGGGTATAATGCATTTTTAAAAACCTGTCATCTACCATTATTATTTCTATTTTTCATCTCCTACCTTAGAATGAAATTATGCATCTTTTCATGTGTTTATATTTGTACTTTGTTTTTCTGTGAGATGCTTGCCTCTTTTTCTATTGGGATGTTTATTCTTTTCTTTTCAGATTTAAAACACTTCTTTGTTTATTAGGAACATGTAACCATTGATCATCATTGGCCACTTGGGCCAATATTTTGCCCAAATTTATCTTTTGTAGCTTTTATTGTACTTTTCTTTTTCTGTGCAAAGGAGCTTAATTTTTATGTCCTTGGATTTATCAATCTTTTCCTACTTGGCTTCTTGAGTCTGATGTCATCCTTGGAAACTTCTTACCTATAAAGTATTATTTAAAATATTTACCCCTGTTTCCTTCTTATAGATTCTCATTGTAGAACTCTCACCTTTAATCCATCTGAAATTAGTACACTAAATTTGCATATGAATGCGTATTTTGACACAGTAAGAATCACAAATAGATCATGTATATTCTTAACATAATGCAGATTTCAGTTGAGGCCACTCTGTATTTTGAGATTTACAAAAAAATTGACCCAAATCCCCATTGCACACCTGGAGGGAAGCCCAAACCCCTTTCCAAGATTTCTGTGGGCCCCACAGTTTAGTCTGATTCTCTGCTCTGGCTGAATCATTGAGCTCCTTTGTTTCCCTCAATCCTCACCGTATTCTGCTCTCTGTTCCCTCAGCCAGATGAGAAACTCAACCTACACTTTTTCTTTGGTAGAAAGCCCCTCACATGCAGATCTCTCTATAGGGTCGGGGTGGGAGGTGGAGCTTCCCTGCTGCCACATCAATTGAATAGTAAAGTTCTTTGGTCAACTCACACAGTTGGGAATTTCTAACTGGCATATTCCTCCAGGAGTCTCAGGCTTCTACCCAGTTTGCTCAAACATATATACTATATTCTGCTTCCCTCCCATCTTTTTTCACCCTTCCCTGAACTTCTGCTTAGTTTTTGTGCCAAATAGTGTTACTATTTTCTTGTTGGGCATTCCAGGGCAAGCCACTCCCTCAGGGCTTTGCCTTCCAATCAAAATATTTTTGAAAACAGAGAGACTATTCCATCATTAAACATACCTTGGTACTATGTATTTAAAAATAAATTAGTCTTTCTGCTACAGTATTTGAAAGTCTTTTCAAATAATGCAAATTTTTCAAATGGCTTCGTAGAATTAAGGTAATTGTAAGGCTTTCATTCTTATTAATGAATGGAGTTCCTAAATCAAAGGATTTTTTCATTCTTAAATTAAGCCTTGCTTAGTAATACTGTGTGTTTCTTGAGATACATTTTCTTTAAGTATATGTTGGAGACTTGTAACTAAGTTCATAAGTAAGACTTTAAAATAGGGATGCTTTGTGAGTGTGCATATCTGTGTGAGAGCCACCTGCATCAGCTTTTAGAAGCCATAATACCGTAACTTAGGAAATAAATTAGCAAGGCTCCCTTCCTCCTCTGTGCTTTAGAACAGTTTGAACGCCATTGGAGTCATCTTTTCCTAGAGTGGCTTTATTTATATAAAACAAAGTATACTTCAGAAGAAAGAAAATTACCAGAGACAAGGAGGAAAAACACTTTTAACTATAGAGGAGCAAAGATGAGAATTACATCTAACTTCATCTCAGAAACCATGTAAGCAAGAAGATAGTGGAATGAAATATTTAAAGTACAGAAAGAAAAACAATACCAATCTAGAATTTCATATCCAGAAAAATTATCCTTCAAAAATGAAGGAGGAAGAAAGACTTTCTCAGAAGAAAAAAAAATTGAGGTAATTTGTTGCCAGTAGACATGCTTTGCAAGAAATGTTAAAAAATAGATCTTCAGAGATAAAGAAATTGATAGGTCAGAAACTTTGATCTACATAAAGAAAGAAAGGGCATTATATATGTAAGCAAGCTCCTAGATACACAGAAATAAAAACAGCAAGTTAGGTAAAATGAGGCTGTTAGATTGCTGACTCAGTGCTCTGGAAGTTACAATATGTCCTAGAACGCAACAAGGGAGCATGTTCCAAATGAAGGAACAAGATAAAATCCCAGAAGAACTAAGTGAAATGGAGACAGGCAGTCTACCTGAGAAAGAGTTCAAGGTAATGATCATAAAGATAATCAAAGAACTCAAGAAAAAAACTCATGAACAGAGGGAGAAGTTAGAGGGTTTTAACAAAGAGTTAGAAAATATAAAGAGAGACAGCTCAGTCATTGCCCGGGGTTTGGGGGAAGAGGAGAGAGATTAATAGGTGGAGTACTGGACTTTTTGGGGTGGTGGACTATTCTGTGTGATGCTGTAATGGTGCATACACAATATGAGTTTGTCAGAACACACAGAACTGTACAAAACACAGAGAGTGAATGCTAATGTAAACTATGGACATTAGTTTTTTTAAAATGTTAAGTCCCTCCCCATTTAATAACTTTTTTTTCTTCCAGTATATTTTGTCTTGTATTAATATGCCACTCTGGCCCTCTTACAGTCGCTGTTTGCACGATATATCTTTCCCAACCTTTTACTTTCAACCTCTTTGAATCTAAAGTGGATCATAGTTGTTTTGTTTTTTTTTAAATCCAGCCTGACAATCTCTGACTTTTGATTGGAGTGTTTAATCCATTCACATTTAATGTTTTTATTTATCTAGTTGGAACTATCTCTGCCATCTGGACATTTGTTTTCTATACAACTCTATGTTTTGTTCCTCTATTCCTCCTCTACTGCCTTTTTTGTAGTAAGTAGATATTTCCTTGTGTATCATTTTCATTCTTTTGTCGACTTTTGGACTATTTTTGGTTTTAGTGATCTTCTTAGTAGTTGCTTTACATCTGAAGCAATTACTACTGAGGGGATTAGAATTGGTGTCAGGAGACCCATCAGAGTTACCACGTGAATGCAAACTGCCGTCCACGCTCTCCTGCCTGCTGGAGCCACCGGCTTCCGGAAGCTGATCTGGATCACTCTTCCTCTCTGGGGATTGGTTTGCCTTTCAGTCCCAATTTGGCCTGTTGCCCAAGTCCTGGACTTCAGGCTGAGCCTGATGGAATCAGACCTTTTGACCTGGCTCTTCTTGCAGTCACTGACTGTGATTCCAAGGCTTTCTGAGTTTTGAGCAGCTCTACTCGCCTGCCAGAAATCAGTAAGGAAGCTCCTTTATAGGTGCTGAAGTGGGGGTCTGAATCAGACAATACTGAAAGGTTCTTTCTAATTCTTTTATTCCCCGATTGCCTTAAAATAGTATTTGAAATATTTCTCACCTTCTGCTGTTCCCACGCATCAACTCTTTGAATCTGGTACGAAACAAGGTATCTGTTGTGTGCTTTTAACACCTTTTTGCCTGAGTTCAGCTAAACTATTACTGAAGTCGTAACCCTTTTATGATATAATTATTTAGTGTTAGATTTTTGTGTTATGAAACTACAGAATATCTTAAATATGTTTCCTGATAGATCTAGGGCAGCAAATCTCTTCTGGATACTTTTCTCTGAAATTACACTGAAAGAAAGAAACAGCTGTCAGGAGGTTGCAGGCTAAACTGTTAGATTGCTGACTCAGTGCTCTGGAAGTTACAATACATCCTAGAATGCAAGTCACTTGGCCTGACATTCAAGTACTCATTTTCTTTTTTTGAAGGTTAACGTAAATTCATTGTGGGAGGTTGAGAAGAGGACACGGGAATAACTGGAAAATGCAAATGCATGGGCCAGTAACAACCAGTATTCTAGCTGTACAGGCATGGTCAAACACACAGGTCATATGCAAAATATGATTCATGTCTAATTTATGATGCAGAAAGCTTTGTGTTAATAATGGTTCTCTTTACCCATTAAAGCTACTGAATTACATATTTCTTTGTTGCTTGGTCTTGTTTTCCCCTGAAAAACCCTATCAAACAGTTGTAATGAAAGCAGTATTTTACAAATACAAAACCAGTGCATTTTGTCCTTAAGCCATATTTCATTTCAACCTCTGTCATCTCATCTTGATGTAGAGTCAAGAGGCTTACTGCCCGGGGTAGAGAGCGTGTATGCGCCCTCTTTCGCACGATGCTAGGCTTGAAATCCAGGCTTTGTGCATTTGGCCGATTCACTGAATGGCCATTCAAACAGGCCTAGACCTGACTTGGAGCTTAAACCATCTCCTAAAGTGAAAAGAGAAGAGGGTCCTTTTATCTATCTCTGCTGGGCCTCAGGGCTTTCTTCAACCTGGTACAAGGAAACTCTCGCAGAAGAGATGTAAAGGGAAGCCCAGCTCCTCCCCTCTGAGAGATGGGGGTAGGAGAGAGCAAGAAGGGTCCAGCTACGGGTCAGTCTGATGTCGGTGCCGAGATGTAAAGGGAAGCCCAGCTCCTCCCCTCTGAGAGATGGGGGTAGGAGAGAGCAAGAAGGGTCCAGCTACGGGTCAGTCTGATGTCGGTGCCGAGATGTAAAGGGAAGCCCAGCTCCTCCCCTCTGAGAGATGGGGGTAGGAGAGAGCAAGAAGGGTCCAGCTACGGGTCAGTCTGATGTCGGTGCCGAGTGGTCCTCACGAAGCTCCAGCAGGAAGGGGTGTAGAACGCACGGGCTCCGCAAGAGGCTGCTGGGTGGGGTCCCCTGAGCTGACATGAGCGGGCCCAGCCTCCTGAAGAGCACAGAGCCCAGAGCTCAGTGAGAGAGTTTTCCAATCCCCACCAGCAAGGCCCTGAGCTGAGAGCCACCGGGCCACCCTGAGTCCTGGTGGTGGGGCGAGGCCAGGCTGCAGGGGCCCCGAAGGAGCTGCAGGGAAGACGATGCAAGCTCTTGGAGGGGCTCAGCCAGTGAGATGGAAGAGAAGCTGGGTCCATCGGGGGCCATGCCACCCAGGTGGGAACCTGCAGGTCCCCCCCAGGAATGAGCAGCCGCAGCCCTCAGCTCGGAAGCCAGCAGGGAGCCCGGTGCCCACACAGCCAGGAGTATCACCAGGACCCGGAGGAGGACCATCTCGCAAGTGGACACTCGAACAGATGGAAACAGGGGAGGCTGGCCAGTGACCAAGCAACCGATTAAAGAATCATTTGCCTCTAAACCTTAAACCTCATGGGCCACTTAGTTGGGTTCTGTTGGTTTGTTTGCTCTGCTTCCCTGCAAACAGGTACTTGAGGAAGGCAGGAAATTTGTGTAAACACAATGAGAAACATTTTCTCCGCACATTCCAGCTGTGGCAAGTGTCGCTGCAGGTAGGTTATAGGTTGAAGGAAGCACATGTGAGTGCACATGCACTCACACTTGCTGTAACTCAGGAACGGAGCTTAAGGGAGTGAGTGTGAGGGGCTCATAGCTGCCTTCCGGCAGGAGGAGCCCTGGACATCCTTGCTCAGTCTTTTATACCGGGGCTTGCGGCACCTTTTCAGAAGAACGTCCACACACCATGTTTTTTCTTCTTTTTAAAACCACTTTACTGATGTATGACTGATTTACAAAAAGCTCTATATTTAATATATGCAAACTGATGAGTTTGGAGATAGGTATGCATCTGTGAAAACATCACCACAACCAAGTCCTTAACTCCTCCTTGTTCTTTTTTGAAAATTTTTTCATTTTATACTGGACTGTAGTTGATTTACAATGTTGTAACTTCAGGTGTACAGCAAAGTGATTCACTTATATATATATATATACATGTATCTATTCTTTTTCAAGTTCTTTTCCCATTTAGGTTATTACAGAATATTGAGCAGAGTTCCCCATACACCATTTTAAGAGAGGATTTACCAACACAGGAAGCTCCTGGTCCTTGAAGCCAAGTCAGCATCAGCCAGTTCTCCTCCAGAGGAAGAAAGCCCTGCTGTGCTCAAGGCCCTGAACCACTGCCCACTTCCAGCATTCCAGGAACCCTGTGTCTGGGAGCTGGTCAGCCGCTCGAGAATCAGCATCTTCAAACACATGATTATGGGTGTTACACACACATGATTTTACTTCTGTAACTAATTTTTGTCAGATTAAGTGTTTACCCATCTTAGAGTTGTCAGAGCATAGCAGTGGGTGACAGACTGTCTCCTTCAGGGCATCGCAATGCGGTGAGGGGGTCTTGGGGGTCTCAGCACAGTGAAATTGCTCCCCTGGGGAGCTGAAGATGTTTCCCATCTTCCTATCTTCCCTCAGACCACGCCAGGATGAACACTGAATCACACTGACCCTCCCAAACACTTTCTGAAGTTTCCCAACTCTTGAACTTAAAAAGGAAGTTTGAAAAGCTACACATTATTTTCCCTTTATTGTATTGAATATACTTATCTCTGTATCCAGTGTTTCACCTTTTTTTTTTTTACTAGTCTCTGAAACAACAGCTGTGAAGGCCTCTTTTCTACCACACTGTGTTGATTTGGGTTTTCCTTACCTTCAAAAATGTCTCACTGCATCATCCTTCTCTAACCCTGCCCTGTCACTCCCTTTTTCCCCATTTTATTTCTCTTATCTACATCTATTTTTATCTCAGCTCAGATACCAGAAGAATTTCTAATATGCTCATTTTAAAGTTTGACATTATCTGTTGGGATCAGAGGTCAGAATCTGTTTGACGTTAGGAAAGCTTGCGATGGCCAGCAAATTGAGGACTGTGGGATTCTTCCTTTTGTGGAAGAAGAATGTGCTGGGAGGTTTTTTTGTTTTTGTTTTTGTTTTTCTGGCCGCACCATGCAACTTGTGGGATCTTAGTTTCCCAACCAGGGATCAAACCCGGGCCCCCGGCAGTGGAAGTGCAGAGTCCCAACCACTGGACCACCAGGGAATTCTCAAGAATGTGCTGGGAGTTTGATAGACCCTAAGCCGTGGAGTTGTTTGTGTTTGGAGTCGGGCACACTGGTCATAGCGCCATTTTTGGAGCAAGGTGACCCCAACAGTAGCACTGGAAAATGCCATCTCAAGGGGGACCCTGGACATTCCCTTTTCTGATTTTTCTTCCAGAATATCAATGATCCAGACTCTGTAGGACTTCCTGAAGTCTTTCCTGTTGAGCTCATCCTCTGTTGAGCCACGACTTTATCAAATTATGGTACCACATGCGGGCCTCTCTTCTCACTGGAAAATTCCAAAAGCAGCCAAAATTCTAAAAAGATAAGCTAATACACATGGGAAAGGCCAACTGTTCCAAACCATAAATTAAAAAAGACGTTCAAAGAACTGATTGGCTGAGGTCTCAGGCATGGGCACAGCATCTGTCTCCACTGGGGTTTGTCTGGTATCTTCGAGGGGCTCTCTTGGCATTTGGGGTGGGACAATTCTTTGTTCAGAACTATCGCACACATTATCAGACGGTTAGCGTCCTGGGCCTTCAGGCACCAAGTAGAATTTCCATGTTATCATGGCAACCATGATGACCCCTACACATTTCCGAATGCCCCCTTGGAGGTGGTCTCTCCTCCAACCGAGATCCGTTAGCTCTGTCCTAAAGAGTATGAATGAATGATTTCAGAGCACTTTGTTTAGTTAGAATTTCATGTTTGTAATCAATTCTTTAGATCAAAAGCTACATTTTTAAACTTCCAGTGAGTTGGTAGAACGACCAGATCCAGCCAGAATTGTGCGAGTCTCCCGCTGTCGGCCCTTAGTTGTTTAGAGCCTTTCTGCGTGAAGTGTGTCCCCACAGGAGCAGCTCATTAGAGCTTGTTAGAAATGCAAAAGCTACTGGATTAAAAACTGTATTTTAGACAAGATTGCCACTGAATCCATACGCACTTTAAATTTTGAGATGCAGTGCTTTAGAGAATACCCTGGACAGTCTTGTGACAGCTCTTATAGTTAGACTTTTCCCCACTCAGTGGCACAAATGATTTCGATCCCAACCCCAAATGGTATTAAACGCTTCCCATTTGCACTTTGCCATTGTGATGGGAGCAGCAACGACTCTACCAAAGACCCACTGTGTTCCTCACCAGCTTGGGCTCCAACCACATCAACTAAGCTCTCATAATTGTGAGAAAGCCAGATTATCAGGTGATCTCAAATATTCCTCTTATCGTCTATGAGAGTTCTTTTCTTTCCCATTATGGTTTATCACAGGATATTGAATATAGTTCCCTGTGCTATACAGTAGGTTTTGTTGTTTATTTTACATACAGTAGTGTGTATCTGCTAAACCCCAACTCCCAATTTATCCCTCCCCCACCCCAGCAACCACAAGCCTGTTCTCTATGTCTGTGAGTCTGTTTCTGTTTCGTAAGTAAGTTCATTTGTGTCATATTTTTTAATTTTTTATTTGAATTTATTTTTTTACAGAATTAACTTTCAGACATTTTCTGAATTAAAAAATTTTTAAAATTTATTTATTTACTTACTTATTTTTGGCTGCATCGGGTCTTAGTTGCGGCATGCAGGATCTTTCCTTGCAGTGTGCGGGCTCTTCCTTGCAGCGCGTGAGCTTCTCTCTAGTTGTGGCACGCGGGCTCCAGAGCGTGGGCTCTGTAGTTGTGGCATGCAGGCTTATATGCCCCATGGCATGTGAGATCTTAGTTCCCCGACCAGGGATCGAACCCGTGTCCCCTGCATTGGAAGGCAGATTCTCAACCACTGGACCACCAGGGAAGTCCCTGTGTCATATTTCAGATTCCACATATCAGTGATATCATATGATATTTGTCTGCTGCTGGCCATCTGTATGTCTTCCTTGGAGAAATGTCTATTTAGGTCTTCTGCCCATTTTATTTTTTTTAACATCTTTATTGGAGTATAACTGCTTTACAATCGTGTGTTAGTTTCTGCTTTATAACAAAGTGAATCAGCTATACATATACATATATCCTCATATCTTTCCCCCCCAAAAAAATGGTTCTGAAGAACCTTGGGGAAGGACAGGAATAAAGACGCAGACATAGAGAATGGACTTGAGGACATGGGGAGGGGGAAGGGTAAGCTGGGATGAAGTGAGAGAGTGGCATGGACATATATACACTACCAAATGTAAAATAGATAGCTAGTGGGAAGCAGCCGCATAGCACAGGGAGATCAGCTCGGTGCTACGTGACCACCTAGAGGGGTGGGATAGGGAGGGTGGGAGGGAGACACAAGAGGGAGGAGATATGGGGATATATGTATATGTATAGCTGCCCATTTTTTGATTGGGTTGTTTGGGTTTTTGTTTTGTTTTGTTTTTTGTTATTGAGTTGTGTGACCTGTTTGTATATTTTGGAAATTAATCCCTTGTTGGTAGCATTATTTGCAAATATTTTCTCCCATTCAGTAGGTTGTCTTTTCATTTTGTTTATGGTTTCCTTTGCTGTTCAAAAGCTTTTAAGCTTAATTAGGTCCCATATGTTTATTTTTGCTTTTATTTCAATTACTCTAGGAGAGGGATTTAAAAAGATATTGCTGTGATTTATGCCGAACAGCGTTATTCTACCTATGTTTTCCAGTAGGTTCATTTCTTTTTTTTTAATGCTATGATTTTTTTAAAATGTTAAAATCCATTTGTTTTATTTATTCTTTTATTTAATTTTTTATTTTATATTGGAGCATAGTTGATTAACAATGTTGTGCTAGTTTCAGGTGTACAGCAAAGTGATTCAGCTATGTGTATACACACATATATGTTTTTTTTCAGGTTCTTTTCCCATTTAGGTTATTATAGAATATTGAGCAGAGTTCCCTGTGCTATACAGTAGGTCCTTATCTCTTTTAAATATACTAGTGTGTACGTGTCATTTCCTTTTGAGAGAGCTATGGAAGGGAATCTTCCTCACTTCCCTTGCTCATCCCTGTGCAGAGAAATGAAGATGACGTGACACTACAGGCATGGCCTTGGAGGAACTGGAGTGTTTGGATTAAGCCAATCCTGAAGGCTGTTCTACTGAAGTCCTTCCAGGTGTAGGACAGAGGGTCTAGTCGACTAGGTTAGAGTCAGAAAGCAGTGACATTGGAGTTATACATGTAAATGTGAAGCCATTTCAAGTCCAACTCTGGTGTGGCTTCCAAGCTTTTGGTTTACAACAGTAAAATCATCTCTCTGATGTATAGTATGTTATGGTTTAAAAAGTAGTCTCACATTCAGGTCTTGTTTGAGAGTAACTGTGCAAGGCAAGGCCTATGCCCCACTGCACAAGTGAGGGAAGGAAAACACAGTGGGGGGAAGTGCTTGTCCAAGGACACTCATCTTGTAAGAGGCAGAACTGGAATCTGACCAAAGTTTGCTTCTACATCAAGGTTACTTTCCCTGACATTCCTCCAAACCCCAGGCTGCTCAGTTCAAGGCACTTGTACCCACAAACGTGTAATGAGGGCCCAGGCTGCCCTCCAGACTGGCGGGACCAGGAATCTCTAGATGGTCAGCAAGTAGGAAAGGGCAGGAAAAGCCCCACTGGGATATAACTGCTGTCACTAAGGCTGCTGCCACCATGACAGTATGACCTCTAACATTTGACCCTGCTCAGGTCCTCAAGATTCAGTGGCCCAGGAGCCAACATGTAGCCTCCAGGCTCCACTAGGGCAGGAGAAAACGACCCGGTGCCCCTCATCTGATGGAAGATTCCCCAAGATGAACATTAGGGTGCTATGCTAGGGACCCCTAAATGGCACAGATTCCCCCAATCTCTAAGGCTCCTGCCATCTCCAAAACTCTGGTGGCAAATGCAATGAATAACCTTTAGTCATCTCCTTCCTCTGGAAAGTTTTCTTTCTTTCTTTTTTAATTAAGGCTTCAATTAATTTAAAGAGAATTTAATCCAAAAGATGAGAGTAGAGTTGATGATGGCGTCAGGGAGCTGACGTTAATCAAAAGTTAGGAAAAAGATACATGTGAGCAATAACATCGTTGGATTCAAATTTAGTCCCAGAGCTACAACTGAGTCTGTGAGTGTGTCATTTGGACACATGCTATGTGTTGCACATACCCTTTCGTTTCTGCATGAGCCCAGGCACGCCACAGTGGTGTTGTTGCCTTTTGTTTTTAATCCTAGATTCGTTTTTAGATCCTAAAGCACAAAACGGAATTCAAGAAGTGTGAGGACTTCCCTGGTGGCGCAGTGGTTGAGAGTCCGCCTGCCGATGCAGGGGACACGGGTTCGTGCCCCAGTCCAGGAAGATCCCACATGCCGCAGAGCAGCTGGGCCCGTGAGCCACGGCCGCTGAGCCTGCGCGTCCGGAGCCTGTGCTCCGCAGCGGGAGAGGCCACAACAGTGAGAGGCCCACATACCGCAAAAAAAAAAAAAAAAAGAAGTGTGAATTTACTTGAACCAAACTGCAAAAAGGTTTTATCAGCCTCTGCAAAATGCAGCTGCAGAATTCTCAACAGTTTTTTTTTCTCTCAACAGTTTTAATTATAACACACTAAATAAATACAGTAAGCAACTCTTTGCTCTGAGGTTGAAATCTCTATCTATTTTTATCTCCAAGCAGATAACAGACCAGAAGGGAAAGTTACTACATTGTGAGTGGATTATTGAATCTAAGCATCAACAACTTCTTTGACATTATTTTGTACTGCATGCTGAAGAAAATCATTTACCTGAAAATATTACTGTAAACAGACTAAGCAGAAAAATTTAAGACTTTTTAGAAGAAATTTTCTTCCCACAGGCAAAGAAAGAGAAAGCATATGAAAAACACTGCTGTGCACATTGTGCTCTCTCCATACAATGGAATATTATTCAGCCTTAAAAAGGAAGGAAATTCTGGGGCTTCCCTGGTGGCACAGTG
This sequence comes from Lagenorhynchus albirostris, assembly GCF_949774975.1. Lineage (NCBI taxonomy): Eukaryota > Metazoa > Chordata > Mammalia > Artiodactyla > Delphinidae > Lagenorhynchus > Lagenorhynchus albirostris. The sequence goes on along the minus strand of NC_083095.1, from coordinate 157,306,121 downwards.
GTTGAGAATCTGCCTGCCAATGCAGGGGACATGGGTTCAAGCCCTGGTCTGGGAAGATCCCACATGCCGCCGAGCAACTGGGCCCGTGAGCCACAATTACTGAGCCTGCACGTCTAGAACCTGTGCTCCGCAACAAGAGAGGCCGCAATAGTGAGAGGCCTGCGCACTGCGATGAAGAGTGGCCCCCACTTGCCACAACTAGAGAAAGCCCTTGCACAGAAACGAAGACCCAACACAGCCATAAATAATTAAGTAAATAAAAATTTTAAAAAATATATATAGTGTGCCAACAATAGAGATATATTCTTTCAAAAAAAAAAAAAAAAGGAAGGAAATTCTGACACAAGTAACAACATGGATGCACCTGGAGAACATTATGCTGAGTAAAATAAGCCAGTCACAGAAACACACATACTGTATTACTTCACTCATGTAATGTCCCTAGAGCAGTCAAATTCACAGAGACAGAAAGTAGAACGGTGGCTGTCAGGAGCTGGGAAAGAAGGTTATGGGCAGTTATTCTTTAATGGGTGCAGAGTTTCAGTTTTGCAAGATGAAAAGAGTTCTGGACATGGATGATGTTGATGGTTGCACAACATTATGAATGCATTTAGCACCACTGAACTGTACACTTTAGAAATGGTTAAGATGGAAATATAAAAAGGATCACACACCATGATCAAGTAGGATTTATATCAGGGAGGCAAGGATGGTTCGATAATTGCAAATCAATCAGTGTGATACACAACATTAACAAGGAAGGATAAAAATCACATGATTATCTCAATTGATGCACAAAAAGCATTGACAGGGCTTCCCTGGTGGCATAGCGGTTGAGAGTCCACCTGCCAATGCAGGGGACACGGGTTCGTGCCCTGGTCTAGGAAGATCCCACATGCTGCGGAGCGGCTGGGCCCGTGAGCCATGGTCGCTGAGCCTGCGCGTCCGGAGCCTGTGCTCCGCAATGGGAGAGGCTACAACAGTGAGAGGCCCGCGTGCCACAAAAAAAAAAAAAAAAGCATTGACAAAATTGAACATCCATTCATGAAAAAAACTCTTATCAAAGTTGGTATAAACTGTCACTATTTGCAGATGACATGATACTGTATATAGAAAGTCTCCACCAAAAAAACTATTAGAACCAATCTATGAATTCAGTAAAGTTGCAGGATACAAGATTAATATACAGAAATATGTTGCTTTTCTATAACTAATAATGAAATATCAGAAAGAGAAAGCAAGAAAACAATCCCTTTTAAAATTGCATCAGAGAATAAAATACCTAAGAATAAATTTAGACAAGGAGGTAAAAGACCTATACTCTGAAAACTATAAGACATTGATAAAGGAAACTGAAGATGATACAAAGAAATGGAAAGATATTCTATGTTCATGGACTGGAAGAATTAATATTGTTAAAATGTCCATACTACACAAAACAATCTACAGATTTAAACCAATCCCTATCAAAATACTCATGACATTTTCCACAGAACTAGAACAAATAATCCTAAAATTTATGGAACCACAAAACACCCTGAATTGCCAAAGCAATCTTGAGAAAAAAGAACAAAGCTTGGAGACATCATGGTCCCTGACTTCAGACTATACTACAAAGCTACGGTAATCATAACAATATGGTACTGGCACAAAAACAGACACATAGATTAATGGAACAGAATAGAGAGCCCAGAAATAAACCTACACACTTATGATCAATTAATCTATGATGAAGGAGGCAAGAACATACAATTAATGAAAAACATTCTCTTCAATAAGTGGTGCTGGGAAAACGAAACAGCTATATTTAAAAGAATGAAATTAGAACATTTTCTCACACCATATACAAAAATAAACTCAAAATGGATCAAAGATCTAAATGTAACATCAGAAACCATAAAACTCCTAGAATAAAGCATAGGCAGAGCAATCCTTGACATAAATCAAAGCAATATTTGTTTTGGATCTGTCATCTAAGGCAAAGGAAACAAAAGCAAAAATAAACAATGGGACCTGAGTAAAATAAAAGCTTTTGCATAGCAAAGGAAACCATAAACAAAATGAAAAGACAACCTACTGAATGAGAGAAAATATTTGCAAATGGTATGACCAATAAGGGGTTAATATCCAAAATATACAAACAGTTCACACAACTCAATATAAAGAAAAAACAAAATTAAAGTTTTGAAAGAACTTTATTAAAAGAACCCAGTTAAAAAATGGGCAGAAAACCTGATGAGACATTTTTCCAGAGAGGACATACAGATGGCTAACAGGCACAGGAAAAGATACCCAACATCACTAATCATCAGAGAAAAGCAAATCAAAACCACAATGAGATATCACCTCACATCTGCCAGAATGGCTATCATCAAAAAGGCCACAAATAACAAATGTTGGTGAGGATGTGGAGAAATCCATTTCTACACTGTTGGTGGGAATGTAAATTGTTGCAGCCACTATGGAAAACAGTACGGAGATCCCTCAAAAAACTAAAAGGAGAACTACCATATGATCCAGCAATTCCACCCTGGGAATATATCAGAAGAAAATGAAAACACTAATTCAAAAAGATGCATGCATCCTAATGTTCATAGCAGCACTATTTATAATAGCCAAGATTTGGAACCAATCAACCTAAGTGTCTATCAACAGATGAATGGATAAAGAAGATGTGTCTTTTATATATATATATATATATATATATACACACACACACACACACACACACACACACACACACACACACACACATATATATATATTTACATATATATATATATATATATCAATATACAATGGGATACTACTTGGCCATAAAAAAGAATTAAATTTGTAACTTTGCAGACTAGGATGGACCTGGAGTATATTATGCTTAGTGAAATAAGTCAGACAGAGAAAGAGAATGCTATCACTTATATGTGGAATCTAAAAAATGAAACAAATAAATGAATGTAACAAAACAGAAACAGACTCACAGATATAGAGAACAAATTAGTGGTTACCAGTGGGGAGAAGAAAGAGGGGAGGGGCAAGGTAGAGGTAGGGGATTAAGAGTTACGAACTACTATGTATAAATAAACTACAAGGCTATATTGTATAGCACAGAGAATATAGCCAATATTTTATGATAACTTTAAATGGAGTATAATCTATAAAAATATTGAACCAGTATGTGGTACACTGAAATTAATATAGTGTTGTAAATCAATTATACTCCAGTACAAAAATGGTTAAGATGGTAATTTTTTTCTTTTTGTCAGAGTACTCTTTATTATTTATTTTTATTTTATTGAAGTATAGTTGATTTACAATGTGTTAATTTCTGCTGTACAGCAAAGTGATTCAGTTATACACACACACACACACACATATATATATATATATATACATTCTTTTTCATATTCTTTTCCATTATGGCTTATCACAGGGTATTGAATATAGTTCCCTGTGCTATACAGTAGGACCTTGTTGTTTACCCATTCTACATTTAATAGTTTGCACCTGCTAATCCCAACCTCCCAATCCATCCCCTCCCCACCCCCTCCCCCTTGGCAAACATAAGTCTGTTTTCTATGTCTGTGAGTCTGTTTCTGTTTTGTAAATATGTTCATTTGTATCATTTTTTTTAAGATTCCACATATAAGTGATATCATATGATATTTGTCTTTCTCTGTCTGACCTACTTCGCTTAGTATGATAATCTCTAGGTCCATCCATGTTGCTGCAAATGGCATTATTTCATTCTTTTTTATGGCTGAGTAGTTCCATTGTATATACGTACCACATAAGATGGTAAATTTTATGTTATGTATATTTCTACCACAATAGAAAAATTGAAAACAAGGACGTCTCTGGTGGTCCAGTAGGTAAAACTCTGTGCTCCCAATGCAGGGGGCCCGGGTTTGATCCCTGGTCAGGGAACTTGATCCCACAAGCTGCACTTAAGAGCCAGCATGCTGCAACTAAAGATCCTGTCACAACTAAAAAAAGATCCGCATGCTGCAGTGAAGTCCCCACACGCAGCAACGAAGATTTTGCATGCTGCAACTAAGACCTGGTGCAGCAAAAGAAAGAAAGAAGGAAGGAAGGAAGGGAGGGAGGGAGGGAGGAAAGAGGGAAAGAAGGAAAGAAGGAAAGAAGGAAAGAAAGAAAGAAAGAAAGAAAGAAAGAAAGAAAGAAAGAAAGAAAGAAAGAAAGAAAGAAAGAAAGAAAGAAAGAAATTGAAAACAAAATAAAACAAACAAAAAACCCCATGCTGCTCTGAAATAATTTTAAAGTGTAATTCTCCTCTTGACTTTCAGAAGAGCCCTTAGCAAGGGCAGAACTCTCCCTTTCTCGCCTCTCCACAGTCATCGGGGCCTTGGCACTCAGGCCATGAAAATGAAGACCCCTCCAGTCACCACCGCAGCTGTGTTCTGGGGACAGTGGGGATCCAAGAACAGAGCGCCCTGGTGTGGTCGGCTGGGTCCTTGGTGAGGGCTGCAGGTTGAGGGAAGGCCCGGGGGATTGCATACCTGCCCTTGGCCTCACTTCCCTGCTCTTCTCCTAGATGATTCTATCAGAAATGATTTGGGCCCAAGAATGGGCCTGTGAAACCAACTCTGGGCTGAATTCCTCCCCTGCATGTGGGCATCACATCGTAGACCCCAATCTTCCGTAGCAGCGTAAGATAGGGAGGGCAAAGCCGGGAGCAGAGAACAGACGTTGAGAGGTTCACTCACTTATTTTCAAAGCAGGCCACACTACCGATGAGGAAACAGGTGCACGGAGGTGAAGAGCCTTGCCGGAGACTGCGCTTCACCCCAGCTCTGTCTGACTCAAAGCTTTGAACTACATCATAATTTCTAAAAGAAAGGGTTAGGGAACCGTTGCCCGTAACCACTTGCCTTGGCCAGGCATGATGATAACCGTTTGCCTGAGTTTTCTCACAATAGGACGTCCCGATAAAGAACTCAGTGCTGCCACCGAACACAAACTGGGAGGATTCGGGAGGGGCCGAAAGGAGGGAGGGAGAAGAAGATAGGTCCAGAATCCTCCTCACTGGAATCCATCTTGGCTGAGCCATGTGCGAGCCACCAGGAAGGACCCTGAGTCAGAGGCATTGGCCAGAGACAACCCGGAAACTAATCCCATCACCATAAAACCCTGAGACTGCAAGCCACGTGGAGAGCCGTACTCCCGGCCTCCCTTACCTGTTGCTCTCCGCCCAGGCGCCCCTTCCCAATAAAGTCTCCTGCTTTGTCAGCACGTGTGTCTCCTCCGACAATTCATTTCCGAGTGGTTGACAAGCGCCCACTCTTGGGTTCCCCTTCCTGCAACAAAAAGGTTGATCCTCACAATTACGATAAAATTAACAAGCAGCCTAAAGGACTTGTTTGGGAAATTCAGTCAAATGACTACATTAACAAGTTTAACATCAAAGGCAGCCTCATTGAATGCTTACATTATGTTTTACCATACGCAGTTATTAAACCACTTAAAGATGTTTCAGGACTGAACGGGTTATTTCTCTATGATGCATTTCTAATGAAAGGAAACATGAACTATTATTATTCATTATAAAATGTAAAACAGGAGATTTCACAGACAATCAAACCAGAGTTTAGAACTGGATCCTCTTGCACTTTCCCCCACATGATGATATGTCAAAGCCGTTCCCTTCTGCAGGCTTCTGCTGGCCTCTAAGCACCCTGGACCACCAGCTACGGGGTGCTGCCTGCCTGATCCGGCCAAGAACACACCAGGAACACGCCCCAGGGAGAGGCATCATCTTCCACGGAGCTGTTGAAAATACTGGGGCTTGTTGCCATGACTGCCTTCACCTACTCTAAGGATTTATCAAGTGAACAAAAATACATTAAAACCTCAGTGCTTGGCTTGGGGTTTTGAAGATCAGTGGCATCTATTGTTGGGATAGATCCTTGGGACTTTCCCAGCTCCTACTGATTGATTGATTAATTGATTGTGGTACGGATGCCCGAGGGCTCTGTGCGCAGCCCAGCTCTCTCTCCGTTGCCAATTCTCCCGCAGATCCTCAGCTGCAGCTCTGGTTCTTGCCTCTTCATTCACACCATCTGGGACCTGAAACTTGTCTGTCCTGTGGCCCCGGAACCTTGACTGGGCAGCCTCTCCTGTCGGCCCCCAGGGAGGTTTGGCTGCCTTTTCTGATTGAGGGCTGCGTGACTGAACCACACAAAGTTGCTGTTTTTGATGGCTATTTTTGTCCTGCAAAAAGGAGAGTTTCACATCCTTCACTTTCATACTTCTGGAGGAGTAAACGACCTGCTTTTGTTGCCCAATTCAGGGAACAAATGGTTCCTTCGTCAAAGAGCTTTTGTGAGCCAAACAATGCTTGTTTGATGCCTGTTTCCTCTTCAGTGACACGTGTGGCACCATCACAGGAGGACCGTATTCTCTCCTGCCTTCCTAGGGAGCTCCTGCCCTTTGTGTGACAAGTGCCCTTCCTCTGGGCAGCTCCACTGTGATGAACTTTTTCTGAGGGCGCAGTGACAAGAAAAACGTGAAATATTGTTCCTGTTACCTTAAGTAATAAATCACAATTTCTTCCATTTTCTCTTTGGCTAAAAGCTTTACCCAACTTTAACCTTTCTTCTCCATTATGTAAATAGCAAAAAGAATGCGATGTGTGCACCCAAACTTAGACTGTTTGGAGCTGGAAACATCACTGACCTCTTTGTTTACTGTCTTAGAATCTTTGCAGCTGATAAATGTGTTTCTTCTTTCAAATGAACTGGAACAGATGAGTTGCCACAAAGCCTGGGTCTGAGCACATCGTAGGAGAATATGCAGCTTCTCCACGGCTGATGCCGGCCCATCTCACAGAAGCTCAGAGGCCCGGGGAGGCCAGCCCCAGCTGGTCCCAGGAGAGGACCATGGTCAGCTCCATATGCGAAATCTCACTGCCGGAAAGGGATTTGGGGTGCATCGTATGAATACGTACATACAATTATAAAATAAAAATAAAATAAGCAAAGAAATGGAGATGGAGGAGAATGAAGGTAAAAAGTTGAGGTCACGTTTTTCTTTTTGCCTATTCATATTTTGAGTTTTCTCACTTTCCTTATTGACTTGTAGGAGTTCCTTGTATATTCCAGGTCTGTGCTCTCTAGTGAGGTAGCCACTGGTCCCATGCGCCTGTTAGAATGACAATTAACTAAAATCCAGCTGCTCAGTCACACTGGCTGCATTTCAAGTGCTCATTAGCTGCCAGTGGCTTGTGGCCAGCACAGACCTGGAACATTCCCGTGAGTGCGACAAATCTTCTCAGACAGAGTGGTTGTATCTATGAAGCCCTTGTCAATTTTATTCATTTCAAATCTTCTTCCAGATTATTGTTTTCTGCTAACTTTGACTAAGACGACTTCACTGAACCACAGGTAGAGTTTTTAGATGGTCTCATCCCTCCTATTTTGCCCTGTCGTTGGTGCATTGAGGGTCTTGTTTGAATAGTCTCCTCCCTGAGGTCGCCAAGACATTTCCTTTGACCTTTTTGCATCTGTTATATGGTTTTACTTTTCCTATTTTTTTTTTAATTTCTATTGGAGTGTAGTTGATTTACACTGCTGTGATAGTTTCAGGTGTACAACAAAGTGAATCAGTTATACATATACACATATCTATTCTTTTTTAGATTCTTTTCCTATATAAGTCATTACAGAGTACTGAGTAGAGTTCCCTGTGCTGTACAGTAGGTCCTTGTTGGTTACCTATTTTATACACAGTAGTGTGTATATGTCAATCCCAAACTCCCAATTTATTCCTCCCTCCCCTTCCCCCCTGCTAATCATAAGTTTGTTTTCTACATGTGTGTCTCTGTTTCTGCTTTGTAAATAAGTTCATTTGTACCCTTTTTTTTTTAAGATGTTGGGGGTAGGAGTTTATTAATTAATTAATTAATTTTTGCTGTGTTGGGTCTTTGTTTCTGTGCGAGGGCTTTCTCTAGTTGTGGCAAGCGCGGGCCACTCTTCATCGCGGTGCGCGGGCCTCTCACTATCACAGCCTCTCTTGTTGTGGAGCACAGGCTCCAGACACGCAGGCTCAGTAGTTGTGGCTCACGGGCCTAGTTGCTCCGCGGCATGTGGGATCCTCCCAGTCCAGGGCTTAAACCCGTGTCCCCTGCGTTAGCAGGCAGATTCTCAACCACTGCGCCACCAGGGAAGCCCTGTACCCTTTTTTTTTTTTGATTCCACATATAAGCGATATCATATGATAATTTGTCTTTGTCTGACTTCACTCAGTATGGCAATCTCTAGGTCCATCCATACTTTACCTATTAAGGTATTGAATCCAACAGGACTTTGCCTCCTTTACACAGTGGGAGGGAGGAATCCATTTACTGAGACAGGTCTCCCCATCACTGCTGCAAACACATGGGTCTTCTCCCCACTGGTCTGGAGCGCTGCTGCTCTCCCGAGCCTGTCCCAGGCCTGCGTGTGATTTGTTGGTCCGTGGCTCTCTCACGGGCTGCATCCACCTCTTTGCTTTTCCTCTGCTGGAGCACGCTGCCTTCTTGCTACGACTCTGTGGTGTGACTTCATATGGGGGTTGTGCCCTGCAACCCCTGGCTCTTCTTTTGCCAAAGTGTCTTAGCCATTCATGGACCCTACCCATCTACATGCATTTTAAAATCCATTTTGTGAGTTCCTCAAACATACATATCTATCTATCTATCTATCTATCTAAAATTGGCAATACTAATGAAATACGCTCCTTTAATTTTAAAAGAGTGTATGTATGGGGCAAGCTCTGAGATCTCCTTTTGAACCTAAGAATGAAGCTGCAAGTGTTAATAGTGATTAAAAATCCATTCCATGGAGTTTCAATGACTCTGGAGCACCTGTAAATGCTCATTTCCAAAGCGCTTTGCTTTTGGAGGCTCCTAATGAAGGCAGTGTGTTGCCATGGTAACAGTTACTTTTAGTTAGTACTTTTTATAGATTTAAGGGTGACACCCTGCAGTCTCTTCCTACAAGTGAATAAATCTTAAGGCAGTGTGGTACTTCATTTAATGTAGATATTTAATGGCATAGAGTCGACTTGAAAGAACCAGAAATGGGAAATTTTGTATTTGATGTAGACACACGTTGTTACCAGGGCTACAACATTTTCATCAATTTTTTTTTTTTTTTAACAAAATACAAGTTAATCTTTTTATCCAATGAAAGGTATTAAATATGGATTTAATAAATTATGGCTGAAATATATACGTGTGTCAGGAGTTTGCCCAGATCACTGTTTTTTACCTTGGGGCAGAATCCCCAGTTGCTGTTGGGAATCTGAAGACTTGAAGAACGGTGTCTCCTGACCTGATGGGGGGACGTCACAGGCGCCCGGGGAGGAGGGAGCTGGTGGGCCTGGGTTTGGATACTAGCTCTGCCCTTTACTGCCTGTGAAGGCCTGAGCTTCAGAAGATACGGTAACCCCCATCTTCTACTCTGCAGAGCAACATGATGACTGAAAGAGATGCATGTCAAAAGTGCGGACGGAAGGCAACAGAGAGTGGTCCTCGGGGGTGCCCAGCACCAGGGAACAGACTGGACCCTCTGTTTCCATGCAGGGGCCACGGAGCACAGAGGCAAGGCCTCGGACAGGGGGCAAGGGCCTGGGCAGAGGGCCTGGGGCTGGTGGGGTGAGGATGGTCAGTGAGGACAACGGGGCGGCGATCAGAGGCCCCAGTGTAGGCTGAGAGCTCTGTACTTTACACAGCAGCCAGCTTGGTGACCAGAGTGTGGCAGAGGGAAGACCTGGCAAAGCTAAGGGGCACAGAGAGGCTGCCACGAGGGCCGTGTGTGCCCCTGGCCTGAGGAGAGCAGGGGTGACGTCAGGCAGGGATCTGGGAGGGAGGTGACACTGTGAACCTCAGTCACCAAGAGGAGGCTCCTCTGGGCATGGAGAAGCAGAAGGAGTGGAAGGAGCCAGAGCTTATCCTAAAAGCTTTCAGCTTCTCTGATAAACAATTGTTTAAAGAACAGCGACAAACGTAACAATATGTGGTTTGAATATCTGACATCTGTCCTTTTAAAAAAAGTTTCAAAATGCATTTATGAGCATTATCTCATTTGGCTCCCACAAGAGCTTTGTGAGCTAGAACAGGCAGACTTTACATCCTTGTCTAAAATAGGAAGAGACCGTTTCTAGAAAAGTAACAACCGCAATGAAGGCAAAACAATTTCCAGGCCTTATTCTGTCTCCAAAAAAAAGAAAAAAAGAAAAAAAAAGTGGCTTCTTTTGCCTCTGTGGTTCCACATCATGGCCAAGGTCAGTCTCATATCAGTTCTCTGGGAATCAGGAGGAAATTGCTGAAGAATGGACACGCCCAGGAGCGGTCCCTTAGACTTCTCAAGGACAGAGCTGGTTGTCCAGATGACAGACCAGTTCATTGTGCAATGAAATGAAGTATACATGTCCTACAGGTGGTCAAAACAGGGTGCTTCCCAATCTATGAGCTCTCCCATGACTCACATGGGTGTGGGCTAAGGTTTTGGGACACCTACTGGGAATACAACTCAGCCTATCATCTGGGTCCATGTGACCTCCATCCCAGCTGCCGTATTGTGGTCCCTGATGTTTCCACTCCTCCAGTCCCCTAGGGAGTTAGGAGCTGCCCACACGGCCGCCAGTGACACCCTTCTCCTGGTATTCATGACTTTGTGTGTATGGGCTGGACCAGTGACTTGATTCTGATGAACAAAATACAGCAGAGGTGATGGGGTGTCACTTTTGAGGGGAGGTTATAAAAGACTGTGACTTCCCTCTTTTTCATATACTCTGTCTTTCTGACCCTCCTCACACATTTGCTCTGATAAAGTGGAGGTCACATGGCAAGAAACTCTGGGCAACCTCCGACTAACTGCCAGTAAAGAAGGCAGAGCCTCATCCTGACATCTCACAAGGAGCTGAATCCTGCCAACAACCATAGGAGTGAGCTGGAATTTCATTGTTCTCCTTTGGAAACTTCAGATGAGACCACAGACCCAGCTGACACCTTGATTACAGCCTGTGAGAACCCCTGAGCTGTGTAACCCAGCTAAACTGTGCCTTGATTCCTGGCCCACAGAAACGATGAGATGATAACTGTGTTTTTTAAGCCACACACTTTGGGGTGATTTGGGGGTAATTTGTTTTGCAGCAACAGATAATTAATACACCTAGGTTCCAACACTTGGGGCTATCTTTGATCCTATCGATTACAATAAGGCACGTAGAAGTTCTCCTGCCCTTTTCTCAAGGCCCCTAAATTTATGCTTCTCTGGAATCTGAGGGAAGATATTGGGGAGGAAGATAATGCTTAGGAAGGAAAAGATCACTCCGTATCAGCCTCCAGGCATTCTTCCCTCTGCTGGACAACCACATGTCCAGCTTTTTGCCTTCCTTGCTATTCTGCCTTGGACTTTCTATGTTCCAAAACTTAGCTTGAGTCCAGACTGTCTTCTTCTTCATCCTTGACCTGGATTCCAACTCCAGAGCCTGGGGTTGCTGGGGTTCTCAGCCTGACCTGGTCAGCAGATCTTTTATCGCTGCTGCATTTGATGGTTGGTCTGCGGTGTTCTTGTCCTCGTACGACACCCACACAGATCAAACCTCCTTAGCAGCCCCGCAGGATGGCCTGATTCCCCACCCGGGCAGTACACTGCCAGGCCCCCGACTAGCTCCCAGTGCCCAGCCCTGGTGCATGGCTCCCTGACTGCTCTGCTCAAGCTTTTCATATCACTGGCCTTCGCAGCCCCGCTGCCTTACAAGGCTCACACGGTCTTTCAAAGGCCTGTGCCAAGTTCTGACCTCCTTCCTCCTGTCTGTCCAGAGGGTTGGGATGGGACTTACGGACGGGCCAGCTCTTCGGGGGAGATGTGAATGCAGCAGCTTCACGGAGAGTTTGGCACCAGGCCCGGCCACTCAGTGGCACCGCAGTGACTCTCCAAGCACTGGGGAGTGGGGTGTGGTGTCAGAACCAGGCCCCAGGCCCTCTCAGCAATGACGAAGCAGACCATTGACTTGGAGCCATGAAAACAGAGTAAAAGTTCCTTTTCCTGGCTTCCAGGGATTGCCGCAGGTGGATGGATGCCAGCCACCCTCCCAATCTGTCCTCATCCTGAGCCCTCTGCTCCCACCACTTTCTAGTCCAGAATTCTTTACTTTACAAAATATTTAGTGGGACTTCCCTGGTGGTCCAGGGGTTAAGACTTTGCCTTCCAATGCAGGGGGTGTGGGTTTGATCCCTGGTCGCGGAGCTAAGATCCCACATGCCTCACGGCCAAGAAATCAAAACATAAAACAGAAGCAATATTGTAACAAGTTCAATAAAGACTCTAAAATGGTCCACATCAAAAAAAAATCTTAAAAAAAAATAAAGGATAAAAAATATTTATTGAATGGGTGAACCCCACAGACATTATGTGAAGCAAAAGAATCTGAATACGAAAGACTAAATGCTGTGCACTTCCTTTAGATGGCATTTTAGAATAGGCAAAGTTCAGTAAAGTGAAAAAAAATCCTACTAGTTGCCTCTGGTTGGTGAGGGATTGTCTGACCAGAGATGTGAAGGAACTTTCTGGACAGATGGAGATGTTCTCTGTCACAGGGTTGGGGCACCACAGGTGTATTCATTTGCCAAAATCGTACAGCCAGCTTTGTGGTTCTGTCACTAAGTCATTTTGATAGATGTAAATTTTACCTCCAATAAAACTAAAAAATAATATTAAGTCAGGACAGGGAGTGGGTGGGTTTACAAAAGAAGCAGAAATGGCAGAATGTGGATAATTCTTGAAACTGGGTAATTGGTGCACAGAGGCTCATTACATTATTCTGTTTACTTTGTATATGCGTAAACTTTTCCATAATAAGGCACTGAAAAATTATCTACTGAACACATATTCTGTACGAGACCCTAAGCTAAATGACACGGCCCAGGCAGACAAGGATGCAGATACAAAAAGTCAATTAAAGATGGAATTTTTACTTACAAACATTAAGTGCCTTGAAAGGGGGAAATGTGGAAAGAAATGCTGACCATTATTAATATCTTAAATTGTTATTCATTAACAACCCCTTAGTGTCGTTAATAATTTGCCACAGATATGTATGCTTAGGAGGAATACTAATGATACTCTCATCAGATCTATAGACAAAATTGCTCTGAGATATCTTGTTTCTTCCCACTTCTATACCTTTGTTTTTGCTCTTTCCACGAATGCTTGCTTCCCTCTATCCCTCCAAACCTATGTAAATTCCACTCATGATTTAGCAGCACTACTCAAAACAAGGGCCCAGGAAGATGCGGACCTTTTACCAGGGGTAAATCCACCTGCTGCTTCTTTCATCAAGATTGTCATGTTATGTTATCCTCGTAAGAAGGACGGCAGCAGAACTAAACATTGTGCTGGGTGATGTAGTTGATTTACATTCTGATTCAAGCTGGATTCTTAGAGCAGCAGCCAGCCCTGGGACCAACACTAGGGCAACGGTTCATTAGATTCACCTGGGGAGCATACAGGTCCACTAAAGCAGGATCTCTGTTGTGAGTTCACCACGTGATTCCAACACACAGCCAGACGTGTGAACCAGTGATTTATGAACCGCATAAGTCACTTCCCCTCCAGGAGTTTCTCTGTGCCGCCTCTGGAAGAATTTTCTTTTATCCAACACCCTCCACATTGCTGACTTCCAATCTGCTGTCTAAGTGTCTGGGGCCTTGTACTGTTTCAAACCATCATGCTTGGTTTCTTCAATAAGGATATATGGATATGTGTTTTTGAGGGTAGGGACCATCTTTCACTTCTTTGCATCCCTCCCAAACTTAGCACTATGGTGCTCAGTACGCATTTGTTCAAAATGTTTTTTTAGAAAATGATCAAGTATTTCCTTATTAAAACTTGCTTGGGGACTTCCCTGGTGGTGCAATGGTTGAGAATCTGCCTGCCAGTGCAGGGGACACGGGTTCGATCTCTGGTCTGGGAAGATACCACATGCTGTGGAGCAACTAAGCCCGTGCACCACAACTACTGAGCCTGTGCTGTAGAGCCCGCAATCCACAACTACTGAGCCCGCATGCCGCAACTACTGAAGTCCATGCGCCTAGAGCCCGTGCTCCGCAACAAGAGAAGCCAACGCAATGAGAAGCCCATGCACTGCAACGAAGAGTAGCCCCTGCTCACCGCAACTAGAGAAAACCCGTGCACAGCAGTGAAGACCTAACACAGCCAAAAACAACCAAAAAAAACACAAAGAAAAACTTGCCTGTATTCTTTAATTTTATATATATATATATATATATATATACACACACACACACATATATATATATATATATATATTCCTATGGTCTGAATGCTTATGTCTCTCCCACCAATTCTATGTTGAAATTCTACCTCCTAATACCTGAGGGTATTAGGAGGTAGAGCCTTAGGGAGGTGATTAGGTGCCCTTACAAAAGGGACCCCAGAGAGCTTCCTCGTCCCTTCTGCCACATGAGGAGACAGAGAGAAAACAGCTATCTATGAATCAAGAAGCTCTCACCAGACACTGAGTCTGCCAACACCTTGACCTTGGGCGTCCCATTCTCCAGAACTGTGAAAAATAAACTTTTGTTCTTTATACGCCACCTAGCTGAGGGTATTTTGTTATAACAACCCAAATGGATAAAGACATACAGATATCTATAAATTACTCAAGAATTCTTTCTCAAGATTTTGAACTAAATAATTAATTAATACTGGGACATGCTTTTTCATGAAGGAAATATAGAAAGATGTAAAATTTAAACAACTTTTCAGTTATTTAATTTTGCAATATGCCAATTCAATGTATTTCCTATTTAACAGATTCTGTCTATATTATTTTGCTATCTGTCCTCATGCAGACTATTTATATGCTGAGTTGTTTGCAGGGGAGAAATTTGTTCTAATGGAGTTACTGGAAGTTGAGGTAAACCGACTCAGGCTTTAGAGAACCATCGTTCTTACCGGTTGACCACAAATGAGAGGAACTATATGTACCTATTACAGATCAGCACCAGAATGACCTGCACACATAATGGTGCAGAATTTTTTTCCCAATGAAACATGGAAAAATGTAGCAGCCCAGAGTGAAGTTGCCTTCAAAAGCTCTCTGGAGCGAAACCACTGTGTTCTCCTGGGTGACAGAGCCCAGTACTAACGTCCATCAGAGAGGCTCCTAGGAACGGCTTCCATTAAACAGTGTATTAACCAGAGCCTGGTTGCTTGTACCACACTGATAAAGACAAAATTCATCCTCTCTACCAAAAACATACTTGCCATACAAGACTTAGCAATGAAAATAAACAAAAGCTTTAGATGTCAACTACAGATACCACGAAGAACGGTGAATTTAGGTTTTTGTTAATGCTCATTTGTCTTTGCTTTTAATTGCTTAGTTGGCTGCAAAAAGTGTCGTTCACATTCCTTTACAATATTGTTTCACTTGAAGTTAATTGTGAAAGAAAAGAGAGAATTAATAGCACTTCTCAGAAGCCCACATGTTATTTAACCTAAAGAACTTTACATCAGAGATTTCAGTATGAGTCAAAGGCCATCATTGCTTCAAAATAGGGTGATTTAGCAAATTAAAGTTAGGAGAGCAGTAGATAGTGCTGATGAGAATGGCAAAAAACGCATTAAGAGTGATTCATTCCTTGAAGAAAAGAATCACTGTCAATGCCAAGTTTAAACACTGTGGAATTTACTAACTATTGCAGAGCACCACCTAGTGGTGATGATATAGCTCCATCCTGGTGTTAAAGGAGGACTGGTTTACCTCAGCCTGAAATTGGCAAATCCAGGTCCATAGTGGATGACACACACCATGACTGTAAACTATCAAAAAGGTGAAAGGAGAAAGGCATCTTTTATCACTCAAAATTTGTTTAGGGTGATGAAGTGCATTAATATAGATAAGGTAAGCAGGTTCCAGTAGCTTATATGAAATTTTAAAATGTTCCAGGGTCTCAGACATGTCCAATATGGATTCTCAGTAAATTTTGTTTTAGGATATTGAACAAGTACTGTGGTTACTTTTCTCACAATAATTACTGCAATCTGTCTTATCTGTCTTGAGTTATACCATAGAATATTGAGTACTGCTTTGTTTTTTTCTTACTCTGAACAAGTGTAATTTGTGCATTTCTTCAAGTGCAATCTGAAAATCAAATGCTTTTGACATGGTAGGTGTCACAATTATCTTTATTTAATGAGATTTATGGAGGGTGAAAAAAATGTTTAAAGGGATAGTTGTTTCTATGACAACTTGAGGGCATAGCTGAGAGTATTATGGGTAATTTGGACACTTTCTGATCAAATTCAGATATAACAAGGCACTTACACTTAGTTTACCAATATTTCTAATTATAAGCACATTTTCAGACATATGGGGCTCACTGTATTTTAAACATAGACAAGATTCAATGTGAATCTATCATTTTTCTCTTGCTTCAAGCCTTGTTTTATAAAAGAGCCATTGATTTGTTTGGCATGGGTAAACCTAATTTAATCTATTAGATGTCCTTCTCAACAATAAAGGGTCTGAAGAAAAAATGTTAATGACTAGGCCTGAAATTATTTTTAAAATTCACAATGTTGTCTATTCTATTTTGCTTACTGACTTAACAAATCTTTAAACAACCTTCATGTGTATTATGGAGATATAACTTATACCATACAGTGATGTGATTTATTGAATGTGAGAGAAATTCTCACATTCAATCTTAATTTCCTTAAAAAGAAGAGAACAGGTTACAGTGTTTAAATAGTGAATGCTTTTGTAAAAGAGCGGCTAAGTGCAGTCTTTCTCACAACTACTCAACTTTAGTGGCAGCATGAAAGCAGCCATAAACTTTATGCAAATGAGCAGATGTGCCTGTTTTCCAATAAAGTTTTATTTACAAAAACAGGCTGCGGGTTGGATTTGGTCCACTGCCATACTTCACTAACCTTGATCTCTATCATCAGTGGGGAAATTGGTATTTTGATGCATCTTATTAAACCTCTGTTCAATATTTTTTATTATTTATTATAACAAATATTTATTGAGCACCTACTGTGCTCCAGGCACTGCTCTAAGAACTAGGGATACAGCCGTGAACAAAATAAAATCTCTATCCTCACAGAGCTTGCATTCTACTGGGAGAAAACAAACGAACAAAGAAACAAAACATGCAATGCATCAGGGAGTGCTTGAAGAAAATAAGGCAGAATGAGGGATGGATACTTCTAGAGGTGGGAGTGGCACAGTTCTAGAAGGAGTGCTAAGAAAGTCCTCCCGAGAGGTACAGGTACGTGAGGGTCAGAAAGAAGCCGCCCCACCCCTCTGCTGCGTAGGGGGTGTTGGCGGCTGTTCCAGGGAAGACAGGAGGGTGGAGTCCTGAGCCAGGAGGAGAACCAGCCAAAGGCTGATGAGCCTGCAGCCCTGGGGGAAGGAAGGGAGGTATCCAGGGGCCAGGGCCAGGGCCTCCAAGGCCATTTTGAGGAGCAAGGACTTTATCTTGGTGTCATGGAGGCCCCTAGGGGCCTTTAAGCCAGGCAGTGACTGATTGACGCATTTATAATCTGTCTCTCTCTGCTGTGGCACCATGGGTTGTGGGTCCAGGACCAAGCAGGGCGGGTTAGGAAGCCCCACAGCCTCCAGGTGCGGGTGGTTGGACTTGGCCGCGTGGTGAGGAGCAGTCAGATCCCGGGAACAGCTGGGGCTGGGACGTGGGATGAGGGGAAGGGAAGCCAGGGCGACTGTCCAAAGACTTTGGGCAGAAGTGCCATTTGCTGAGCCCTAAGCAGTCGTGGGCATGGCACTTGGCAGGGGCCAGTTCCCAGGTGCTTGGCTAGCATTGTTTGGGTTGCCTCTTAGGCTGGAGGCAGCGGATGGGACTGGGCTTCAGGGAGGAGATGCCAGTTGGGGAGTGATGGGTAGAGGCCCACAAGGTCATCAAGAGAACCACCAGGACCGGGATCCCGCGGGGGAGCAGGAAGAGTGGGGTGGGAGGGGGGAGCGCATCCGGGAACAGCCGAGGCGAAGGCCAGGGATGGAGGGAGGCGGGGAGCACATCCGGGAACAGCAAGGAGAAGGCCAGGGATGGAGGGGGGGGATCTTTATGGGAGGGGCAGGGGGAGGGAAGCGGGCTGCAGAATAGGTTCAAGAGGAACCGGGGTGTGTGGGGGGGGGGGGGCGGTGAGGAAGCCAAGCCGGGTGTGTGGAGACCTGGGCCCAGGATGGGCAAGCTTTCACCTCACTGCAGGCCAAGCCGTGAGCTCCGTCCCAGGCTGTGCTGGGCTCTGAGAAGGAAAACGTGGATGTAAAAGATTCCTTTTTGTGAGCGTGTGTGCTGGGGGGCCGGGGGGCAGGAGAGGTGTGAGGGGAAACAACCCATCTATTCTGAGAAGCATGAAAATAGGAGCCAGGGTGTGTGGAAACAGAGCTGAGGGTCCCATCCCCGGGGAGGGTCCCATCCTGGCTGCCCAGGTGTGTTGCTGGACAGTGGAGGAAATTTTAGAGTGAGATTCCCAAGGGCTTGATCAACGAAAAAGTGTGGACCCCACATGGGTGGTTTGGCCGTTCCCAATCCACAGTGAGGCCTGGTGGGCAGGAGACCTTCCATCTGTAGGTGTAGGTGTTTCCTTCCATTGGTAGGTGTGCTAAGAAGCAGGCCGGCCGAGTCTTGGGGCTTGCATCCCGCACACACCCTGTGAAGGAGGAGTGCCAGGTCCTTGGAAGCCGTGGGCCTCTGGAAAGGGTACAGAACCAGGGGCCTGGAGCCAGTGCCTTCAGCCCTGAGCCTCAGCTCCTAAACCTGCCACTTGGGGATAATCGCACTTTGAGGTGTGGGGAGAGGAGTTAAGATAACGCATGGAAAACGACTGTGCCCCGAGGGGGCTTGTGGGTGTGTGACGAGAGTGTCCTCAGAACTCCGCGGGAGCATCCAGACCCACCTGAGAATTATGACCTGACGCCAGAGGTGAGGCTTGTCCCTCATGAGTGAAATATTTAGGTATAGGACACGCCCAGCATTCCTTTCCGTTCATCCCTCATTGTCCCTTTTCAATGCATTTAATGATTGTAAACAGAAACACAGTGTCAGCTGGGCTCCTCCCCGCCTCTGGCGGCCTCATCCAGATGCAGCCTGCCTGCTGCCTGTGTCTGGGATGCCATCTGGGCGTCCTCAGGACTGCTGCTGCCTTCTCACGGGTGGAGCCGCAGGTCCTGGATACTGTTGCCTTGGTGAATTCACAGTGCTGTGTGTGGGTAGGGGGGGAAGAATCTCTGATTTAGTCTCTGCTCTTAAACATTGAGGTTATCCCTGATGAGGCTTAAAATTAAGACATCCTCTCTCTTTCGTTGTCTTTTTCTTCAGTATATGTGTCTGTGAGCAAGGGGTGTTCTTTTTTTGGCAGGTGAATGAACAGAAAAAGGAGAAAAGCACACACTTGCTGTGTCCAAGTCAATCCCCTCTCTCTAGCCCTTCACGGAAGGGAGAGAGAAACATCACGAAGCATGCGGGGTACTTTTTCTGAAATCAGGTCCCAGGGCTGAGTGGGAGAACCCACTTCCAGGGCCTCCACTCCAGCCTGACTTCTGCGCTGGGGTAGAGGTCCTGCTCCAGCCTCCTCTGCCGAAGGTGAGCAGGAGGGTGAGGGGAGAACGGTGACCCCACCGGGCACAGAGCAGGCCCTTCGCCACGACCGCTGTGCAGCAGACGTACGCGTGGATGAAATGTCTTCTAACAGTTGGTGGAACCCAAGTTGATTTTGCTGCTAGTGTGGCAAAACTCAGACAGGAAAGACACTTTCCCCACCTCCTAATAAAATCACATAGTGCATCTCTAACTTATTCATTAATTCACAGAACCTGGATATAAATTTGGGGAGAGGAATGATCATATTACTGCCCTTCTCAAGAGGCATATTTAGGAGCTGGCCATACAGGTGCTTAATAATACCTACTGTCATCACTATTGTGATGAAATAACCTAATGAGGTGTATTTTTCACAGGACTCTATTCAACATGAGTAGGAGATGATCAATTATTATTTTAGACCAGTGTTTCACAGATGCAGAAAAATCGACATATTATAGGTTGTTTTCTAACGCAAATAGGATTTAGGTTATGCACTTTGCAGGTTAACCTAACAGACATAACTATTGTTCTAGAATGTAGAGCATGTTTATCCAATATGTAGGGCCATTTTACCTCTTTAAATCATGGCAAGATACAGTTGGGAGTCTGCAGAAATTGTTAGCAATAAACAGTGAACACAGAGGGAGTGATGATAAAATGATAAACCAACACAGACAGAATGTCCAGTGATGGCCCAGCGGGGAAGGTTCTCCACATGCTCTCCAGCAGGGTTGGGGGTACCCCGTTTAGAATTTCAGGCTAGGAAAGGACAGTGAGGTCGGAGAGAAGACAAGCAATGCGCAGAAGGGAAGAACAGGTCAGGGGAGGCTGGTGAGAGCATAGGTCACGGCTCTGGAGAGAAGGGCCAATCTAGAGATATGGGTGGGGTCGGCCGCAACTTTTCCTCGGGAAATGGCTAAAGTCATGAGCTTAGTCTTCAGCTCAGAAGGGCCTGAGGCTGGGGGCAGGGGGAGACGCACCTAGACCACTCCAGGGCACGTCTCGTCCCACGTGCACCTGTATCCACACAGACATGGCCCTGGGGAATGGAGGAAAAAGAGAAGGTGTTGAGCCTCCCCAGGAATCAGGAAAAGCCAAAGCCTTAGAAGCTCAAAGAAAGCACGACCGCAGGGTGGCTGCTTTGGAGCTCAGAGCTCCCGCTCTCTTGGGGTCTGACAAGAAGTTATGACCCAAGGACCTTCTTTCCATCCTTACATTATCCCTGGGTGGGGGTCCGGGGGCAAAAAAGGAAAGGGAGACAAGAAAGAAGGAGCTAGGCCTCAGGGAAAGGCAGAAGGGGTCAAGAAACCATAATCGAGACTCTGTGTTTGCACACAAGACAGAAAGTCGAAACCAGGATGTTCTACTGATCGTATTAACTCAGTGCATGGGCCTCAGGCCCAGGGGGACTGAGGGTGCAGAAGTGGCCGCAGGCCCGGTGTGCGTGGCCAGATGCACAGAGGAGATGCCGGCAGCCCCGGACTGGACCGTTGTCTTAATCGGAAAGAGAAGCCAAGAGGAGGACGCAGTGAGCAGGCGGCCGAGTCTTAGCATGAGTTGAGCGCCAACAACACGCCGGGCACAGAGTAGTCTGGGCACAAAGAGGGAAGAATGTATCAGGAGAGGCTGCTTCACGCATTTTTGTGCATTTAACCCTCTCTCCCCCCAGTACTTGATGAGCCAGCTACTGTTTATTATTCTCGTTTTCCACAAGAGAAACTCAGGGATGGAGAGGTTAAACAGCTTGCCCAGGGCTACACAATACTTGGCGATGCTTATTTTTATGTGTGAACTTGTCTAGGCCGCAGTGCCCAGGTGTTTCGTCAAACAGCAGTCTAGACGTGGCTGTAAGGATATTTCTTAGGTGTGATTAACATCTAAACCAGTGGACTTTGAGTAAAGCAGGTTACTCTTCCGTAGTGTGGGTGAGCCTCACCCAATCACATGAATAAAGAATAAAGACAAAGCCTTCCTGAAATAGAAGTACTTCTCCTTAAGATTGCAACATAGAAACCTGCCAGGGTTTCCAGCCTGCTGCCCTGTGGAATTCCGACTCAAGCCTCAACATCAAGTCTGATCTGGATTCCCACCCTGCTAGGGCTTGCCCTGTGGATTTTGGACTTGCCAGCTCCCACAAATGCACAAGCCAATTCCTTAAAATAAATTTCTCTCTCTCTTTCTCCGTAGGGGTGTGTGTGTGTGTGTGTGCACGCGCGTGTGTGTGTATCCTTTCTCCTTACTGAAAACAAGAAGTAGATGGGGAAAGAAACAAAAATCACCTCTTTGACAAACGCTGCAGGCACCTGCCGCTCTGGATCCTGTTCTGGGAAGGGCTGGGATGCCTGGGGGCCGGCCTTGGGCCTGCTGGACACAGCTGGGAGGACACTGCGCTCTCCACAGAGGGGGCTCACCTGCAGGAGGAGTGTTCATCACAGGGAACCCAAGCCCACCCAGGTCAGCCTCAGGGACCCCTGAGAGCTTTGCCCCAAGACTAAATGGGTTCTCCACGCAGCCAGAAAAAGGATCAAAAGCAGGATGTATACTTTCCAAGTGAACAGACTATGATAATGAGGCCCCAAGTACATATTTAAGTTAATAAGCCCTATGAACGGAAAAATCGATTACATACGCTAATTAAATACATTAAATGTTGGCCTGTGTACTTTTCCCACAATGCTTACTAATTATCACAATGTAGCTATTTATAAGCAAGCCATAAGCAAATTAAAGAAAACGGATGGTTTACATTTTTCATGTCTTTTGGAGGGGGAAGGATTTTGACTGGAGTAGAAACCATTTTGACAGTTGCGTTCGGTTCGCGGTTTATTCAAATCCTTCCCATCAGGGTCTGTATCGGCAAGAAATAGCCGTGAAGGCTGAGCACAGTCCAAGTTTCATTGTAGCGCATAACATACGTAACCTGTGAGCCGGAGAAGCAGACGAAGGCCACTCATATTAGAATACTTCCAGAACGTCCCATAAAAAGTTCAATATTCAGGGTTTTTTTGAGGGGAAAGCATTAGAACACATTTTAGTGGATCACTGCACGATTCTTTTTTTTTCTTTTATTTTGGCTGCGCTGTGTGGTTTGTGGGATCTCAGTTCCCTGACCAGGGATTGATCCCAGGCCACAGCAGTGAAAGCCCGGAATCCTTCCCACTAGGCCACCAGGGAACTCCCCACTGCATCCAGGACATTCAGATGTTAGAATTTTACCACTGAAATGCAGAGTTATCCGGGAGGCTCTGAGAGTGCAGTTTGGGACCCCAATAAGGAACAAAACCCCGGGGCAATTAGGAGCATGCTTCCATGGCATCCAGGGTCTGAGATTCATGTGCTCCCCAAGAACCATTTTTCTATACCGTGGAACAACCCAAGAAGCCACACAGTGGCCTGGGCACATCCTCGAAGATATGGGCATCAGCAGAACGATTTGTAAATGATCAGGGGTCAGGGTGAAATCAGAGCTACGCAGGGAGGAAGAAAGCGGAAAAGAAAAACATAGGACTTTTCAAAAGCTGCAAACACACGCAGAATGCGAACATACTTGTTAAATAATTGAAGACTTTCTCGATCCTCAGTCTCAAGGACACTGCTAGGTTCGGGCTGAGTTCCAACCCTTGCTTTTTCCTCTGCAGCAGCTACATCTTGCAGGATCCTGCGGGTCTGCTCTGCATTGTAACATAAACAGGAATCACAGTTCTGGCAAGACGCTCTCCCACTCATCCCTGCCTTGCTTCCCTTCGCTAAAGTCATCTCTTGCTGGAGACATGGCCGTTTCAATAGGGCAGAGAAGGGCAAACAGGATTCAGGCCACACTTTTCTAAACAAACGCCTGTTAGTTCGTTGAAATACGGATGATTATAAGTCCTTCAATTGCTCCTTGGGGCTGGGAAGAAAGGGCCGTTTTTCAAAAGCCCATGTCGGTATTTTTCTGAGCACAGGGCTTTGGAGTAAATAAATACTCACATTCCTTGCAATACGTATAAATGGGTTTCATGCAAACAGGGAAGAAGGAAAAGGAGGAGCCAGGATCCCTTTCAAATGTGGCTTCTCCTGAGCTGCTGACCCCGGACCCCCACGGCCTGTGTGGGTTTGGGAGGCAGAGGCACGTCAGGTTCGCCAGGAAAGCTCATCTTCTTCCTCTCTGGGACCCGACTGTGATTTGGGGCAGCAGCTTTACCGCACGCCCGATTCAAAGCCTCTGAGACTTTGTTCCCTACAAGCCTCTTTGTCCCACCTCCCATCCGTCACAAGAAGCCATCTTCCCTAGCAAAGAGCTGATGACACCCAATTAACACCCTCCGTGGGGCCCCTTCAGCATCCAAGGCCACCTGCCGACCTCTCTGCCCACCCCCCGCCTGCACCGGCCCTCGCGCTCACGTGCTCCTGCTTTATCATGTCCCCCTCCCCCTCCCGCTCCTGGAAGGCAGCCCGCATCCTCCCGGCGCACGCCCAGTGCTGGTCACATACCTGCCAGGTGCAGGCATGTCGTGATCTGTGTGGCCACAAGGAATCGCGGTGGAAGGGCCCACCCAAGAACCGGGCTGAGCGAGAGGCTGACTCTGCTCACACTTACATGGTCCTTCCAGTTCTAGATCCTGCCTGTCCTCCCAGTGCACAAGGGTGGGAATAGGAGAAACGCAGTGCCCGCCTTAAGGGGCCGTAGGGATGAGCCTCTCGCCCTGTGTGTGTGGTTCTCCCCCGTAGTTAGGGGTGTCAGGCACTCTTTTCATCTCTATGGGCACAAATGACCTGTTGTAACAACTAGTGCTTCGGCAAAGAACATTAAAATGTGGACACAGGGACTTCCCTGGTGGCCCTGTGGTAAAGGATCCGCCTTCCAGTGCAGGGGACGCGGGTTCTATCCCTGGTCAGGGAACTAAGATCCTACATGCCGCGGGGCAGCTGAGCCCGTGCACTGCAACTACTGAGCCCAGGCGCCACAACTACAGAGCTCACACGTTCTGGAGCCCGTGTGCCTCAACTAGAGAGAAGCCCGCACACCACAAAGAGCCCTCACACCGCAATGAAAGATCCCACGTGCCACAGCTAAGATCTGATGCCGCCGATAAATAAATAAATATATTTTATATATACATATATATATATATATAATACGGCCATAAAACATAGACACCGTAGTGCTCCTGGGCCCTGGGATCTCATTAGCTGTTGATACTGAGTGAAATACAGTAACTTCATGCCTCCACCTTTACACCAATTAGATCGTTTTGCCTTCGCAGATGCTGCAAAGCATAACTGCTAACTTGGATCCTTTCCCGTGTGGTCACCCTGGGACATATTTGTTTATAGTATGTATGTCTAGTGATGGCAGCTGGCCTTGTGTGTATTCTAAGGATGGCAAGACCTCCTAGGCATTTACACAGGCTGATTCTACCCCCATACAGCAAGAGGAGATGGATTTCCTTCTGAAGGGAGGTGTCGTGATAGCCCATCATAAAGCAGCCCCTTCTGGGCACCTACAAAGGGTGAGCCCCATGGAGCACAGGTGGGTCACCCCATGCTGGAAGGAAGTGAACCTCTGCAAAGAATTTACAGAATAGCCCAGAATAGCCCAGAATTATACCTATGGAATCACCTACAAAAATTACTTTAAAACTCTAAATTCTGACTGTTGACATGAAATTCAGGTAGCAAAAGAAGTTGAACATTTTAGAATTTGATTTTTGAAAAATAATCTCTCCAGTTAAATTTTGATGATGCTATTGCTACATTTTTTTTTTTACAACTTTTAATTTTCAAGCAGTTTTAGGCTCGAGTAGAAGTTGTAAATGTAATACAGAGAGCTCCCATGTACCCTTCACTCTGCTTCCTCCAATGATAATGTTTTACATAATCCTAGTTATGTATTGAATAATGAATCAACCATTCAAACCAGAAAACTGATATTGGCACAGTACTAACCTATAGACGTTATTCAGATTGCACTAGTTTTTACATGCATTCATTTTTTTGTGGGTTTTTTGTGGTTCTTGTATAGTTCTATAAAATGCTGTCGTCAGTACAGATTTGTGTAACCACCACCACAGATTATTTCTTTTACAATTCAAATACTTCTATTTTTATTTTTGCTGAGGAACATGTTCAAATATGCAGAAAAGTATAGAAAATAATATAAGAAATATAAGAAATAGCCATGTTTCTAACTCTGTATTTAACAAGTGTTAACATTTTCATACATATGCTTCAGAATTTTTTTGTTACTTTTTTAATTTTAGTTGATTTACAATGTTGTGTTAGTTTCAAGTGTCCGGCAAAGTGATTCAGTTATATATATGTGTTTGTATATATATATATATATATATATATATATATATATATATATTCTTTTTCAGATTATTTTCCTATATGGGTTATTACAAAGTATTGAGTATAGTTCCCTGTGCTATACTGAAGGTCCTTGTTGGTTATCTATTTTATATATAGTAGTGTGCATCTGTTAATCCCAAACTCCTAAATTATTCCTCCACCCCCTTCCGCCTTTGGTAACCATAAGTTTGTTTTCTATGCCTATGGGTCTATTTCTGTTTTGTAGATAAGTTTATTTGTATCTTTTTTTTCTTAGATTCCACAAATAAGTGATATCATATGATATTTGTCTTTGTCTGGCTTACTTCACTTAGTATGATGATCTCTAGGTCCATCCATGGTGATGCAAATAGCATTATTTCATTCTTTTTATAACTGAGTATTATTCCATTGTATATATATACCACATCTTCCTATCCATTCATCTGTTAATGGATACTTAGGTTGTTTCCATGTCTTGGCTATGGTAAATAGTGTGGCAATGAACATTGGGGTACATGTATCTTTTCAAGTTATGGTTTTCTCTGGATATATGCCCAGGATATGCTTCAAAATTTTTTAAAGAATTAAAATGTTAAAGATACAACTAATACTCCACCTGATCCTTTTCCCTCTTCCTCTTCCTTTTCAGCCAAGGTTATTTCTTTATAAGAAAAAAATTAAGCAACAAATAAACAAAACTCACTGTGTAATTGACCCTTACCTAAAAAGTTAAATGATTACTGTAATAGATATTCAGGCCATTTTTGACTTATCAACATTTTAAATTACATTGTAAAAAACATTTACCAAAGGGGTTTTCTTTTTTTTACTGTATGATAGATATTTAATAGCAATAAAGGACTTGGCAATAAAAAATAAAGGACTGCATTGTTCTTGTTTACCACAGTACTGTATAAAGTTGTATAGAGTCAATAAATGAATGGATGAACAAATACTCCTCTGATAAATTTATATTAATTACAACCTGAAATATGTATAAATTATTTATATTACACGATAGCCTAAATAATGTATAAATAAGAAGCCATTTATAAATATCCACTTTTACCATCTTGACCTGGGCCATGGATGGACCATTTTACTGAACATTATAATTCACGACTATCTTAAAAACCAAAAATAATTTTTCCCCTGAGACAAATCTTAAAATACATGTAACTATTGTAAAGCTGGGATTCTTATGGTTCAGGCAAATGAAGACCAACAACCAAACACTTTCTGCAATTCTCGAAGACTTGAGTGGTACACATGTACTCAGGCCACAGAATCACGATAGGGATCTCCTTCGTTTGCCTCTGTTCCCATAGCCCTACAACTGCCCCAGAACATCTGCTGTCATTGCTTTTCCCAAACCCACCTCCTCTGTCCAGCTCTGTGTTGCTTTTCTCTCCCACGCTCACCTTCCCTTCCCCCACTCTTCATTCCTTTAACGTACTGGTATTGACGAACCCAAACCCTTTCTCTTTAGAAGGAAGGAGGTAGGGAAATCGGAACTGGCAATTACAGGGCTCTCTTTGGAAGGCTAGCAGATGAGAAACAGCTAAGAAGACTCCCACGCTAATTTTTGGAAATAACAGCTTTTTTGGAGATATAACATATGTACCATAAAATGCATCCTTTGAAAGTAATGCAATCCAGTGGGTTTTAGTATGTCATAGACATACTCAGCTTATCACCACTACCTAATTTCAGAACGTTTCCATCACCCCACAAAGAAACACGGTACCCAATAGCAGTCTCTCCCAATCCCCTTACCTCTAGCCCTGGGCAACCATGAATCTACTTTCTGTCTCAATGGATTTATCTACTCTGGACATTTCATATGAATGGAATCACACAATATGTGGCATTTTGTAACTGGCTTATTTCTTTTAGCATAAGGTTTTCAAGGTTCATCCATGTTGTAGCATGTTTCAGGCCTTCATTACTTTTTATGGCAGAGTAATATTCCATTGCATGGATATACCACATTTTGTTTATCCATTCATCACTTGATGGACATTCGGGTCATTGTTTCTTGGCTATTATGAATAATGCTGCTGTGAACATTCTCACACAGGTTTTTTCTGTGGACATGTTTTCATTTCTCTTGGGAGTATACCAAGCAGTGGAATCCTGGGTCACATGGTAACTCTTACATTTTGAGGAACCATGGCAATTTTTGTGCCTTTACCTATAAAATGAAAGCTCAGGCCAGCTTCTATTAACTGAAACTTAATCTATTAATAGTTTATGTCTTGCAATTAAAAGTCCTGGTTAAAATCAGAAAGGTGCAAATCATTCTATGAGACAACTGAAGTCATCCCCTAGGCTGTGTTGTGTAAGATTTTATGTGACACCATAAGCATTTACTTCTGTATCATGAGACTTTCGAGAGAAGTATTGGATCTTTTTATTAAAATAAAAATCAATGCTGCATTGGAGCGCATTCTTTTTTTTTTTGTTTTTTTTTTTTGTTTTTTTGCGGTACGCGGGCCTCTCACTGTTGTGGCCTCTCCCGTTGCGCAGCACAGGCTCCAGACGCGCAGGCTCAGCGGCCATGGCTCACGGGCCCAGCAGCTCCGCGGCATGTGGGATCTTCCCAGACCGGGGCACGAACCCGTGTCCCCTGCATCGGCAGGCGGACTCCCAACCACTGCGCCACCAGGGAAGCCCCCTGGAGCGCATTCTTAAAGAGTGTGGTTGTAGTGCCAGATATTTTGATTAGACCATCATTAATCTTAACACTTCTCAGAGCAAACCATGTTCTTACCTTGAAGGTAAAGAAAAAAGCAGGTGAGCAGGTAAGGGCAGAATTCCTCCAGATGAGAGCAGAAAGCACAGAAAGCCTTTGGCCCTTTGGAGCACAGCTTCAAGAAAAAAGAGTCCACTCTCTCCAAAGAGTCATCCCGGGAGAGGATCTGGTTGCATTCCTGCAAGGAGAACACACCATCGTACACCAAGTGTGGGAGCACCCAGCTCACGTCCAAGCCCCTCAGGATCCTCTCTTTGTAACTCCTGGGGATCTCCGAGAGCTGCTCGGCCCTCCTCTCCTTTTCTCTCCGAGTCGTTGGCTCGCAGTGATAGAACCAAGACCCGGCCCCTGTCTCTGCTGTCCTGGCACGTGGAGGGCCCGGGAAAGGGCTCCCTCCCGGTCCAGGCAGCTCCGCGGCCTCCGTGGGCATCATCCACACCGCACAGGCATCTGCAGGCCGACTCATCCCACTGTCTGGAGAGATTGCAGGTCTTCGGGGAGGGGTGGGGGGGCCTCGGATTAAACCTGCAGTGCTGGCCGTCGTGGCCTAAGAGGATTGCCCTGCACCCGTGAGCCCCTTGCAGTGGTGAACTTGCAAAGATGAACAAGACGCAGCCTGGCTGAATCCCCTTCAGCTGAAATTCGTCCCCAAGTGAGCACTTCCCCAGGCGACCCCTGCATCCCCCCAAACGATTATTTTCAGCATCACAAATGTAACAGGCTCATGGTCTATACTGAAGGGTCTCCTTGTGACGCTGGAAGCTGTGTCAGGACCCGACTACTCATCTCTCTGGCCTTCTCTCCCCTGTTGTCGGGGGTTGGACATGGCTTGACAGTCAGCCTGGCTGCGGACACGCGGAGACTTGGCCAAAGCCAGCTGTTCAACAGAGCATTTTGATTTTCCCAAACTGTCTGCTAAGTGCTGTTTCTTAGGGCATGGTTCTTTTTCTTTCAGAAATTGGTACACTTCTGTGTGATGGTTTGGTTAAATGACTCAGTCCCACAGATGACCCCCCTCCTCTGATCCAACCCTGGTGTCCATTTAATGGAGTTATTGCCGGGTCAGGGAGGCCTCTGCCACGAGCCATGCCTCACTACGCACCACGCAGATGCAGGATGATTGCTCGCTCCACCTGCTGGAGCTGCCAGGCCTGACTCACCTCAGGATGCTCCCTGGCTGCGTCTGCAGGTGACCTGTTCTTCTCTGGCCTGTCCCTCTCCCTCTGCCCATGAAATGGAAGTATAGCCTTGGGGTCTTTCTCCCACTCACATTACTGTGTCTTCTCTCTAAAAGTCACCCTAGGATCATTCACCCAACAAGGACCTACTGTATAGCACTGGAAGCTCTGCTCAATATTCTGTGATAACCTATACGGGAAAAAAAATCTGAAAAAGAATGAATGTATGTATATGTATAACTGAATCACTTTGCTGTACACCTGAAACTCACAACACTGTAAATCAACTACAATCCAATAAAATTAGAAAAAAAAAAAAACACAGATCATTCGCAGGTGAAGAGAAATGATTTAAAAAAGCCCAATTTTTATAAACTGCTTTCCAGTTAGGAAACTGATGAAAAGATCTGCAATTCTCGTAATATTCTTGCCAGTTCCATTTATAGAAGCAATTAGATATTACTCTACAGTATCTGGGTGGAAGATTTGCTTTTCAGAAATCCAAACTCCCTTGGGGATTCTGGTGATGGTGCTTTTCCTGGCTTTGCTTCTGACCTCGTGTGTGACCTTGAGAAAATAATTCTATGTCATCACACTCCTTTGTGTTAACCTTGTATTTCTGATGTTTTGACATCTTGGGGCCTTGCTGACTCCGAAGAGATTGCCCCCCTCCCCGCCCCGCCCCCAGGACTGGCCAGTTCCTAGAGACAGCAAAGAACTTGCCTGCAAGCACATCTTTCGTAGGCAAGTCACCAATCCGGAGTCCACACCCCCAAACACCTCCTTTATGGGACCCTTACACTTGGGGCCACTCTCTACCTGCCCTAATGACCCCAGGGCCAGGTATCAGACAACTAGGGACAGCCCCTCTGTCCCACAGCCCGCTGAAAGAATTCAAACTAGCCCATCGTAAGCCTGCTTACACTGCCTCACCTGTTCCTTCCTGCAGAAATCACGAGCCCCACACCTCCCCCCTGCTCTTCCTGCCTCCTGATGGACCTCCGGTGCTCCCCCATGTGCCCCTGCTTGGCACGGAGCCCCCCCTTCTCTTGGGAACTGTAAATGACAAACCATCTTTTCAGTGGCCGTGGTCTCCTGATATGTTGGCCTCGCCCTGCCTGAGTAGCAATAAACTCGACACTTTAAAACATCCACTGAAAGTACAAAGCTGGGGCTGAGCTGTGGCAATGCTGTGAAGCACTTTGAGTGTCGTAAGAACTGGAGGTCACAGAACCCCTAACCCTAACTACATTCTTCTGCACCAGCAGCAAAGATCATGTGCCCCCACACTGCAACTTCTAAGGGAATTAGTGCCATCTTGTGGTGTTTTTAGAGTCTCTCAGGCCATTTCTTTTTCTTAACAGACCTTATTTTTTTAGAGCAGTTTTAGGCTCACACCAGTTGAACAGAAAGTACAGAGAGTTCCCATATACCCCTGCTCCCACACGCCCACAGCCTCCCTATCATCAACACCTCCACCAGAGGGGTACATCTGTTACAATGATGAACCTACATTGACACATAATTATCACCCAGAGTCCACAGTTCACTGTTGGTGGTTTACATTCTGTGGGTTTGGACAAATGTGTAATAACATGTATCCATCATTATTGCATCAGATGTAGTTCCATTGCCCTAAAATCCTCCTTGCTCCACCAGTCATCCCTCCCTCCCCTCTAACATCTGGCACCCACTGATCATTTTCCTGCCTCCAAATTTTTGTCACAGGCTATTTCTACTCTAAGATTTTCTTTATTTTGTTGCCCACCTTGTGCTAAGCATGATACAAAATAATGGTGAGCAAGACAGACAACTTCCCTACCCAGAGAAAAGGTCCAGGTAGGGAGAGAAAAAAGCCAGGTAACAAATAAATAAAATAGTTACAATATTGTTGAAAAAGATGCTGAGAGGAAATGGGCATAGGGATACCTTAAATAGAGTGGAGAGGTGGCACACGAGCTAAAACTGCCAGGATGAAAAGAAGTCAGATGTTAAGAGTGGATGGAAGCTATGAGCAGGCAGAGACTCAGAATGTGTAAAATCCCAGAGCAGGAGAGCGTGGGAGTCATTGGGCATCTGAGGGCTCCACGAACCAGCATGTGGGGTCGGACCACGTGGGGTCAGGGAGCGATGATGGAAAGGCCGTCAGGAGGTCAATCTTGCCAGCCTGCTAGGTCCTGATAAGAAATTTGAGGCTTCCCTCGTGGCACAGTGGTTAAGAATCCACCTGCCAATGCAGGGGTCCCTGGTCTGGGAAGATCCCACATGCCGCGGAGCAACTAAGCCCGTGCACCACAGCTACTGAGCCTGCGCTCTAGA
Organism: Lagenorhynchus albirostris; assembly: GCF_949774975.1. Taxonomy (NCBI): domain Eukaryota; kingdom Metazoa; phylum Chordata; class Mammalia; order Artiodactyla; family Delphinidae; genus Lagenorhynchus; species Lagenorhynchus albirostris. The sequence goes on along the minus strand of NC_083095.1, from coordinate 157,273,915 downwards.
GCCCACGTGCCACAACTACTGAAGCCCATGCGCCTAGGGCACGTGCTCCTAGAGCCCGTGCTCCGCAACAAGAGAAGCCACCACAACGAGAAGCCCGCGTGCAGCAACGAAGACACAATGCAGCCAAAAATAAATAAATAAATATATTTTTTTAAAAAAGAAAGAAATTTGGATTTTCCTCCCCTTGCAGTAGAAAGCTCCTGAAGGCTTTACCAGGAGGAGAGATATCATCTGATGGAAGTTTTCAGAACTAGTGTTAATTTTCAGAAGCCTCACGTTTGAGGCTGGTAACACTTTTTTTACCCTTTGCTTTATCATTTGTTCTCTCTCCCTCTACAATACTTCTTTCTGAACTATTTGGGTGTAAGTTATATACATCATGACCCTTTACCCCTAAATTCTTCAGCTTGCTTTTACTAAGAATGGAGATAATCTCTTTTTTTAAATTGAAGTACAGTTGATTTACAATGTTTCAGATGCACAGCAAAGTGATTCAGTTATATATGTATATATATCCTTTTTCAGATTCTTTTCCATTATAGGTTATTACAAGATATGGAATGTAGTTCCCTATACTATACAGTAGGTCCTTGTTGTTTAACTATTTTATATATGGTCGTTTGTATCTGCTAATCCCAAGATCCTAATTTATCCTTCCCCCACAACTTTCCCCTCTGGTAACCATAAATTTGTTTTCTATGTCTGTGAGTTTATTTCTGTTTTGTAAGTAAGTTGATTCCTATCATTTTTTAGATTCCACACATAAGTGATATCAGATGATATTTGTCCATATTCTTAATTATAGAGCTTTTGTCATATGTTTTAATATCCAGTAGGGCTGGCCTTATAGCTCCTTCTCTTCAGTGTTTTCCTAGCTATTATTATGTGCTTACTTTTCCATGTGAACTTTAGGATCAACTTTTCTAGGTTCATAAAAAAGCTCTTTGGAATTTTTATGGGGATCATATTAAATTTCTAAGTACAGTAAGGAGGGCTGACCTCTAAAGGATGTTGAGGTGTCCTAACCAAGAACAAAGACATTATACCATCAGTTCAAGTCTGCCTCTGTGGCTTTCAGAAGTGTTTTAAGGTTTTCTTCATATAAGTTATAATATTTCTTGTGGACTAGATTATGACATAAAGTAGCCCTGGGGTAAGAATGTGAAGATATCGCTAGTCGTTCCGGCTGAAAGAAAACTGCTTTTGATGGCCTTTAATGAACAGGTAGAGAGAAAAAGGCATTAGCCCGACCAATAGCTGCATATAAGGTGTCAGGGATGATGTTGATACACTCCACCAATCATAGCATATTGGGAAGAGCAGCTGCAACTAAAGTCACCATCTAATTAAATGTATGATAATCCACTGTAGTTCCTCAACACATATCTGTCATGTACACAAGCAAAATAGGGGAGGTAAACGGAGGTGTGATGAGAATCTCCACACCTGCACTGTTCGAGTCCTGGAGGGTGGTAGTCATCTCTGCAATTCCTCCAGGAATGCGGTGTTTGCTTTGGTTTACGATTTTTGAAGGTTGAGAGAATTCGAGTGGCTCCCACTTGGCCTTTCTTACTAGAATATCCTTAAGTCCGTGGGTCAAGGAACCACTGCAGGGATTCTGCCAGTTGCTGAATATGTCTATGCAAACTCTGCTTTCTGAAACTGGGCAAATGAGCACAGTGTGGGTTTGGGGAATGGATGAGCATGCGTTGAGATAGGTCCCAGACCAAACCCGGACACAATCCAAATGTCCAACAACAGATAAATGGATAAATGAATTGTGGTATAGGCGTACAATGGAATACTACTACTCAAGAGAAAGAAAGAAAGGGGCGGAGTCAAGATGGTGGACTAGAAGGACGAGGAGTTCCCGACTCCGCAAAACTAGGGCATCTACCAGGCACTGGTGGGGGACCATGGACACCTAAGGGGACAGGAGGAACCCCCAGTGACCGGGTAGGGTGTGGGGGGAGCAAAGGGGGAGAAGAAGTGGAGACAGGACAGGACTGGCACCCCTGAGGGGCAGCTGGGGGAGGGGAAGGGATCCCACGTCTGGAGGGGGAAAGAGGGCTACCGTTGGGAGGGCAGAGGATCAGAAGGGAGCATGGCCAGCATTTCCGCTGTCCACACGGGCCCCGGGGAGCCTGCTGAGACCGAGGCCTGATCCTCTGCCCACTGAGGCCCCCACCAGCTGTGTGGGTCCTGAGGGAGTAGGAGGGAGGGAGGGGGGAGGAAAAGTAAAGGCCTGACCGATGGGACCTGCACCCCTGAGGGGCAGCTGGGAGAGGGGAGGATTTATCATACCCAGTGGGGCCCACCCATAGTTAGGGGTTCAGCAGCAATGGCAGAGACCCTTGGGAGGGCAGAGGAACAGAAAGGAGAGTGGCCAGTGCTTTCCCTGCCCACTTGGGCACCGGGGAGCCTCTTAGGCTCCCAGGTCTAATCCCCAGCCCTCAGAGGCTCCCTCTGGGAGCGCAGAGCCCGGCCCCCACCCCCACACCCAGGGCCTTACCTCTCTCTACAGGTGGCACTCGGAGACCCCCTCTGAGACCCCTCCAACTGCACTGGGCCTAAACCCTGCTCACACACCCTCACCTAAGGCCTTACCAACAAACTCTGGAACCCCACATTCTCAGGCACCCCCCCTCTGGCCGTGCTGCCTTTTCCCTGCCAGGCAGGTCCTAAGCGTAGGCCCTGCCCCCACCCTAAACCCCACCCCCGCCTAAGCTCCGCCCCCCCAGCCAAGGCCTTTAACCACCTTTTTTGTTTTCTTCTTCTTCTTTTAGGGTGTGGTTCTGTTTTACCTTGTTGTTCATTCATTTATATTTTTATTTTTTCTAATAAATCTTTTATTTTTCTAATTTTATTTTATTCTTTGTACTTTGTTATTGTTCTCCTTTTGGCGTATTCGCATTTTTCCTTCTTTCTTTCTTCTGTTGTGGTTCTGTTTTACCTTGTTGTAGTTGTTTCAATTTTATTTTTCTTAATATATTTATATATAAATATATAAACATATACAAATGTATATATTTATATATTTTAAATATATATTTTATATATGTAATATATTTTTTATCTTTCTAATTTTATTTTATTTTTTATTCTTTGTTATTCTACTGCTCCTTTTTTTTTCCTTTGCCATGCTGCATGCCTCTCAGAATCTTGGTTCCCAGGCCAGGAGTCAGGCCTGAGCTCCTGTAGTGGGAGTGCTGAGTCCAAACTGCTGCACTAACAGAGAACCTCACACCCCAGGGAATATTAATTGGAGTGAGGTCACCCAGAGGTCTTTATCTGGGCACCAAGTCCCAGCTCTACCCAGCTGCCTGCAAACGCCAGTGCAGGACCCCTCAGGTCAAACAACCAGTAACACAGGAACACAACCCCACCCATCAAGAAACTGAGACGACAAAAAATATGTTACAGACGAAGGAGCAAGGTAAAAACCTACAAGACCAAATAAATGAAGAGGAAATAAGCAACGTACGTGAAAAATAATTCAGAGTAATGATAATAAAGATGATCCAAAATCTCGGAAACAGAATGGAGAAAATACAAGAAACGTTTAACAAGGATCTAGAAGAACTAAAGAGCAAACAAACAGTGATGAACAACAAATAACTGAAATTAAAAATACTCCAGAAGGAATCAATAGTAGAATAACTGAGGCAGAAGAATGAATAAGTGAGCTGGAAGATAAAGTGGTGGGAATAACTGCCAGGGAGCAGAATAAAGAAAAAAGAATGAAAAGAACTGAGGACAATCTAAGAGACCTCTGGGACAACATTAAATGAACCAACATTTGCATTATAGGGGTCCCAGAAGAAGAAGAGAAAGACAAGGGTCTGAGAAAATACGAAGAGATTATGGTCAAAAACTTCCCTAACATGGGAAGGGAAATAGCCATCCAAGTCCAGGAAGCGCAGAGAGTCCCATACAGGATAAACCCTAGGAGAAACACACCAAGACACATATTAATCGAACTAACAAAAATTAAATTCAAAGAAAAAATATTAAAAGCAGCAAGGGAAAAACAACAAATAACATACAAGGGGATCCCCATAAGATTATCAGCTGATTTCTCAGCAGAAACTCTGCAGGCCAGGAGGGAGTGACAGGGTATATTTAAAGTGATGAAAGAGAAAAATCTACAACCAAGATTACTCTACCCAGCAAGGATCTCATTCAGATTCAACGGAGAAATCAAAAGTTTTACAGACAAGCAAACACTATGAGAATTTAGCACCACCAAACCAGCTTTACAACAAATGCTGAAGAACTTCTCTAAGCAGGAAACACAAAAGAAGAAAAAGACCCACAAAAACAAGGCCAAACAATTAAGAAAATGGTAATAGGAACATACATATTGATAATTACCTTGAATGTAAAATGGATTAAATGCTCTAACCAAAAGACACAGACTGGCTGAATGGATAGAAAAACAAGGCTCATATATGTGCTGTCTACAAGGGACCCACTTCAGACCTAGGGACACATACAGACTGAAAGTGAGGGGATGGAAAAAGATATTCCATGCAAATGGAAATCACAAGAATGCTGGAGTAGCAATACTCATGTCAGATAAAATAGACTTTAAAATAAAGACTGTGACAAGAGATAAGGAAGGACACTACATAATGATCAAGGGATCAAACCAAGAAGAAAACATAACAATTATAAATATTTATGCACCCAAAATAGGAGCACCTCAATACATAAGGCAAATGCTAACAGCCATAAAAGGGGAAATCGACAGTAACACAATAATAGTGGAGGACTTTAACACCCCACTTACACCAATAGACAGATCATCCAGACAGAAAATAAATAAGGAAACACAAGCTTTAAATGACACAATAGACCAGATAGACTTAATTGATATTTATAGGACATTCCACCTAAAAGCCAAAGAATACACTTTCTTCTCAAGTGCACATGGAAAGTTCTCCAGAATAGATCACAACTTGGGTCACAAATAAAGCTTGGAAATTTAAGAAAATTGAAATTGTATCAAGCATCTTTTCTGACCACAATGCTATGAGATTAAAAATCAATTACATGGAAAAAATTGTAAAAAACACAAACACATTGAGGTTAAACAGTGCACTGCTAAATAACCAACAGACCACTGAAGAAATCAAAGAAGAAATAAAAGAATACCTAGAAACGAATGACAATGAAAACACAACGATCCAAAACCTATGGGATGCAGCAAAAGCAGTTCTAAGAGGGAAGTTTATAGCAATACAAGCTCACCTCAAGAAACAAGAAAAATCTCAAACAATCTAACCTTACACCTAAAGCAACTAGAAGAAGAAGAACAAAGAAAACCCAAAGTTCGCAGAAGGAAAGAAATCATAAAGATCAGATCAGAAATAAATGAAATAGAAATGAAGAAAACAATAGCAAAGATCAATAAAACTAAAAGCTTGTTCTTTGAAGAGATAAACCTTTACCCAGACTCATCAAGAAAAAGGGAGAGGACTCAAATCAATAAAATTAGAAATGAAAAATGAGAGATTACAGCTGACACCACAGAAATACAAAGGATCATAAGTGACTACTACAAGCAACTATATGCCAATAAAATGGACAACCTGGAAGAAATGGACAAATTCTTGGAAAGGTACAACTTTCCAAGACCAAACCAGGAAGAATTAGAAAGTATAAACAGACCAATCACAGGTAATGAGATTGAAACTGTAATTAAAAATCTTCCTAACAAACAAAAGTGCAGGACCTGATGGCTTCACAGGCGAATTCTATCAAACATTTAGAGAAGAGTTAAAACCTACCCTTCTCAAACTCTTCCAAAAAATTGCAGAGGGAGGAACACTCCCAAACTCATTCTACGAGGGCACCATCACCCTGATACCAAAACCAGACAAAGATATCACAAAAAAAGAAAACTGCAGACCAATACCACTGATAAACATAGACGCAAAAATCCTCCACAAAATACTAGCAAACATAATCCAACAACACATTAAAAAGATCATACACCATGATCAAGTGGGATTTATCCTAGGGATGCAAAGATTCTTCAATATACACAAATCAATCAATGTGATACACCATTTTAACAAATTGAAGAATAAAAACCATATGATCATCTCAATACCTGCAGAAAAAGCTTTTGACAAAATTCAACACCCATTTATGATAAAAACTCTACAGAAAGTGGGCATAGAGGGAACCTGCCTCAGCATAATAAAGTCTGTATATGACAAACTCACAGCAAACATCATTCTCAATGGTGAAAAACTGAAAGCATTTCCTCTAAAATCAGGAATAAGACAAGGATGTCCACTCTTACTACTCTTATTCAACATAGTATTGGAAGTCCTAGCCACGGCAATCAGAGAACAGAAAGAAATAAAGGGAATACAAATTGGAAAAGAAGAAGTAAAACTGTCACTGTTTGCGGATGACATGATACTATACATAGAAAATCCTAAAGATGCCACTAGAAAACTACTAGAACTAATCAATGAATCCGGTAAGGTTGCAGGATACAAAATTAATGCACAGAAATCTCTTGCATTCCTATACACTAACAGCAAAAGATCAGAAAGAGAAATTAAGGAAACAATCCTTTTTACCATCGCAACAAAAAGAATAAAATACCTAGGAATAAATCTACGTAAGGAGGCAAAAGACCCGTACTCAGAAAACTATAAAACACTGATAAAAGAAATCAAAGATGACACAAACAGATGGAGAGATATACCATGCTCCTGGATTGGAAGAATCAATATTGTGAAAATGACTATACTAACCAAAGCAATCTACAGGTTCATTGCAATCCCTATCAAATTACCAATGGCATTTTTCACAGAATTAGAACAAAAAAGTATACAGTTTGTATGGAAACACAAAAGACCCTGAATATCTAAGGCAATTTTGAGAAAGAAAAATGGAGCTGGAGGAATCAGGCTCCCTGACTTCAGACTATACTACAAAGTTACAGTAATCAAGACAGTATGGTACTGGCACAAAAACAGAAATATAGGTCAATGGTACAGGATAGAAAGCCCAGAGATAAACCCACACACCTATGGTCACCTAATCTATGACAAAGGAGGCAAGAATATGCAATGGAGACAAGACAGTCTCTTCAATAAATGGTTCTGGGAAAACCGGACAACTACATGTAAAAGAATGAAATTAGAATGCTACCTAACACCAGTCACAATAATAAACTCAAAATGGATTAAAGACCTAAATCTAAGATCGGACACTATAAAACTCTTAGAGGGAAACATAGGGAAAACACTATTTGACATAAATCACAGCAAGATGTTTTTTGACCCACCTCCTAGAGTAATGAAAACAAACCCAAAAATAAACAAATGGGACCTAATGAAACTTAACAGCTTTTGCACATCAAAAGAAACCATAAACAAGACAAAAAGACAACCCACAGAATAGGAGAAAATATTGGTAAATGAAGCAACAGGCAAAGGATTAATCTCCAAAATATATGAACAGTTCATGTAGCTCAATATCAAAAAAAACAAACAACCCAATCAAAAAATGGGTGGAAGACCTAAGTAGAAATTTCAGCAAAGAAGACATACAGATGGCCAAGAGGCACATGAAAAGATGCTCAATAGCACTAATTATTAGTGAAATGCAAATCAAAACTACAATGAGGTACCACCTCACACTGGTCAGAATGGCTATCATCAGAAAATCTACAAACAGTAAATGCTGGAGAGGGTGCAGAGAAAAGGGAACCCTCTTGCACTGTTGGTGGGAATGTAAATTGATATAGCCACTATGGAGAACAGTATGGAGGTTCCTTAAAAAACTAAAAACTGAACTACCATATGACTCAGCAATCCTACTACTGGGCATATACCCTGAGAAAACCATAATTCAAAAAGACACATGTACCCCAATGTTCATTGCAGCACTATTTACAATAGCCAGGACATGGAAACAACCTAAATGTCCACTGGCAGATGAATGGATAAAGAAGATGTAGTACATATATATAATAGAATATTACTCCGCCATAGAAAGAAATGAAATTGGGTCATTTGTAGAGATGTAGATGGACCTAGAATCTGTCATACAGAGTGAAGTACGTCAGAAAGAGAAAAGCAAATATTGTATATTAATGCATATATGTGGAATCTAGAAAAATGGTACAGATGAACCTATTTGCAGGGCAGGAATAGAGATGTAGACGTAGAGAATGGACGTGTGGACACGGGAGGAAGGGGAGGGTAGGATGAATTGGGAGATTAGGTTTGACATAAATACACTACCATGTGTAAAATAGATAGCTAGTGGGAACCTGCTGTATAGCACAGGGATCTCAGCTTGGTGCTCTGTGATGGCCTAGTTGCGTGGGATGGGGTGGGGAGGGAGGTCCAAGAGGGAGGGGATGTGCATATGCGTATGGCTGATTCACTTTGCTGTACGGCAGAAACTAACACAACATTGTAAAACGATTATACTCCAATAAAAATAATGAAAAATAAGGAGAAAGAAAGAAGGAAAGGGGGGGAGGTAGAGAGGGAGGTGGAAGGAAGTAAGGAAAGAAGGAGAGAAAGAAAGAATTGATATACCCAACAACATGGGTAAATCTCAAAATTACTATGCTGAGCGTAAGAAGCCGAATAAAAGGAGTACATACCATATGATTCCATTTATAGAAAACTACAGAAAATGTAAACTAACCTATAGTGACAGAAAGCAGATCAGTCGTTTCCTGGGGGTTGGCGATGGGGCCTAAGAGAGACAAATTACAAAGGCCACGGCATCTGACAGTGCGTAGGTCACGCCAGAACGGGAGGAGCAGAAATCAGATGGGGGGAAGTGGGGAAGAGAATGGGAAGGCTGTGGAGCCTGTGAGTCTGTGTAACTCCGTCCAGAAGCTGATCAGGGGAGGGAATAACAAAGACGCACTGGTATTAGTGTCATACTTATGGAACCTCCTTCTGGGAGCTGTGTGTGACTCCAATCAGCTCGCCCCCTCACCTCCTACAGAGGCATTCATCCACCTCTCCTCCTTCCTAACACCTGCCAACCTTTCTTTTCCAGAGCATCTGCTCCCTTCCCAACTGCACCAGTCCAAACGAAGCTCTCCCATTTTGGAACCACGATGACATTCATGGCCTGCATCTCACCGGGCTACCTGTTCAGTTAAACTTCACCGCGGTCGAAAGGCAGCCTAGTGCTGAGCACGTAAACATGCCTCGGATGGTCGAAGCTTGAAACTCAGATGTGCCATGCAGAGGTGGTGTGACCTTGAACACTTAGCCTCTCTGTGTTTCAGTTTCTCCATCTATAAACGGCTATAACAATAGTGTCTCTCGCTATAAGTATTAAAGGAGTTAATATCTGTGTAAAGAATTTAGAACAAGGTTTGCCACATTCTAAGCCCTAAGAATGTTAATAAAAACCAACTTGTGTTCCTACTACGGGAAGGTGTGTGCTTATGGTTATAAGGGATACAAAGACCTATGTGGCATTTGTCCTACCCTCGAGGAACTAGCAATTTCTTGCCATCAGATTTAAATTTTTGTAGCGATCTGCGTGCCCTGGTGCAGCAACCTTTGCATTTGGGCAGCCTTGGCATGAGGCCAAAGAAGGTCAATTCTCAGTGGCCACTTTTTAGAACCTGGTGGCAAGTTAAAAGAATGGTAACTTCCAGGATTCACGAGAGAGAAAACAGGAGCCATTCTGGGAAGGGAGATGGTTTTGGACAATATGCATTTTGGCGACCTACTCGTAGCTTTGAAGGCACAGTGAGCCTGTTTAGGGCCCACTCCACTCTCCAGGTCACTCTACCTGTCTTGGCCCCCAGCCCCGAAGCGTGTCCAATGTGGGTACACCAGCCCCGCCCCAACCCGTCTCCCCCGCCCCGTTCCTACAGCCAGCCCCGTTCCTGCCCCTGCAGTGCACAGCCAGCCTCACCCCTCTCCTTTGCCCCGCCCTCTACAGTTCCAATAGCCCAGCCTCTGCAGTGCACAGCCGGCCCCACCCCTCCCCATCGTCCCTCCCTACAGTTCCTATCGCTCAGTCTCTCCCCTTTACTCCGCCCCCTACAGTTCCTATAGCCCGCCCCTGCAGTGCAAGCCGGCCCCACCCCTCCCCATCACCCCGCCCCTACAGTTCCTATAGCCCCACCCCATATCTCCGCCCTCCTCAGCTCCTATCTTCCCGCCCCTACACGGTACAGCTAGCCCCGCCCCGCCCCGTCACCCCGTTTCCCCCCACCCGCCCCGCTATTTATATAGCGTCGGGCCGCCGCCCGGACACCGCAGTGCGCCCCTTAGCTGGCGACTGTGTCCCACGGGGCGCCGGTACCTGTGTGAGGCGAGGCGGACGCTATGGCGGCCGAGGCCCTGGCGGCGGATGCCGTGGCGTCGCGCCTGGCGCGGCAGGAGGAGGACATCCGCTGGCTGTGGACGGAGGTCCACCGCCTGAGAGACGAGCAGCTGAACGCGCCCGACCGCTGCCAGGCCGAGGGGCCGTGCCTCACGCGCGAGGTGGTGCAGCTGCGGGCCGAGAACCGCGAGCTGCGCCACCGCCTGTACCGCCTGCGGCTGTGCCTCGCGGAGGAGCTGAGCCACCAGGCGCGGCGGGAGAGCGCGCTGCGGCAGGAGGCCGGGCGCGGGGCTGCGGGCGCTCAGGTACCGGGCTGGGGCCTGTCCGCAGGGCGTGGCGGAGCTCGTGCGCTGAGAGCCCTGGGGCGGCAGGTGCGCGGCGGGGGCGGGGGCGGGGGCGGGGCGGGGCCTGCCCTCCCGGCCCCCTGCCCCGCGCTCTCACTCGGGCCGGGAGCCCGCGACAGACTGGACACGCCGGGGCCTTTGCGTCTCCAGCGATCGCCAGGCTGACCTAACGCTGTAATGTCTCAACTCTTCCCGTAAATTGCTCGGCGCACATTTTCTTCAGTGGCAGAAATAGCATTTTCCTGTCTGAAAAAAATGCTGCAGTGTTTAAAATTCACACTTATTTTCTTGGGCGGGAAGACCAACAGCTCCATGTAGAAACATTTCCCTTTCCCCTGGTGAATGGCTGGTCTGAGCTGTTTATGACAGGTGGTTTGGGGTGTTTAGTTGTTGCCTTGTTTTGGAGGTCTATCTTGAGATTTGCGTATTTAATATTGTCATTTAATAGCGTATTTTAATGTTTTGGTTCACTTACCTTCTAACGTAATGCATTTCTAAGTTCTGAAGGCCTTCTCAGACTGTGGGTGTTCTCAGTCCTTGTACCAGCGGACTGTGGTGCTCCTGGGCAACACCTTCTTGAAACAGTGCATTTAAAGTCTCTGGGAGCAGCTATGCAACCATTAATCCAGGGACATTATTTGTTTAAAATTTAGGGGGGGAAAACTTTAAAGAGCAAAATATATTAAGTGTACTTAGCAAGAATGTGAAAGTGCACATTCAGGAAGGACTGAACCCCAGAAAACGGCTTACCTGTTGAAGGTTGTAGGTAATGGTCAGGAGAGCCTCAGCCGTGAGCCTCTAAACATGGGACGCTTGCTGCCTGCTGGCCTGTCCCTCTCCTGCTTCGGGCTTCAGATATGTTGCTCTTTGTTGTCATTGGGATGAGTTGTTTATTATTTCCCTTTATTTCTCAGCCTCCTCCTAGTCAGAGCCAAGGAAAGGACATTAAAAAGAAGAAGGAAAGCGGGCCTGACAGTGAGGTAAGTCATTGCTGTGGAAATAATATAAAATACTACCTATAATTTAAATATGCTTATGTAGTTAATTGCCCAGGGGTTTTAATTAAAACAGTTGCTGTAAATTACGGCTTGGGCCACAGGAGTGTGTTTAAAATTTTGTTAGCCTTAGATACAAGATGTCTTAACTTAGAGGTGAGCCAGCCCCACAGCTGTAAAGGGCTCCTTAGTCTATTTAAGTTGAGAAAGCAGAGCTCTTCTTTTGTGTTAAGGAAACCGGCTTCTTTGCTTTTTAAATATAAATCATTAAAACAACCAGAATTGATCAGGCACATCACCATTTGGTAGGAGCAGAGGGATCTTGGCTTCAGGGATCCATCGGGTTGAGGAGTTCAGACAAACGGGAGAAACAACTAGAGTACAAAGTCAGATGGTGTATCAATAAAGGCTGAGTTGTGTGGCTCTGTGCACGAGCATGTTAAACCTGTAGAGAAGGGCGATGCCAGTGGGTGTGGTAGTTGGAAGAGGAGGGCTTTACGCAGGACCCTGAGAGCTAGGAGGGAGTTAGACCCTGGGAGGGGAGTCTCCAGGGGGTGAGAGTGAACGCAGAGTCATAGGGGCTTGTGGGGGCCGTGACCTGAGCGTGCTGAGAAGGGGTGGGGCTTATTTAGAGCTGAGCAGTTAGAAAAAAGTGGACTGTGTCTGTTAACCCTCCTGTATTCTAATGGTTTTCAGGTGAAGAATCCACCAAATTTTGTGAAGGAAAGATTGAAGCTTTTTGAAATACTGAAGAAAGATCATCAGCTCTTACTTGCCATTTATGGAAAAAAGGGGAATACAAGCAATGTGATCACAGTAAGAGTGGCTGATGGGAAAACAGTGGAAGGGGAAGCTTGGAAAACAACACCTTACCAAGTGGCTGCTGAAATTAGGTAAACCGTAGTGTGGAGCAGATGATCAGTACTAAGTGTTGGGCTAGAGCTTGGTGAAAATGTGTTCTTAGGGACTGCTAAGGTATTCTTTTCTTACTCAATTGAATAAATTAAATGTAATTAGGTAATTATTTACCTCTTGGCTTCTAAAGGGGCCATTTAATACGTAATTGAATATCAGAACACAATCTCCTTCTCTTTCAAGGGTCCAATTTTTAGAGTTCTAGTAAAAATATATAGTAGAGAAAAATGTGTAATCCTTGACAGATGACATTACATTGACCCGGTTCATTATCAAGTTATTTCCATGAGATTTTACAGGTCTTTTGTTGGGCTTGACTCCAAGCCATTGTTCCACCAGTAAATAACTGTGGGTGGGTCTTTGGACCAATGTGGGCAGATCCCTCCAAGCCTGTTTTCTTAAATCTTAAGTGGAAATAATAATACTTTTATCGTTTACCTTACGAGATTGTAAAGATTAAATAAAATACTATATATGAGAGATACTCTGAAAATGAAAGCAACTCTAGAAATGTACAAAAAGGCCTATTAATTATAGATTGAAGATGTATGTGTTAGAGCTATGATCAGCCCTGGAAGCTTTGACCTTCCTAGAAATTAGATACTTGTGTTAATTCCTGGCATTAAATAAAATTCTGTGGAAGCTATAGCTCAAAACTGCCATGTAAATAAACTTATTATTTAAAAAGCAAACTATTCAACAATTAAAATCTTCAGATTTCCTTTGAAAAATATGGTTAAGATTGTATTTTTCATCCTATTATATCATACACCCTAAAGGCCCCTCCCAGCCTGTTCCTGTGCTTTCCAGGAGAGAGGAATAGATGTGCTGGGAACGGGCTTTGAGGCAAAAATAAGTTTATGTTTCCTCGTGGAGAGTCATTTGCATGTTGGTGGATTGAAGTCTGAGCCGTCCTGCACTGAAGAGACTGTCCAAGCTTGGGAAACAAGGTCATTTCATTATAGGACGTGTTCTCATTGTACAGTGACTTGCATTCCCACAGGTACTAGTTTAAAACCACCCTCGAGTTTTATGACAGAGGGGTTACAGGAGTGTCTAAAAAGTAAAATTGTCCAAAACTAAAGCATGGGCAAAGCTTCAGACAGCAGAATTTAGGGCTGTCTAAATCATTAGACAGAATCATTGAATGGGAGACTGAGGCTTATTTTTAAAATAGAAGAACAGTGTAATTCCCAATTTGTCACGCACCTTTATGAGTTATATAACGTAGCATCAAACCAGAAATACAAGATTATAGGAACTCAAGAGTGGCAGACTTTAACATGCCTTTCTCAGTTTTTGATCAAATAGCCCAAAATTAAGATTACATGGTCTGAATAACAACACTCTAAGGTAGGCTTCGTGGCTAGTCCCTGATCTCTGTGCTGTGGCCCAGATGGTGCCTCCTCTCTTGGCACCTGTGGTTGTGCTTTCGGTTCCTCAGAATCTTAATAAAATACAGAAACACACAGTTCGCATTCTGTGAGCAAAGTGAAATCCGTTGTGAACTCAGTAAGCATTAAATGACAACAAGACAAAACAAAGCTAGGAAATTAAAAAAACTTCAAAATACTCAGGTGAAAAGAAATAAAAACAAGTATTTTTGGAAATAAAAAGAGTAAAAAAGGAGTATTCTTAGAAAATACTTCTAATGACGAGAATATATTTCAAAATCTATGTAATACATCTGAAGTGGTGATCAGGAACAGATTTATAGTGTTGAAGGCTTTTATTATTGAATAAAAAAAATGAAATGACTAAGAATTCAACTCAGGCAGTTAGAAAAAGAACAATTAAACTAGGAGGAAACTAAAAAAGTGAATTAGAGAAGAGTATTAACTGAAAAACTATTAAAATAAGTAAGGGTGCAGCAAGGTGTACAGTTATAAAAATAAAGTTAAAAATAATAGTTTTATTAAATTATACTGACTGTTCCCTTGGTTTACTGAGACTTGATTGCATGGATGATTTTCCCTGCTCTGAGGGAGTGTCGGCCTTCCGAAGTGTAACATGTAAGGTACAAATCATTAAGGAAAAGATGGACAGAGTCAAAAACACTTAGGAAAAATGGCTATGTGTAAAAATGACGCATAAAAAGGAGGAAAAGATAATCTTAGAAATGCAAATTAAAGTAATTGTGTATTATCTATTGGTCTGTCAAAGATTTATGAATAATGGTTAATATTGATATGATTTTGGGGAAATGGCACTGCTGGAGGGTGGATGCAGAGGCGCAGTCTCTTTCTTAAATGTGCAAACCCCAACCCTTGGATCCAGTCATTCTATACATAGCCATTTATCCCAAGGAAATACCCCAGCAGAAAAAATGAGCAAAGGACAGTTCATAGTAGTTCATTGAAGAGTAGTTCTTGGAATGTGGTCCCCAAACCAGCAGCATTAGCATCACCTGGGAACTTGATGGAAGAGCAGATTCTTGGGCCCCATCCCACACTTGCTGAATCAGTTAGTCATCTGTGTTTCCAGGAGCCCCCCAGGGGCTTCTGACTAAACTGCTGCAGGAAAGAGTCCCTAGAGATCATGGCTTAAATAAGGCAGATGCCACATTCTTCCCTGACAGACTCGTGGTGGCCAGACTGGTGGGCGTCTCTGGTCTAGGCAGTCCTTCATGGGCCCAAGATCCCTGCATCTTGTCGCTCTGCCGTCCCCTTAGGTAGGGTTTGTCCACATCTAGGGGTGGAGGCTGGGTCACACCCATGGACCTGCTTGCAGGCAGGGGAAGAGCGGCTGGAGAGCAAGGGTGCTTTGAGGCCAGGACCCTGGAGCAGCATGTTTTAATTCCCACCTACAGCCTGTTAGCTCACGCTTAGTCACACAGCCACGCCGCCTGTAAGAGAATGGAAACGTAGCTCCTGCTGTCTGGCCACGTGTCCAGCCCAGGCACTCTCACCACAGGAGAGAGGAAGGATGGTCTTGGGGACAGCGTCCGCCACGGCGTGCTGCTGGGACCTCCAGACACCTGTGAGCATCCGCCGTGCATCATCCCCCACACTCCCTCACTCTCCCGGTGAGACGACTCCAGCCCCTGGCAGTAGAAAGCCCAGGATTTTCAGGTGAAGCACACAACACCCCCATCGGCTGGCTGCTCGTGCTCTAGCAGCAAGTAAACTGATAGACGAGGCTGCCCATGCCACGTGTATATGGTGGTGGGATAAACACAATCACGATTAAAGTGTCATTTGGAAAAAAGAGGAGTGATGCGGCAGACAGTGGTATTCAGGAGCCCCCAGATCTTGTCTGCAGCCTGGCCGTGGGTGGGGCTCGGGTCAAACCATCTGGCCACCCTTTGTCCTCTGGGAGCAGCTCTCTTGTCCACCGCCCTCTGTCGGCCCTGATTTTGCAATTTGGAGGGCTTGTCGTTGTCCCTGGCCTTCACTTGCCGCATCTGAAGTGCGGGCAGTTGTTCATGGTGGAGGCCGCGGGGTTTGTTGGTGCGGCTCCTGCTGGTACACATGTGGGGCTCAGGGCTCCTGAGGATCAGTGACAGGTACTTGTAAGCTGGGCTTGTAGTTTGTTTGGCAAAACAATTCCCTCAAGCAATTAACTAGAAGCTTCTAGTCAGTTTCCCGTGAAAGTAACCATACTGAAGATTTCTCCTAGACAGAGACTTCTCACCCTTTTACTCCCTGGCCTTTGTCCTTTGCTTGTTCCTCCCTCCCTCAGTTAAATGGGCCAAGATCAGACAAAACTGTAGGTTGCGGGCTCTGATCCTTGTAGCTGGACCAGCCTGTGTTGTCTGTCTCTGTGCGGCCTTTGAGAAGGGCTGTTCCTCCTGCTCTTTGGGACAGAAGATTATTTTTGCATCTTGCACAGCCTCACACTTCTGAACTCCCATTTAGTTCGGCTTACAGGCCGCGTGCGGAGAGAGCCTCCCTCGCAAGGGGACAAATACCGTCTGAGCTTACCTTGGCCTGGTAGTATTTTGTTAAAAGCCACGAGAGTTACCCAGTGTATCCCAGCGTTTGCCTTTGTATAACCGTTTACTCATGTGCTACAGGCATCGTAAGCACATTATTTGCCTGCAAGTCTTAGGAGACACTTTGTTATGCTGTAACAGGGTTATTGGCTTTCCACGTCTGAGTACCTCTTTCTGTGTAACCCACCGCCCATCCGCTAAGCCAATGCCAGATGATTTGTTTTTGTTACTCACTTGCAGGCCCTTATTTCTGCATTAGTTAAGGCACAGGCTAAGCTGCTGCAACAGGCCACAGAAAACTTAGTGCCTTAAATACGACTAGAGCCTCTCTGACAGCAGTCTGGGGGTGCAGGGTCCAGGTTGGCAGGCAGCGCTTCTCCATATGTTTATTTGGGGACCTAAATTCCTTCCATCTGGCTGTTGGGTGGTCTGGTACAGTGTTCCTTTGTCCGTATGGCCCAAAAGTCGTAGCATGTGTGCTCCATCTACAGAGGGCCGGATGGACAGGTGCCCTGCGTGGTGTTAAGGCTGAGATATGACAGTGCTGGACACCGCTTCTGCCTCCACCTAAGCCACGTGGCTGCCTCCTGCTGCAAGGATGGCCAGGCACTGATTGTAGAGGACAGAGAGAATGGGCTTGAGGAGCCCTTAGCAGCCTGGCATGGCCAGCGAAGGTGAAGATAAAATTCTACTCCACTGATAACAATACTGAATGTGTATTAAGTTCTTATTATGAGTACACCTTATTTAATCCTTAGGATAAATATATGAGGAAGGTCGTGTAATTCCCATCTTGCTGACGAGGAAACCGAGGCTTAGAAAAGCTGAGTAAATTGTCCAGTGTTTAACCCCAGGTTGGCCTGACCCTAGAGTGTGTGCTGTTAACCACAGTGCTGTGCCCCTGCTCAAGTTACTCACAGAAATGCAAATGAAAACGTTACATTGTCAAGATGACACAATTTTGTACTCCTGAAGGTGAGAGCACAGAGAAAGGTATTTTGGGACCCTTTTCTGATAGGAAAATTTGGTAATATAGTCCAATTAAAGTCATTAAAAGTGCTTATCCCTTGACTCAGTAGTTTTACTTCTAGAATTTTTCCTGAGAAAATAATCTGGAACTGAGATGTATGTTCAAGAATGTCCATTGCAGCTTTATTTGTCATTGTCAAAATAAAACAAGAAAAACCAAAACCCACAAAGAAATAACCCAAATCCCAGCAATAGTGGGTTCATTAAGCAAATCTTAGTTCTACTGCAGCTGTCAAATAGCATGTTTTACAAGTCTGTTTGCTGTTGGGGAAAATGTCATGGTTTATTGTTAAGTTTAAAAAGTAGGTTATCATATAACATAAAGAGTAATACTATTAAAATTTTTACATTGGTGTATGTATTTATCCAAAAAAGTGGAAAGACGGACAGCAAATGTTAACAGTAATTTCTGAGTGACTGGATTGAGGGTGAATCTTTTTTTTGGCTGCACACGTGGGATCTTAGTTCCCCAACCAGGGATCGAACCTGTACCCCCCTGCGTTGGAAGCATGAAGTCATAACCACTAGACCGTCAGGGAAGTCCAGAGGGTGATTTTTTTTCTTTGTGCTTTTCTGTGCTTTCTAGGTCTCTTCTCTTAACATGTTATTTTTGTCAGTAATTTTCAAACAATAAATGTTAATGAAAAGACACACACACACACACACACACACACACACACACACACACACACAGGAAAAGGATCAACACCTCAGTAGAAAATAGGCAAAGGACACGGACAGTTCATAAAAGTAAACTGGCCAGTAAACATTTATAATCCAATAAACCAAATTAAAACAACCATTTCCAACATCACATTGGCAAAGTTTGAAAAAATCGGGGTGCGTGGAAGTGGTACATTCAAACAATATTTATCAGCAGTCCTTCAGAGGTACATGCTCTTTGACCTGACAGTTTTACTTCCAAAGGCCTATTCCCAGAAAAGTCACCAAAGAACAAAGCCGCCTGTGCATGGATGTCTGTGCAGTGTACGCTCTGATAGCACACAACGACCTGGTGTGCAGGAGGAGGCTTCCTTAATCAGTGTGGTCCTTCCAGAATGTTCTGGGAGTCTGTCTGATGGCATGGTTGTGAAGAAAATTATGTAGGCAACTATGTTTTTTTATGATGGGGGTGTGTGCCTGTGTGTGGGGGGGGGGTGAGTGTGTGAAGGAGGGGCGGGTATAGATAAAGACTGGAAAAACATGTGCCAGAATGTTATATGAGTGGTGATACCTGGATGGTGAGATTTATGTGATTTTTATTTTATTCTGTGCATTCTCTGTTTTCTGAGTTTTTACAGTGAACGTATCTTATTACTTTTGTACTTAAAATAAGTGTTACAGAATTTAAAAAAAATCTATCCTATTAGTTTACATTTGTACTTTCCACTAAAGAAAGAAACCCTGGAAATCATTTCCATCTTTTGTTTTAGCCTGTGGTGCGTTAACGCCCACGTGACTGTTCTCTCACCAGTCAGGAGCTGGCAGAAAGCACAGTGATAGCCAAAGTGAATGGGGAGCTGTGGGACCTGGACCGTCCGCTGGAAGGGGACACCACCCTAGAGCTGCTCACGTTTGAGGACAAGGAAGCCCAAACTGTAAGTGTTTAAAGACCAACCCACCGTACTTCGGCTATTTATGTTGTCAGTTACATTATGTAATTATGACGCCACATACCGAAGTCAAGAATGATGGGTTTTGTGGCCTTCTAAGGTTTAAAATGCATTTGTTGGTGTTTAATAAATATAATATTAATAACACCATATTTAAAAGTGATTCAGAAAGAGCAGGTTTTAAATGAAATACATAGCTTATATGTATTATTTAGTTTTTCTCACTTAAGATCTAACCCAAACAGCTGTCACCTAACTATATGCCAGCTGTCACCCCAGAACTTGTGAACACGTATTGATTCCCTCAGTCAGCTGACCAGTATCTAAGCTGTTGGGTGCACATGCCAGACCTTGTGGGGCGGCAGAGGCTCCTGCTACAGAGAGTTCACTGGTGGGAGGGGTAGTGAGCAAGGGAATAAACGACTAGACACTTTCGGGTGGTGTCAGCCTCCAGAGAAGCAAGTAGGAGCAGCCATGGTAGCTGGCCCGGCAGTTAGTTTTAGCCCTCTCCTGAGGGCGGAATCCTGCCGAGACCTGAGCACTTTCCCACACTAGCTGGCTCTTGGTTGACCTGCAGACACTGTTCTCTAACAGATTCTTTAACAGTGGGCTGCTGCAGGCTTTCAGACTGTCAGGTGTTTGGTTGGGGGGCCGGGGGAGCTACCAAACTTAATGTTCCATGGAGGGGTCGACCTCTTTGGAGTTCTTTCCCCCTGTGTTTAGTGACATCATGAAAGAGAAAACTTATTTATCATATTATCTTGGGGAATGTTTCTGGAGTGTCTCATCAGCCCGCCCCTCTGCCTACCCTGATACTAACATGGCAGCTGGTGTCACATTGCATGGCTTCCGAAATACTTGTGGTTGTTTATGAAAATGAGAATGTTCCGTGCCAGGCACCAGCCCCAGCCCCTTGTGTACATTATCTCCCTGAGTCTGCACTTACCTTTTCACACAGGTACCGTGTTAATAGTACACAGGCTCAGGATGCTTCAGTAACTCTTCCAAGCCCTCAATGCTTCTTTTAGTGTAATTTAGTAACAGAGAGGTTTTTTTTTGTTCTTGGATTTTATTTTCCTGTTACTATGAACATATTAAGATTTTGAGCATAAAGCCATTTATGAATATTTAATGCATATCCATGAAAAAGAAATCCTAGAAAAGCAAATCTAGAAAACTCAGATCTACAAGATGATAAAATTAATGATTTTGTAAAGCATTTTTTACTTTACAGAAAAATCCATCTCCTTTGTATAGCAAACTCTTAAACTTCTATTTTAAAAGATGCTTCTATTTACAAGACTATTTAGTACATGATGTAACATAGGAAAGTAAATAGTCCTCACCCTCTAGGTAAATTCATGTTGAAAGTGACAGCAAGAATGTTCATGTAAAGTTGATAAGTACGCACACCAGAAACAAGGAGCATTTTATAAAATGGTAGAGCTTTCAAGTCTAAAATATATCTAATAGATATTTCCTTTTGCAAGCATGCTGTCCAGCAGGAGAATGTATGTGGGTATTCGTTCTGCTCTAAATCTTTGCGGAAGTCCCAGGAGCAGTCAGCGATGTGCTGCTGGGACCTCATGCTCAGGAAGCATAGGTACTTATCTGAGGTGTAAACAAGGTACTTATCTGAGGTGTAAACAAAACCAGATATATGTAAGAACCCAAGCTGCTAGTTCTGTGATGCCCTATGTTTTAAATGTAAATTCAATCATTTCTTTTCTGCTTAAAACCTTTTAATACATCCCACTGCATTAGAATAAAACTCAAATCCCTCTCCAAGGCCTGCATGGTCGCTGGCCTGTTCTTACCTGTCACCCTTCCACAAGCTGCTTTGTGGTACATCCCCCCAACCCTAACCACGCTGTGAATACAGGGCGTCCGCCGTGATTCTTAATTACAGCACCCTGTTCATCTTCTTCTTTTTTTTTTTTTTTTTTTGCGGTATGTGGGCCTCTCACTGTTGTGGCCTCTCCCGTTGCGGAGCACAGGCTCCGGACGCGCAGGCTCAGCGGGCATGGCTCACGGGCCCAGCCGCTCCGCGGCATGTGGGATCTTCCCGGACCGGGGCACGAACCCGTGTCCCCTGCATCGGCAGGCAGACTCTCAACCACTGCGCCACCAGAGAAGCCCTCATCTTCTTTTAAATACGCTTCTTGTCTTGCGATGATGCACTTAGAGGTTTGTTGCCTGCCCTCTCCCCACTAGGCTGCAAACTGCCTGAGGCCAGTGGCTCGCATTTCTTTCTCTCCTGTGTCTCCAGCACCTAACACAGTGTTTGGCTCAGGCGATTTCCAGGTGTGCACAATGCACCGAAGAAGGTACTTGGGCTGACGCTGGCAGCCAGCCTGCCATCCTGTACCATCCCAAGCAGAGGGTTCTGCCTCTAGGCCTGGCGCCGCGGGTCGGGATTGCACGGAGCCTGCTCGGCCAGCTAACTCCCTCTACTCCGGTTTATTATCTCAGACAGCTTTCTAATTGCAATTTGTTTCCTATGTAACTGAGGAAAGTGCTGCCAGAGGACTCGATTGTCTTGTTCCTTTGGCATCTATATTTATTGATATTTGGTGACTGGTTAGTTTTAATGTATCCATAAACCGTTGATTCCTTGGTAATTCAAAACCCAATCAACTTTCTGAACTTGTAGAGCTAATGACTGG
This sequence comes from Lagenorhynchus albirostris, assembly GCF_949774975.1. NCBI lineage: Eukaryota > Metazoa > Chordata > Mammalia > Artiodactyla > Delphinidae > Lagenorhynchus > Lagenorhynchus albirostris. The sequence goes on along the minus strand of NC_083095.1, from coordinate 157,252,078 downwards.
CCCTTGGACTGCAGTGAATTAACAAATGTACACCCTGCCCAGGGGACCCCGGCAGCCAGCAGACAGTCCTCAGTGACCCCTCTGTCTTGAGTTATCTTTCAGACTTTCACAGCCACATGCTATTCAGCGCGTGAAGACTGCTGTGTAGGCGCAGAATCTTGTTAACGTGAGTGATGTCATGAGCAGCCGCTGTGGCCTCGAATCTAATTCAGAGAGGCTGCCTGGAGGAGGAGGAAAGGGGCCCATGCCCAGCACTCCCTGGCGTTCCTCTGCGCTGGGCCTGGACCGGCTCTGGGCGGCTGCTCTGCTCGGTGGTCAAGGCACAGAAGGAAGTGGTTTAGGAGCTGGGCTTCAGTGCCACACAGAGCAGCAGCTGCACGTTAGAACCAAGCAGCCGGCTGCCAGGGATTCCAGACAGGGCTCAGGAAGCATCTCTCGTCAGCAGTCGCCAGAGATTGATGCTGCCTTGTGTCCCAGTGTCTGTCCCCTTACACTGTATCCACGTGCTTGCTTGTCCTCTTGTCTGCCTGATGGCTTCCCGTGACCCGTGGTCGTGGCCGCGGCCTCTGTCCTGCCTGCAGGTGTACTGGCACTCCAGTGCCCACGTCCTCGGGCAAGCCCTGGAGCTCCACTACGGGGGCCTCCTGTGCTGCGGGCCACCTACCGACTGCGGGTTCTACTACGACATGTTCCTCAAAGACAGGTAACGCCTCTGAGTGCATGTGTTTATAGTGGTTACACATTAGTGTAGTGAATACCTATTGCAGAATGTGATTATAGATTAGGTCACCATTTATGAACAGTATTATTTTTTATGAGTTTAGATTCAAGGGTAACTTCTCAAATTGTTTTCTTTCTTTTCTTGAGAAGGATGTGATACACTATTTATGTAACCTGAGACTTGGCTAGGGCAAACTACTAATTCGGACGAGAGTTGTAGGGTTAATCCCTGGAGAGCACATAGTTCAGCTCTGTGCCGTGATGGTCAAGGGCGCTGTCCACCCCAGCCACACATGTCCCACAGCTGGTGCCAGAGGTGCTGGTTCGCAGCGGCCTCATGTTCCTCAAGTAGATCTGTGCTTGAAATCACAAGCAGCAGGCCCAGCCCTGGCCCACCTCCTTCTCCATATCCCTCGTCGCCCTTAAGGAAACCACCAGCTCTCAAATCAAAACCTGAGGGTCTTCCCAAGCCCACCCTGCTCCTTGCCACCCCTACCCCCCCCAGTCACTCCATCCAGTTCTGCCAGTCTTATCCCCTAAGTAGTTCTCCCCCACCTTCTGCCTTAACATAGACCCCCAGCATCCTTGCCTCGACGACCGTGGTACATTTTCCCGCCATCTGCCACCTCCACGCTGTCAAAGTGACCCCTCCCTAACCGAGCGCCCGGCACTCTGCAGCTCCTGCTCCCAGCCTGTCCAGCGTAGTCCCCCCCGGAGTCATTCCGCAGGACGTGTTGACGCCCCTGTGTGCTCTGGGTTTGGTGCTGCTGACTCTGCACTGGACAGATCAGCCTGTCCTCGTGGGCTCAGCAGTCTGGATGGGGGAGACAGACATAGACAGACACGCAGCCGTCTGCTGTCGGAGGTGATGAGGTGGTGAGGGCTGTGAAGGGGAGGTGGGGGCCTGAGCAGGCAGCCGGTCAGCTGAGAGCTCAGTGACCTTGAAGCAGGGGTGGGACGGAGGGAGAGAGGGAGCGAGCTCTGAGGCTGGTGGGGGAAGAACGTCCCAGGCCTCTGTGGGACAGCCCTGGGTCGGGGTGTGTGTGGCTTGTTTGAGGAATGCAGGTGGCCCACAGGGCTGGAGGGGTGTGAGCACAGACAGGGGTTCCTGAGAGGAGCCAGGACTGCCCAGCGGAGGCCGGCTGACCTGTAGTTCACACTCAGAGCTTCCTCCCAGCCTGGATCTCCTGGTCTAGGGCAGGGGCATGGCGCAAGCTCCACACTACGCTTTTGAACAAAAACGTAAACGTGTGAAGAATGAGGAAGACTGCCCAGATGATCAGGCCCCGGAGGAGCTTGTGGTCCAGCTGGGGAGTGTCCAACGGGGCTGTTCAGAGAACCGAGGGCAGTTCATCAGCTGACGCCTCTGTCTCCCTCTTTGAGAAGTAGGGTTACCTGCCTTGTGAAAGGATGACTGACCCTCTGAAGTCCTGGACAGTAAAGAACCACGTTCCTCAATGTAGAAGGCTAGTCAGCTGGTGACAAAGGCCACAGGTCTAAGGTCATGTCTGATCAATCTGTGCTGGTTCTCGCTGCTTTTCCCTGCAGGGCCGTGTCCAGCACAGAGCTGCCAGCGCTGGAGAGCACGTGCAAGGCCATCATCAAAGAGCAGCAGCCTTTCGAAAGGTTGGAAGTCAGCAAGGAGGCCCTGCTGGACCTGTTTAAGGTGAGTTCGTGCCGGGAACGTGAACAATATTTAACACAGACGACTGGTTTTAACAAATAATTGGCCACTGCTCACCAAATTGTTCCAAACAGGTTGGTTGAATTTTTAATGCAGACATAGGTAGGTGAAGGGCCAGGGGAATAGTTTCATATGTGTGTTTTATAAATCTGATTAATTCTGAGTGTTGTTAGTACTCCGGCTATTGAATTCAACAATATGTATAATACCATATAAAATTCTGGGTTTTCCTCTTTCGTTTGGGGTTTTCTGCTAATTTTTTTTTCACATCTTTATTGGAGTAAAAATGCTTTACAATGTTGTGTTAGTTTCTACTGTTCAACAAAGTGAATCAGCTGTATGTAAACATATATCCCCATATCCCCTCCCTCTTGAGCCTCCCTCCCACCCTCCCTATCCCACCCCTCTAGGTCATCACAAAGCACTCAGCTGATCTCCCTGTGCTATGCAGCAGCTTCCCACTAGCCAACCATTTTACATTTGGTAGTGTATATATGTCCATGTCACTCTCTTACTTTATCCCAGCTTCCGCCTGCCCCCCGCTGTGCCCTCAAGTCCATTCTCTACACCTGTGTCTTTATTCTTGCCCTGCCACTAGGTTCATCAGTACCACTTTTTAAAATTCCATATATAAGCATTAGCATACGGTATTTTTTTTTCTCTTTCTGACTTACTTCACTCTGTATGACAGATTCTAGGTCAATCCACCTCACTACAAATAACTCAATTTCGTTCTTTTTTATGGCTGAGTAATATTCCACTGTATATATGTGCCACATCTTCTTTATCCATTCATCTGTCAATGGACATTTAGGTGCTTCCATGTCCTGGCTATTGTAAATAGTGCTGCAGTGAACATTTTGGTACATGTATCTTTTTGAATTATGATTTTCTCTGGGTATATGCCCAGGAGCGGGATTGCTGGGTCATGTGGTAGTTCTATTTTTAGTTTCTTAAGGAACCTCCATACTGTTCTCCATAGTGGCTGTATCAACTTACATTCCCACCAACAGTGCAGGAGGGTTCCCGTTTTTAATTTTTACGTGTCCTCAGAATATTATTTACTTCATGTAGTTAAAATTGGAATCTTCGAGAGCAGTGCTGTCCAATAATGAGATCCACAAATCTGAGCCACATATGTCATCTTAAATTTTCTGGTAGCCACCTTTTAAAAGTAAAAGAAAGATGGAATTAATTTTTATAACATTTTATTTAACCCAATAAATCAAAAATATTGCTTCAACATGTAACCAACATAAAAAGTAATTAGTGAGCTATTTTATTTTCTTCTTTTCACATTATGCCTCTGAAATCCAGTGTTTTGCCCTTGTGGTACACCTCATTTCAGATCAGTTGCATTTCAAATGCTCAGTAGGCTCCCGTCCTGCATGGCACAGCTCTGGGCTGTCAGCTCTTTGTATCCCCACAGTCTCAGCACCTAGAACATAGCAGATGCCCATTCAGGGTGTGTTGAAAAAAGTTAACATTTTTTCCCAGTTAAACATTTTGTGTGATAATATGTAAATGTATTTTTCTTTGTAGTACAATAAATTTAAATGCCGCATCCTGAAGGAGAATATTAACACGCCAACGACCACAGTTTACAGGTAAAGTGTGTGTGAATTTTAAACACTGCTCAGTGGTACATCTGAAGGCATTAACAGTAGCAAGTCTGTCTTTGGTGGGTGGTCTGTTTATAAATTTGCATGGTTGGTATAGTACTACTGTAGGTGGGGACTCTGAAATGTTATCACCAAAGGGGAATTGTTATTTTCTCATTTGTATTTATTAGGATGGTACTAAAAACCCACATTCTGTTTTCTGGATGTTAGCTGTAGCAACCTCTTTCTCCCTGTGGTTAAGACTGTGTTCTTAGGGCCTCACATTTTGGGGGACTGTTAGGGAAAGGAATTCTGTTGTCCTCCCACATTCTTATTGAGGGGCGGTGGGAGCTGTCATGGGCCATCTCCTCGGGCAGTGATTCTCTGCCTCTTACCACACTCTCCACTGCTTGGGGTCCAAGAGCATTACCCTCCAGGCGTCAGCTGGACTCACAGTGAGACAGGAAGTGGTGGGAAGCAGAGACCAGTGGGTGCCCCTACCCAAACCACTTAGTTTTGCTGGGCATTAGGCTCCCAACCCCTTTTACTGGCCACTTGTTCAGCTGCCTTGTGTGTACTGCTCGTCTCTGTTCCTGTGTGTCCTGCTCTCTGGCTGCCTGTGACCTTCACGGTCCCATCGGAGAAGACCTGGTCCCTGTATAAGTACGACCACAAATATCCTCCACAGGGAACTTCCTTTCCACACTCAAGTACTATGGTTCTCTGACTTAATTGTACTGTGAGTAAAATTATACCCCCTTTATGCACAGCTGTGCACAGTGCATTTCTTTTTTTTTTTTTTTTTTGGCGGTTCGCTGCCCTCTCACTGTTGTTGCCTCTTCCATCGCGGCTCCGGACACGCAGGCTCAGCGGCCATGGCTCACGGGCCCAGCCGCTCCGCGGCATGTGGGATCTTCCCGGACCGGGGCACGAACCCACATCCCCTGCATCGGCAGGCGGACTCTCAACCACTGCGCCACCAGGGAAGCCCGCATTTCTTTTTTTAAAAAAATTAATTTATTTATTGTATTTATTTATTTTTGGCTGTGTTTGGTCTTCATTGCTGCACGTGGGCGTTCTCTAGTTGCAGTGAGCAGGGGCTACTCTTCGTTGCCATGCGTGAACTTCTCACTGTGGTGGCTTCTCTTGTTGCGGAGCACGGGCTCTAGGCACGTGGGCTTCAGTAGTTGTGGCACGCAAGCTCAGTAGTTGTGGCTCACAGGCTCTAGAGTGCAGGCTCAGTAGTTGTGGTGCACGGGCTTAGTTGCTCCGTGGCATGTGGGATCTTCCCGGACCAGGGCTCAAACCCGTGTCCCCTGCATTGGCAGGCGGATTCTCAACCACTGCACCACCAGGGAAGTCCCCACAGTGCATTTCTTAAATGATAATATGAACACATGGCCATTTTATGCTGAAGGTGGATACCATGCTTATCTTATTTTTGCTGCTCTCCAATGACCTGATAAGATTTTGTTATTTATTACCTATAATACAAAAAAGTGTCAGTATAATCATTTTAAAGTTTAAAAATAAATGAAGAAATTGAAAAGGTATGCTAAGTTTTAAATTTCTGGCTTTTAATACTTGACATTTTGTTTTTTTTTTTTAACTTAGGTCAACATTGATGCTTATTCTATCAATTGGAATGGCTTGTATTTAATTTTTTGAAAATAAATGGCTTTTTTCTATGGAATTATTTAAAGATTAGCTTATTAAAGTCTTTCATGCTAATCAGGCATTTTTTTCCATTTCTCTGAGCATTGACTTACAACCTCCATCTTGGACAGAGAACAATACATAAAAGCCTGGTCATTCAGAGAAATGATGTTTTCATGTTTAAAGCTTCATTGTACTTTGGTGAATAATCCAGTCCCTTTATGTATTCATTGTAATTTTTAACTTTTTAACCAATGAACTTTAAAAATACTTAAAATTGGTTGGAATAGTTAAGGAACAACTTTTTTTCTTTACTAAATTTTCCCTAAATTGGTTGACGTTAAGTCACCTTCCCTCAGACCCACATTATTGGTATCTTAACTCTGCTAATGTTTCTGTACTTGGAGAAAAGTCTGTGCTTGTTAGGGTTTAGTGGTCCCTTGTTCATTATAGGTGCAGGCGAGTCCCCACCTGCAGCCCCGTGTGCTTTAATAGCAGTGTCGTCTCTGATCTAAACCTTTGCCTGAGATTTACGTTGTTAAGTCAGTATGCTGTTTTTCTAAACCAAGAGACAATTAGACATTTTGTCATGAAATCAGAGGGCTTTAAAACAAACAAAAACCCTTGAATTTATTTACTTTTTAAGTAGACTATTTTTTAGAGCCGTTTAGGTTCGCAGCAAAATTTAGAAGAAGATGCAGAGAGTTCCCATACACCCTTGCCCCCATATATGCACAACTTCTCCATGGGCAAGATTACCCACCAGAGGTGGGAAATGAGTTACAATCCATCTACACCGATGCTTATAGCGCGCTTCACTGTTGGTGTGCATTCTGTGGGTTTGGTGAAGTTTATTTTTAATGTAAAATATCAACTTAACGCATTTTTTATAACTGTCATATAATTTTGGTTTTGAAAATTAGTGTAGAGCAGGGAAATGGCTATCTGATTTTAAGACAGTGAAGGTTTTTAGGAGCCTTAGGGTGTGACAATGAAAAGTGGTATCTCTATCTGCACAGTTTCTTTCCAAGGATTCTGTGGCTTTTGAATGTGAGCAAAGGAGGGAAGGCTGGGATCTGAGACTAGGTGAATCGCCTCTTTCTTGCTCCTTAAATTAAAAATTCATTTAAATTAAGTTGTTCCTAAATTAAACATTGCCCCAAAACATAGAACATGGTTTCTAATGAATAGTCCCAAAAGCTATAACTGTGCCTGGGCATGTTTTAAATATTTTATTACAGGTGTGGTCCACTAGTTGACCTTTGTAAAGGCCCCCATGTAAGACACACTGGAAAAATTAAAGAGATAAAAATTTTCAAGGTAAGTATTGATTTTTTTCTTAATATAGTAAACTTAAGATGAACTAGATATTCAATAATATCTTTTATAACCTGAACACCATGCCTCTTAGAAACACTACATCCATATTTGATTTTTATGTGGGCTTCTAAAAATAATATAATTTTTTAGAATTTTGGTAATTAGAACATTATATGTAGCCTTTAATTGTTTATCATTTAACCTTACTATACATGTTACAGTGCGTTTCTTTTTCATCTATATTACAATATTGTTCTGCATACTATTGTTTTCTTGAATTGCCCTAATGTGAACAAGAATGTTTATCTGCATGTAAGAATAACGTACTGTAGGAAAAGGAGAAAATAAAGGGATAGAGTGGGATGATGCAGAAAACACACTCTGGAATCAAGAGGCATGAGACTGACATCACCGTCCTGCCCTTCCCAGGCCTTGGTTTTCTTACAGGTGGAGGAAGGGTGATGACAGTCAGCAAGGCTGGCCTTCATGTCCCCACACCTCTTCCTCCACTGCCCTCTCCTGGGTGATGCACTCGGTGCTTGGCCTTCCCTCAGTTCCACACTTTCTTTCTCACTTTTCATCCCTAGAATCCACAGCAGACTGAGTACATAATTTACTGATTAATGGTATAATTTGGGCTGGGAAGGTTTAGTTAGAAACAATTTAAGATTCCAAGTCTACAAAAACTCATCTTTAAGTAAGCTATGCTGATGTTAGGGTGAGGAATTGTGTACAGTCATCCCTTGGCATCCACGGGGCAGTGGTTCCAGGATACCCGGCTGATACCAAAGTCCACGGTAGCTCAGGCCCCTGGTATGAACCAGCTGTACATATTTCAGAGCAGTTTTATTTGTAACCAAGGGTTTGGTGTGTTTACCCAAATCTCATCTGATGTTTAGAATTCCTCAGCATATTGGGAGGGTAACCCTGAAATGGAAACGCTGCAGAGGGTCTACGGGATATCCTTTCCTGATGACCAGATGATGACAGCCTGGGAGAAGCTGCAGGAGGAGACCAAGACCCAGGATCACAGGAGGATTGGGAAGGTGCGCCGCGCTGAGCGCTGCTGAGCTGGCCTGCGACCGCGTCTCAGAACTAGGGTGTCTTAAAACTAACATTTCTTCTTCTCCTCCTCTCCTGTCTTCTGTTTTGCTGGCGCTCATGGTTTGCTGCTGAGTTCTTTCACGCTCCTACCCCAATGTCTTCTAACCTCTTTCCTTCTTGTATTTTGTATTAGATTTAAACAATTGCACCTTTCATTTTTATCATGATATAAAAATAACCTTTTTAAAAAAATTGTGTATACTTGATAATATACTTTGTATTTGGGAAGCAGAGCAGAAACAAAGAAGATCTGCAAGAAGGCAGACCTGGGTTTAACTCAGTCCTGCCACGTAGGAGCTCAGTCCTGCCACGTAGGAGCTGTTACACGACAGGCCAGGCACTCGCTGTGGAGCTCCATGTCCTCGGCTCTGCTGGGTAGCGTGCAAAGTGGCATGAGGACGGACACTGGGTGTTGGTGGCCACCAGGGTGGGCTCTCAGCATGACGGCCATGCTGATGTCACGTCACTCAGAGCCCACCTCCAGCCATGTCTCCCTATGAGATCCGTACTCCAAGGTGCCGAGGAGGAAATCAGCAGTAAATACTAGGTGAAATAAAAGCCAAGTTCAAAGCTAAGTAACCATAAATATGAGTTGTAATTTTACATGTGCTGTTACATGTAGTTAGATTCAAGTACAGTGTTGAGGGACTTTGGAATGTCAATATTAGAATCAGAAATAACTAAATATATGTTTTATTCCTAGTGTATCATTTGTATACAGTAAATGTTATGCAGCGACAGTGAAAATGAAATGCAATTATTGTTTTAATCTAGGAACAAGAACTTTTCTTCTTCCATGATCTGAGTCCTGGAAGCTGTTTCTTTCTTCCCAGAGGAGCCTTCGTTTATAATACACTTATGGATTTCATACGAGTAAGTTAATTTTTAAAATATTCTATACTTATTCAACTCCATTTTACATTTTACTATTTTCTCTCATCGTAAAATGGCCAAGCATTTCCATTAATTTTATTTTAATAATACTAAGAATTTTGAACCTCAAAGAGAAATGCCACATTGTGCCTTCAACTAAAAACATTGAAACAATTTGTATTTTCCCTAAATATTTACATTTATACTTGGACTTCATTAAATGTACCTCTTGTCCATGTAAGTTTCTGGAACACGTAGGATACTAAGATAAACTTCAGACCAAGTGTGGAACTCCCCCTGAGAGAAGGAAGGAGGAAGGGTTCTGTGTGGCACAGAACACTAAACTGTGAAGTATCATTGCTTCTCAGGATGTGATCCCTGGACCACTGGTGCCCCCTGCCATTGTTTATTATGTGACTCCTAGGTGATTTGGCAGCTCCAGAGCAAAGAGTGAAAAAACAATTTTGTAAAATAGCTACTTGTACAATAGGACAAGTTCATAGAGTAGAAAGTCTTCATTAGGACTATGTAGATGTTGTGCAGAGGTGACCCAGGCAGACTACTAGGATTACTTTTCCTTTCTGTACTTTCTGTGTCTTTCCTGTAATTATTACCTAAAACTTTCATTTCCTCACTTTTCTATGTGCCCATCACTAATTCATCCTCAACTTTCTATCAAAACTCTGAAACTCCTTGCAGTGTATTCTGATGATTCAGGTAATCTCTAAGTAAATTTTTTTTCTTCAAATTTGATCCTCTCCCTCCAGAATTGACTTGCTGCTAAGATTCTTGACAACTGATGTCTTAGGACTTCTTTTCGTCATCGCCCTGGCTACTCCCCTCCTGTCTTTCCTGTGCTGAGTCCCCTCTCCCCTGACCCATGTCTTCCTCTTCCTTGCTTGTCCCTCTCGTTGGGGGGACCACGTTCTGCAGTGCCTTCCTGAGAAGGTACGCGGCCTGTACTGGTTACTGTCCGACTCGCTTTCCTTCCTTTTCTTCTCGGCTGTGCGCCTGGAGGCTGACCTCTGTGGGCTGCATGCCTTCCACAGGGATTGACCACTGCTTAGCCATGGGAGGAGATCAGAGAGCAGGGAGGTAAGACCTGAAGAGTCTTTGAAGGGTGTCAGACTTCACCAGGTGGTAATGGCCATCACAGCTGCTGTTTGGGGTGTGCTGTCTTTGCTGGAAAATCAGCACAGCCCCTGGCACCTTGAACTCCCTGGGTTGGAGGTGGAATGTGTGGAGAATAAACAGGATGCCTCTATGGTGGCTTTAAAAGAATCTTTTATCTTTTATAGATGCAAGACAGACATGGCTGATGATCAGGCCCAAGGCCTGATCGTATGGGTTGTAGTACTGTACAGTCGTTTACATACATAAGCCCAGTGGTCTCTTCTGCTGAGGTAAGGGCATTGGTGGGAAGGATGGGGGTCTCTGAGGCTTCGAAGGGGAATGGTTGGCAGACACAGATGAGGTGAAGAACTCTGAACCCCCAGATATCCGTGTCTGAGGAAATCGGCCTTTCCATGCAAAAAAGAAAAACCTCTCAGAGACTGCCTTCTCCTGGTTTCCTGGTATGCAGTCTTGCCTCTTTCCACAGCTGATCATTTTCTATTCTATGCTGGATATTGTATGTAAACATACCTGCAGAGGCTCCGGGTGACGTTTTCTCCCACTTGAGCAGTTACCCATCGCCTAGATGGAAGAAGCAGCCCTCAGTGCGGAGACTGAGCTCAGTCAAGGCTGGGCTTGCATTTGGATGGGACACAGGCTGCCCTTGTGTCTGGGGCCTGGCCCCCGGGGCTTCCAGCTGAGCGTCTGGTGGCTCTTTATGTCTTCAGCCCCCAAAGGCTGGAGGATAATCAGCTCTGCCCTTTGAATGTGTTTTGAGTGCTGAGTAAAAGGTCTGCCGAGTCTCCTCTGGTTACCACATCAGCGCAGAAGGTAGTAACTCATCTCGGTGCAGAGGAGGCTTCTCAGGTGTAGCCCCTCAGGTAGAGTTCCCGTCAGTGTAAGACCTGTGGACTAAAGAGACAGGTTACCTGTGGGCCACCCCACTCCCCCCACCCCACCACATTATAAAATGATGATGAAAAAAAAAAATAAATAAATAAAATGATGATGGAGGAGTAGGAGGCCGGGGACATTCCCACTCAGGAAGGGATGGGCGCAGAAGGAGGTGCTGGGGTCGGTGATCTGTCGAAACCCTGATTCCCACCCGTCTTCCCAGCTCCAAGGTCAGAAAACGCTTGTTTTTCAGGACTCAGTTCTCTTCCCTCTGGGCCCTGGTTCAGAGTCAGCCTCCCTGCCTGTGTGGACCTCTGAGCAGCTTTCTCAGTGTCCCCGGCCTGATTCCTTCTGTGAAGGTTGGGGTCCAGAGACCTCATTTCTTCTCGTGCTGTCTCTGTCCCTTTCAATCCCAGCTAGTACAGTTCCTTTAAGAGTTGGGGGGCGGGGAGCACTTTTACATACAGTGTTTATAATCAATGCTTAGATAAAAGCCATCCCTGCGTCTCTTTCTGGGACAGATTCTTCCCTACCCAGGGCTGCCTGGGAGGCTGCTGGGAAATGACACTTAAAAATGTAAAAGCCTCATCTTTAACTGAGTGTACAAAGAGCAGTCCTAAGACTCTTAAAGCCCCATAGGGTACTCAGCTCATTCCGAGGTCTTTGCAAAGGGCAGACAGCTGCACCCTTAAGATTTTACCTTTGTCCTCAAGAGTCTTGTGACTCTTTTGCTGAGAAGGTCTGAGGGTGAGAAAGTTTTATTTTTGAATCCGGTCGGTCCTGCCACCTTTGTATTTCCTCTAAATTTGTCTCAGAAACGTAATAGTGCTCTCTCTAGTTTCTGTCTTCTTGTATTTTGTCACAGGCAGTTAGAAGTTGGCTGTCCCTTTCCACATTCTGCCCGGACACCCCCAGCTAAGTCTGTGAGTTCTTTGGGGACTCTTTCTGTTTTCCGTGTTACCTGGGGTGACAGGGTTACCAAATCTCTGGCACCACCTAACAAGGGTCCTCTTTTCTTCAACTTCCAGTAACATTTTCCTCCCTGTTAGTGTTCAGCTCGTCACAGACAGTTTCTTTAAGGCCCTTCTAGCTCTGCCCACCACTTGGCCCTAAAGCCACAGCCCCCTGTTTTAGGGTTACTGGTACAGCAGCACCCATGGCCAGTGCACATTCTGTCCTGGTTGTCTGTTCTATCGCAGCCTAGAAAACCATCCTGAAACTGAGTAGCTTAAAACTGCTGATTAAAACTTCTCTTTCATGGTTCCAAGTGTTAGGCTCATTGGGGTGGTTCTTGCATTAGGTCCCTTATGTTGTTGCAGGAAGGGGAACCCCTTCCAGAGCCCAAGAGTGGGCTCTTGGCTAACGCTTGGAAATGAATTGTCCAAGAAGACACATGTGCTGACAAAGCAGGAGACTTTATTGGGAAGGGGCGCCCGGGCAGAGAGCAGTAGGGTAAGTGAACCCAGGAGGACTGCTGTCTACGTGGCTCGAAGTCTCGGGTTCCATGGTGATGGGGTTAGTTTCAGGTTGTCTCTGGCCAATCATCTTGCTTGGCCCATATTTGGTGGCTCAGGGTCCTTCCTGGTGGCATGCGCATCTCTCAGCTAAGATGGATTCCAACACGAGGGTTTCTGGGAGGTTGGCAGGACATATTATGGGCTGACGTCTCCTCCCTTCTCCTTTCAGCCCCTCCTGAATTCTCCCCGTTAGTTTTCAGTGGCAGCACCATGTTCTTTATCAGGACCTCCTGCTGTGAGACAACACAGGCAGGCGCTTATCATAGTGCCTGGCCAAGGCGGGCTGTTTCGGTCAACGGTTCCCTAACAATATTATTGTATTCGGAGGGAGGCTACTGATTGAAATATAAGTTACATTCATTAAAGTGGACAAATCTGAAGCATTTCACATGTGCACATCTACCAGCCACACTCAAATCAAGACCAAGAACCTTCCATCTTGTCGTGTGTCCTCTTGGGTCTCTTCCCGGATGGTACCTGCCTCCCCTTCCCTCCCCTGAGATCATCTCTATGCTGATTTTGGTTACCATAGATAAATTGCCCCTGGTTTTAAACTTCATAACATGGAATCGTAGTATTCACTATTGTGTTTCTGGCTTCTTTTGTTCAACTTAATGTGTGAGATTCATCCAAGTTGTGTGTATTTTGATTTATCCCATCTTATTACTATAGTACAATCTGTTTATTTATTCTCCTGTAGACGCACATGTAGGTTGTTTCCAGTTTGGGGCTATTACATATGAAGCTACTGTGAACATTCTTGATCATGTCTTTGGTGCTCCCAAGAACCCACTTTTCTTGGGTATTTACTTGGGAATAGAATTGCTACGTCCTGGGGAAGTAATGACAAACTTTTAAAGAAAATGCTGACCAGTTTTTATGTAGTTGAACCACTTACTACTCCTTCTAGGATTATATGACTATGTAATTCTTCTACACTGTTAAAAACAAAATTCAACCAAGTAAATTTGAAGAACTAATTGGCTTTATTCAGAAATTCAAGAATCAGCAGCAGTAGGAGGGGTTGTACGAAATGGAGGGTTTTTATAGGTAGAAGGAGGGGAGGGGGCGAGAAGGTGTTAGCAAATGAAAAGAAAGGATTATTTTAGGCAGGCTGTCTTCTACTGGGGGAGGAACAGCAGGGTCTTTCTCAGGTAGTTACCTCACCAGTGCTGATCAGGACATTTCAGATGGGCTGTTGTAAAGGTCACATCTCTGTGGGGGTGGGGTTGAAACTGTCTTGGTTTTCTGTCCTGGGGGTAAGTGACCCCATTTGAGGCTTGTTATTTCTTTTTTAACACTTGGTATAACGGCACTATTTTGCATATCCCTGATGGATAGTGATGTTGAGAATCTTTTCATATGCTTATTAGCCACTTGGATGTTCTCTTTTGTGAAGCTCCTGTTTAAATATTTTGCCCATTTAAAAGTTTGGGTTGTCTTTTTATTATTGATTTGTAGGAATTTTTTTCTATATTCTGAATCTGAGTCCTTAGTTAAATATATGTAATAAATATATTCTTTCAGTCTGTGGCTTCTTGATTTATTTTTTAATGATGTCTTTGGACCAACACTTTTTATATTTAATGAAGTCCAGTTTATTACTTTTTCTTTTCTCCTTAGTGTTTTTCACATCCTGTTTAAGAAATCTTTGGCCGACTTCAGAGTCATGAAGCTATTTTTCTTTGTTCTGTTTAAAAACTTGTTTGCTTTCACTCTTAAGGCTATGATTTACCTTGGATTCATTTTGAGGTTCTGTGCTTATCCAGTAACTTCAGTACCGTTTATTACTATAGCAGAATCTTTGTCCCAAGCCAAATCATCGCATATATATTTTTTCCGGGTATTTATTCCGTTCTTCTGATCCCTTTGTTGTCTGGCCTTGCGTCAGTACCACACCGCTTTGATTACTGTAACTGTATTTTAAGTCTTGGTGTCAGTAGTTTAAGTTCATTAATTTTATTATTTTTGTTCAGGATTATTTTGGCTATTCTTTGCATTTCCATATAACTTTTACAAGAAGCTTGTCAATTTCCTAAAAAAGGAAAAAAACACTGCTGAGATTTTGATTGGAATTACATTCAATCTATAGATTAATTTGCAGATAATGACAACAATATTGAGTTTAACAATCCATATGTAAATCTTGTCAATTCATTTAGATCTTTATTTTCCCTCAGCAATATTTTGTTATTGCTACTTTAGAGGTCTTAACACATCTTTCATCAGATTTATCCCTAGATATTTGATTTTGTTAATGGAAACAGCAGAAAAAACACAAAAAATGCTCAACATCATTAGTCTTAAAAGAAATGAAATTTTCAATGGAAACCCTAAAATATAGAAGACAGGAGCAATACCTTAAAAATGTGAAACCAAGAAATCTATATCCAGCCAGAGTAGTCTTGCTTCTGGGATTCTCCCGTAAAGTTTCAGCTTTCCCAGATCTGCTGAGGCTGTTGCTCATCTGCTTTCCAGATTCATAAGTATATAGCTGTCATCTCCTCTCCTTTTTCTCTTTGGCCTTGTAGATTTATGCTTTTATTAAAACTCTGGTATTTTAGTGTGATTTTGGAAAGGATCTGTTTAAGTGGAATCACTTTAGTGTTTATAATGAAAAATTACTTAAGAGAATTTCTCTATGCACTGATATTTAGGTGCTATTTCCAGTGGCCAAATCACAGGTGCAGGTGGAGATTCAGTACCTTCTACGGTATGAAGTTATTACTTCAGGGATGAAATATGCTTTTTAATCTTCAGAATAAGCCTTCAGGATTTCTTCAGATCATACTGAGCTATAGACTGGTCAGTCATCATGACTTTGCTCTTTCTCAGACTTGATTTTCTTTACTCTTTAGAGAAAGAAATTGATGATATGGATTCAGATATATTTTTCCTCAACTTTTTCTTTCGAAAAGTTCAAATCTACAGAAAAGTTAAAGAGCAGTGCAGTGAGCATACATGTGTCCTTCATCTAGATTCATCAATTGTTAAGTTTGCCAGTTTGCTTTCTCTCTCTCTGACATGTATGTGCATGTGAGAGAGACAAAACAATATATATATATATTACACACATATAATATACAGAGATAAGGTGGTATACATGCAATATATGTGTACATTTTATGTATAAATGTAGCAGTTGTTTTTTGCTAAACTGCATAAAATAAGTTGCAAACATAATGACACTTGCCCTCATAGAGCATAGTTAAAAATCGTTTCCAAACACCTCAACAAAACAAATTCCTAACATGATTGTGTCCAGAATGGGTTAAAAAAAATCTATCAATTACTATCTCCTGAGCTTAGCTTTAAAAGTAACCTCTAGTAAAAAGAAACCAAAACACAAAAACCCCTTTAATTTCTGGGACCTTGTTTTTTGTTTTTTGTTTTAAATTTATTTATTTATTTATTTGATTTTGAACTGTGTTGGATTTTCATTGTTGCACACAGGCTTTTTCTAGTTGTGGTGAGCGAGGGCTACTCTTTGTTGCGGTGCGCAGGCTTCTCATTGCGGTGGCTTGTCTTGTTGCAGAGCACGGGCTCTAGGCGCGTGGGTTTCAGTAGTTGTGGCACACAGGCTCAGTAGTTGTGGTGCACAGGCTTAGTTGCTCCGTGGCATGTGGGATCTTCCCGGACCAGGGCTCGAACTCGTGTCCCCTACATTGGCAGGCAGATTCTTAACCACTGCGCCACCAGGGAAGTAGCTGGGACATTGTTTAATCTGAGTATATGGAGCCATCTGACTTACCACTAAATAATTACTGCCATTCATAGTGACCTATAATTTTGTTGAAATTTTCCTATTTGGTAAAAAACAAAGATTAAGTAAAGAAGCTTAATGGATAGCTGAGACCCAGGCTCTTCACAACTGGACTGAAAAGATGCTCAGCTGAAGAGCGACAAATAATATATCCCTGTCAGTGATGCAAAACTGTTCTTTGTAGTAATTTTGAAATAGTATGTTTTATATTTTTTTAATTGTATAAAAATATATTTTTACTTAGCTAAAATATGGTGATCTAGGTTTGTGCCAGATGCCCATTAAATGATTAACAAATGTTGAAACTCTAAGAAACACTGAACAAAGATCATCAGATTGATGAAGAAAAAGAAAGCAAAGTTAAAGTAAAAGAACTCTGCTTGAAAACAAGACTCTCTTTTCCTGACCCCAGTGATGGAATGAGGGAAGCTGTTAATTGATAGGGAGGGAGCAAAGCCAGCTCCTGACTCAGTAGATAACAAGCACTTAAAATATTACAAATTCAAATTCCCAGCTTTAGTTCTATTTAAAACTAAATGGGTCAAAACTGTAAATAACATGGCACTCAGAGGCATATTGAGTTATAAAATTATTCTACCTCTTAAGTAATAGAAAATAAACTCCTGGGCTTCTCTGGTGGCGCAGTGGTTGAGAGTCCGCCTGCCGATGCAGGGACACGGGTTCATGCCCCGGTCGGGGAGGATCCCACATGCTGCGGGGCGGCTGGGCCCGTGAGCCATGGCCGCTGAGCCTGCGCATCCAGAGCCAGTGCTCCGCAACGGGAGAGGCCACAACGGTGAGAGGCCCGCGTACCACAAAAACAAACAAACAAACAAAAAAACTCCTGCTGTTTATCTGGAATGTACAAGGATTTGGGAGTTTGTAGTTACAAAAAGTTTATATATATAGTATTTCAATTACTAATTCTCAAAGAATTAAAATACTATACACTATATACTATTATACTATAAAATAAATATACTTAATGTGAAAATTATACTGAGCATACATTAATCTTTCTTTCATGATCCATAAATTACCACCCTTAAAGCCAAGGGCATATTAACCATGAATTAATGTAAGACATAATCCTGAATTTAAAAATCTGTGTTCATAGAGTTATTTGCCTGGAATTGTGACCTGTCCCAGCAGATTTTAACTTTGCGTGTGCATCTCTTTTAGGAGGAGTACCACCGACGCAGCTTCATGGAGGTGCTCTCCCCCAACGTGTACAGCAGTAAGCTCTGGGAAACCTCTGGACACTGGCAGCATTACAGTGACAACATGTTCACCTTTGACATTGACAAGGACACTTTTGCCCTTAAACCCATGAATTGTCCGGGGCACTGGTGAGTATTAAAAGTGAAGCAGATCTGTGCCTATAAACGCATAGCAGACTTCCTCACAATTAGTCTTTAATATTATTTTGCTTTTTGGAACTAAGTGATTCCTTTAATCTGAAGACTGGTGGTTAGAAATCATCTTTACCAAGTTATTTCATTCTGGAGAATAAATTTACTTTTTAAAATATGTTTGCTCTTTGACAGGTGTGGGATGGTAGCTGGAAACCATTTAGTATTTTGTGCTTCTCAGAGGATAATGTTACATATCAACTTTATAAATTATTGTAATATTTCTCTTCCTAATAGTAATACACTTCAAATATACATATTTGCAGAACATCTAGTTCTTACATACTATTTGGGTTGATTGTAACAAGAACAGTGAGGTCAAAATAAATGACTGGATTTCATTGATTCTAAGATGGCTTTACCCCTGAAATTGGGACACATCTTATAATTGGTATCTTAACATTATACCATAATTTAATTAATGGTTATTTTCTTTCTTAGTGATGTATAAAATAATGGTACATCTTACAATCAAGGTTGTCTTAGAGTCTGTGAAAGAATGTAATTATCATAAAGTTGCATGGTATGCAAATACAACCTTGTAAGAGTAGCAGATTTTACAACTGGAAGTGAACAGATACAATTCTCCACAAAAAAATATCCCAACTATTGTAGCTTTGTATCATCAACTACATAGTTTCAGGTAAATTTACTTTAGAAGGTAACTACTTAAAACAAACCTCTGAACATTGAAGAAAGCTCTTTGCCCTTTTCAGTAAAGAATGAAAGAAGTTCAACTTTATCATGACAGCATGTAAAAAATATATATTTATCTTTAATTTTCTAAAAACTTTATGTAAATATTGTATAACCTCGTTTTAAAAACAGAAGGTGGGGCTTCCCTGGTGGCGCAGTGGTTGAGAGTCTGCCTGCCGATGCAGGGGACGCAGGTTCGTGCCCCAGTCCGGGAAGATCCCACATGCCGCAGAACGGCTAGGCCTGTGAGCCATGGCCGCTGAGCCTGCGCTCTGCAACGGGAGAGGCCACAACAGTGAGAGGCCTGCGTACCGCAAAAAATAAATAAATAAAAAGAAAATAAAAACAGAAGATGGAGGCTAACCTTGTGCTTTGCATTCTCTAAAACACCTGTATTAACAACTTCTTAACTCAGTTTCCCATTGGGTACCAGTTGAAGCTGTGATTTCAATAGAATTAGAAGAAAGCTGAACACAAGTAGAGAATGTAATTTTGTATTTTCATGTCTCAGAACAAGGAAGAGCAGGACCACAGTGGCCTAGTGGTGATGGGATTTGGGAGCCAGGGGTGCTTCCTGCAGAAGAGAGGCCTTTCATTCAACAGAGAACATTAGCCGAGTGTTTCCAGTGCTGGGAGCTGGAAATGCAGAGGTGATTCAGACGCAATCCATTTCCCCCCGGAGCTCATGAGCAGATTGGGGAAGGAACAGATATATAGACAGTCAGTTATAAAAATAGCAAGACCAGTGTCAAAACTGTGGCAATTCCAGCTGTTCTTGGAGGCTGAGGCAAGCCTGACTAGCCCTTCTGGGGGAGTGTCCAGGGCTGCTTCACTTAAGAAGTAGCCTTTGAAATGGATTGTAAACGGTAAGTGGATATTCCCTGGGTGAATGAGAGTAGGGAACAGCATTCTGGAGAAGATAAGAGGGTTCTTTCTCAGAGTGTGCAGTGATGTAAGTTCAAGGTTCACTAATTCATGGGAGAAGAATTTTTGTAAAATTGGTGATCTAAGAACCAGAATAAGGTGTTTACAAATCCTGAGGCATTTAACTGTACCTTATTAACATCTAGATCATTACATAATCTTTTCCATGCTAAGGAAAAGCTGTGTGCCATTGTTTCTTTTCTAGTCTGATGTTTGCCCATCGTCCACGATCTTGGAGGGAAATGCCTATTAGATTTGCTGACTTCGGAGCTCTTCACAGGAATGAACCGTCAGGAACTTTACATGGCTTGACCCACGTCAGGCGCTTCCAGCAGGATGACGCTCACATCTTCTGCACTGTGGAGCAGGTAAACGGGGACACAGGGGAGGCGTGGTCAGCACAGGTCCGGTGTGCTACTTTGGACAAATCGCTGAGTCTTTCAGGGTCACTGTGAAATGTGTTGTTCAGTCTAGTCTCTGAGGGCCCATCAGCTCCAACATTTTGCGATTCTCTAATTTGGGTCATAGATCAGTAATCTCATGACATGAAAAAGTTTTTTTCAAACATAATTTATTTTATTATAAAGGAACATGATTCTCTGAAAATTCGAAGTTCTGTTTGATGCTATTTAAAAATTTTTAACAATCAGTCACTGACAGAAATCAAAAGTAAAGACAGTTTTATTATTATACATTGGAACATAAATCACATTGTTGTTTATCTATTTTATCTATCTGTAAAGTAGTGTGTGTCTGTTAATCCTGAACTCCTAATTTATTCTCCCCCTTCCCTTTCCCCTTTGGTAACCATAAGTTATTTTCTATGTCTGTGAGTCTGTTTCTGTTTTGTAAGTAAGTTCATTTGTATCATTTTTTAGATTCCACATATAAATGATATCATGATTTTTGTCTTTATCTGACTTACTTCACTTAGTATGATAAACTCTAGGTTCATCAATGTTGCTGCAAATAGCAATATTTCCTTCTCTTTTATAGCTGGGTACTATTCTATTGTGTGTGTGTGTGTGTGTGTGTGTGTATGTGTTTGTGTGTGTGTATATATATATATATATATATATATATATATATATATATACACACACACACACACACACACCACATCTTCTTTATCCATTCATCTGTCCATGGATACATATGTTGCTTACATGCCTTGGCTGTTGTAAATAGTGCTGCTGTGAACACTGGGGTGCATGTATCTTTTGGAATTAGAGTTTTCATCTTTTCTGGATATTTGTCCAGGAGTGGGATTGCTGAATCATATGGCAACTCTATTTTTAGCTTTTTAAGGAAGCTTCATACTGTTCTCCACAGTGACTGCACCAGTTTACATTCCTGCCAATGGTTTAGGAGGCTTCCATTTTCTCCACACCCTCTCTAGCACTTATTATTTTGTTGACTTCTTGATGATGGCCATTCTGACTGGTGTGAGGTGATACCTCATTGTAGTTTTGATTTTCATTTCTCTAATAATTAGTGATGTTGAGCATCTTTTCGTGTGCCTGCTGGCCATCTGTATGTCTTCTTTGGAGAAATGTCTATTTAGGTCTTCTGCCATTTTTTGATTAGGTTGTTTGTTTTTCTTGACATGAAATTTATTATTATTTTTTTAAGTTTCCTCCAATTTTATTAACTTAAGCACATTAAGTGGACTGTTTTAAGGGGGTTGGTGGAATTTTGGATGTGTTTCTTTTTCAGTATTGCCTAGAAGTTAGTGTTTACTTTTTCAGGTTTTCATGTTAATTCAAATTAAAATTGTCTTGCAAAGGACCACTATCAAATGGTTTGACCTAATAGACAGTTATAGAACCCTCCAATCAATAACAGCAGAGTACACATTCTTTGAAAGTGCACACAGAACATTTACCAAGGTAGACCATATTCTGGGCCATAAAATGAGTCTCAGTAAATTTAAAGGGATTCAATTCGTACCAAATATGTTCTCTGGCCACAATGAAATTGAAGTAGAAATCAATAACAGAAAGCTATCTGGAAAATCTCCAAATATTTGGAAGGTGAATCATACACTTCTAAATAACCCATGTGTCAAATAAGAAATCAAAGGGAAATTAGAAAATATTGTCCAGTTAACCCTTGAACAACACAACAATATAAATAAAAACCAAAAGCTGGTTCTCCTAGAAGATCAATAAAATTCATAAACCTTTAGTTTTGTTGGAGAAAAAAGAGAAGATACTAATTAAAAACGTTAGGACTGGGGACTTCCCTGGTAGTCCAGTGGTTAGGATTCTGCACTCTCACTGCATGGGGCCTGGGTTTGATCCCTGGTCGGGGAACTAAGATCCCACAAGCTGCATGGCCCAGCCGAAAAAAAGGAAAGAAAAAGAAAAACATATTAGGACTGATAGAAGTGACATTACTACAGACCCTATAGATATTAAAAGGGTAATAAGGCAATATTATGAACAAGCTTATGCCAGTAAATTGGACAAATTAGATGAAATGGACAAATTCTTTGAAAAACACAAACTACCAAACTTTACTCAAGGAGAAATAGATAATCTGAGTAGCCCTGTGTTTATTAAAGAAATTGAATTGATAGTTAACAACATTTCCACAAAGAAAACTCCAGGCCCAGAAGGAATCACTAGTGAATTCTACCAAACACTTAAAGAAGAAATCATACCAATTCTACTCATCCCTGCCAGGCATTAACAGGGATCTCCCTGCACCCACCCCGTAATGTCAATGGAGACTAAGTGGGAGCCTTTACTTCCACCCTCACCTGGCAGTCACAAGGTGCCTCTTCCACTTCCTGCTTGAGTGGAGAGACAAAACTTCTACCACCACTCCATGGTAATGAGGCCGTGCACCCTGGAGGTTGCTAAAGGCCACATGAGGAGCAGTGCCAAGATACCCCTGCCTCTCCCAGCTGAGGTGTTATCAGAGGAAACCTACTAAGGTGCAGAACTCCTACTTACCCAGCAGTAATGAGGAGCCTCTGCCTCCCTTGCGGTCCCCAGTGGGAAACCCAGACATCTGCTCCTACTTTGCAATAACCAGGCAGTACTGCTCCCTCCCTGTTGGAGCAGAGTCAGTGGAAGCCAGCTAAAATGAAGAGTTTAAATAAAATCCAAAGTCTTATAACATAATATCCAAAATATCTAGATTTCAGAAATCAAAAATCCATCATCACATCAAGAACAAGGAAAATCTCAACTTGAATGACAAAGGGCAGTGTAGGAGCACTGATGTGGACATGGCAGGGATATTAGAATTATCTGATGAGGATCTTAAAGAAACCATCATAAAAATGCTTTAACAAGCACATTTAGAAAAAATGAAAAAATAGTTTCAGGAAATAGAAGATATAAAGAAGAACCAAATGGAAATTTTAGAACTGAAAAATGTAATAACCAAAATATTCAGTGGATGGATTCCTGAGCAGAATGGAGGAGACAGAGAAAAGAATCAGTGAACTTGAAGACACCAGTAGAAATGACACTATGTGAAAAACAGAAAAGAGACTGAAAGAAAAATGAACAGAACCTCAGAGACCAGTGGGACTATAACAGAATGCCTAATATTTATGTCACCAACGTTCTGGAATAGTTCTGGAAATAGTTCTGGAAATGTAGGGTGGAGGTGAAAAAGTACTCAAAGAGGTAATGGCTGAAAACTGGCCAAATTTGGCAAAAAACATAAGCTTACAGATTCAAGTAGCTGAGAAAGTCCACACAGGATAAACCCAAAGAAATTCACACCAAGACACGTTATAGCCAAACTTCTGAAAGCTAAAGAAAAAGAAAAAAATTTGAAAGCAGTGAGAAAGAAATGATACCTTACCATTAAGGAAAAAAATATTTTTTTAAAAAAACAACAGTTTTCTTATCAAAAACAAAACAAAACAGAGGCCAGAAGGAAGCGGCACAGCATTTTCCAAATGCTGAAATAACTGTTAACCCAAAATTCTATATCCAGAGAAAATGTCTTTATGGAATGAAGGTGAAATCAAGACATTAGACCTACCTTAGAAGAATGGCTATAGGAATTTCTCTGAAGAGAAAGGAAATGATAAAAGGAAGCGTCTTGGAATGTTAGGAAGAAAGAAAGAACAACTGTAAAAGTAAAACATGGTTAAATACAATAAATATTCCTTTTCCTTTTCCTTTCTCTCAGAGTTTTCAGAGTTGTGAAAAACTCACAGTTTTCTGAGTTGTGTTTGACGGTTGAAGCAAAAATTATATCACCACTGGGGAAACCTGAGTAAATGGTACAACGGTTTTATTTCTTACAAATGCATGTGAATCTCAAAAAGTTAAACTTTAAAAAATGGGCAAAAAGATTTGACCATTCAAATGGTCGAAGATACATATCTAAGGAGATACACAGATGGCAAAGAAGGACATGAATAAGGGGTGCAAGGTGATCAGTCACTAAGGAGATGAAGATTGAAACCATGAGGAGTTGCCTCTACACCAACTAGAATGGTTCAGATGTAAAAGGCTGACTCTGACACGTGTTGGGAGTGTGGAGGGGATGGACTTCTCACTCACTGGTTGTGGAAATGGAAGACAGCACAGTCACTTTGGAAACCAGTTTGGCAGTTTCTTAAAAAGTGAAGCAGAGACTTCCCTGGTGGCGCAGTGGTTAAGACTCCACGCTTCCAAAGCAGGGGGCACGTGTTCGATCCCTGGTCAGGGAACTGTATCCCACATGCACGCCGCAACTAAAGATCCCACACACCCCAACGAAGATCACACATGCAGCAACGCAGATCACACATGCAGCAACGAAGATCCTGTGCGCCGCAACTAAGACCCAGCACAGCCAAATAAGTAAATAAATAATTTTTTTCTTTAAAGCACAAACCTACCATATGTCCCAGCCATCTTACCACTCCTTTTCCTTTTCCAAGAGAAAAAGAAAGTACATGTCCATACAAAGACTTGTCCACACGTGTTCATAGCAACTTTATTTGAAATAGCCGAAATATAGAAACAGCCCAATAACAGGTGAGTGTATAAAGGAACGGTGGTATATCCATACAGTGGAAAACCACTCAGCAAGAAAAAAGAATGACCTATTATTGATGCACACAACAGTATGAATGAATCTTGAAATAATTCTACTGAGTGGAAAAAGCCAGACAGAAAAAAGAGCAAGGGCTGCATGATTCCACTGATGAAAATCCCAAAACCTAATCCCTGGTGACATGCAGATCCTTACTTGTCCCCTCTCTCTACGTCTCTGTTTTTGCTGCCCCATCTCGTCTGCATTTAGATGTGCTTGTCTTTCTCCCTGTTAAGGATGCTGTCTCTCAGCCTCCCAGCCCGGGCCCTGCTTTTCTCACCCTGCGCTCTCTGGCATTGGTCCCTCTCCTAACCTCTGCTGGGTCTCAGCTGTCCCCCGTGAGCTCCAAGCCCTGCAGGGGCTGGGGGACGTGTCTGCTTGGCCATCACAAACACCCTCTCATTGGCCAGACCCAGCGTCGGCCCCTCTTCTGCCTTTCACACCACATCCTCCTCCTCTCAGCGATGCACCAGCACCCTCTCCATGGCCCAGGCCAGGAACCCAGGTGTCCTTTGGTTTTCACTTCTCATGTCTAGTTTATCACAAGCCCTATTCACTCTTCTTAAATATATTATTCTTGAATAAGTTCATTCATTCCTGAATTCCCAGCATCCAGCACAGTGCTGACAATTAGTAGGCAATTAGTAGGCAATTACTATCTGTTAGTGAACGAAAGGACAGGTATCCTGCAAACGCCTCTGATTCCCTGCATTCCAGCCGCTTCTGTTTCAAGCTGCCATCCTCTTGCTCCTGAAGGATCCCAACAGCTTCCTAATGGGCTGCTCTTCTCGTCTTGCCAGTCTTTTTCCCGTACTTCAAACAATCACATTGAACTGTGTTAGTCCCCTGCTGAAACCTCCACTGGTTCTCCATTGCTCTCAGGCTAAAAAGTGCAGACATTACCCTGGCTTTGAAAGCACTGCATTTTCTCTGGCCCCGGCCTGCCTCTATCCTGACTGTCTGCCATGCTCTCTCTGTGCCGTCTGTCCTGTCACGTGCAGCTTCCCACAGCTGTCCTGCCCTGGCCCACTCCTCCATCCTGTGGGTCTTCACCCTCAGTGTTTCCTCTGCTCCGGGAGCTCCTGCCCTGCCTCCGTGGAGAACGCTTAACCTCTCCTCTGGCTGCAGCTTGGCCATCACTTCCTCTGGACAGCCGCCCTTCCTCCTGTGTGGCATTGTGCACGGAGAGGTACCCTCGCCTGGGTCTTCGCCCAGCCCTGCGCTGGACCATGGGGGCCTCCAGCAGCCTGTGTGCATTGGCACCTGGCGGGCGTCCCGTGAATATTTGAGTGAGGAAAAGACAACAACCCGAACAGTGCTACTGACTATAGTAAAAGCACGCTTTATTTCTATCTGACAAGAAGAATGTTTTTTAATGCCATAAATAGGTTTAAATTTGGTGTTATTTAAGGTTTTTCATTTGCTCTGATTTCAGATTGAAGAAGAAATAAAAGGGTGTTTGCAGTTTTTGCAATCCGTTTACTCAACATTTGGCTTCTCCTTTCAATTAAATTTGTCAACAAGACCTGAAAACTTTCTAGGGGAGGTTGAGATATGGGATGAAGCTGAAAAGGTAGGGAGAAACATAGTGTTAGCCTTCATTTTTGTGAATATGGAAAGTACCTTGCATGAGGATGCGATGCTTTGCAATGGAAACTTAAAATTGGAAGTTCTGGGATAAACGTGCCCATTGTAGAATTTTGTTAATCCAGTTTTCTTCAAAACAATGCTAAGAGCAGTACCTTACATTTGCTTCACACCTTAGTTTATATCAGGTTTCCATTTATACTCTTTTCAGTGCTGGTCACTAATAACCAATTTCATAAGCTTTTAAAGAAGTTCTCTGGCTCCTTCTTCAGCAGCTCTTGTTTGGCCTCTGCCACTGGAACTGATGTACGTCCTTCAGCTCCTTGGAGCTGGATTAACCTCAAACCTCTGTTGGGGGCTTCCCTGGTGGCGCAGTGTTTAAGAACCCGCCTGCCAGTGCAGGGGACATGCGTTCGAGCCCTGGTCCAGGAAGATCCCACATGCCATGGAGCAACTAAGCCCATGCACCACAACTACTGAAGCCCACACACCTAGAGCCCATGAGCCACAACTACTGAAGCCCGTGTGTCTAGAGCCCGTGCTCCACAACAAGAGAAGCCACCACAATTAGAAGCCCACGCACCGCAATGAAGAGTAGCCCCTGCTCACCACAGCTAGAGAAAGCCCGTGTGCAGCAATGAAGACCCAATGAAACAAAAAATAAATAAATAAATAAATAAATAAATAATTTTTAAAAAAAAACCTCTCTTGGGTCCCACTTTCCCAGAGTTGCAGTGAGTCATTAGATCCTTAAGAACATTCCAGCCCCTCCCACATAAGCACAAGCAAACTGATGTGTCCGAAACCCAGCACGTCCCACAGTCTAGACCCTAGTGCTCTTGGGAGCCAGAGACCTGGCATGCGTGGGGCAGGACAGACAGCAGGGAGAAGCGGTGCCGGGCAGTGTCCCTGGGCCAGTCCTGGGAGCGGCAGTTCCAGCACTGCCCAGACGTCCCCTCTCCCCAGACCTCGTGTCAACCGGAAGCTTTCTTGGCCTCGGCCCCTCCCATCAGGCCTTCCTATCCCGGTGTCCCCAGGGAGAGGACAGAGCAGTGGACGCAGTGACCTCTGCTGTATGCTCTTCCCCCAAACCTGGCCTTTCTTTTGCTTTTAATTCCCTGGGAGTCCCTACAATT
Source organism: Lagenorhynchus albirostris (assembly GCF_949774975.1). Lineage (NCBI taxonomy): Eukaryota > Metazoa > Chordata > Mammalia > Artiodactyla > Delphinidae > Lagenorhynchus > Lagenorhynchus albirostris. Next base: position 157,225,026 of record NC_083095.1, on the reverse strand, counting down.
GCTGTTACCTGCTGTAGCAGGGCCTTGTTTTTGTCTGAGAACATGGTTTCACAGTCTCTTCTCCCTTCAGAAACAAAGTCGGGGGAGGGCAGCTCCAGCTTGTGAAGTGCATCTGTGCAGGTGGCCTTCCCAGCCCTGAGCACAAGGGAAGCCTCTGCAGGAGGGTTGGGTCCCTGAAGGACCCCCTGGGGTCTGGCCAGGAGCAGCTCCTGACCTGCTCTGATTGAGGCCCTGGAGGAGGCTTTCTGGGTGATGCTGGCCTGGCCCAGGACACCACCACTGCTTTCCTTCCCTGTCGGGCGCTTCACTCCCAAATGTCACCCCCCTCACGGCTCCAGTGCGCTGGGGTGATGACAGGAGTCTGGCTGCTGTTCTGACATTCTTCTGGCCAGGGCCTTAGGGATGCCTGGGTGCTTCCCAGAGAAGCCATTTTCACAGGGAGTGGCCAGAAGACTCAAAGAGCCCTATCACTAATACTCGTGTGCACGCCCCGTCACCGTCAGTGTGGAGCGGCCTCACTGTGTGCTAACTTAGGTGACTTTACGTGGCTTAGTCTGGAGACCAGAGTGGGCCTCACGCTTCCACAGCCTCCGTGTCCCAAGGGGCCCTGCCCACCAGCTGCAGGCACAGAGGTGGGGGAGAAGCAAGAGCAAGTGCAAGGCCTGTCCCCCAGTCTTCTGAGCACAGAGTGCATGAGGAACAAGGCCCCAGCTTTCTTGCCTTTTATGGTGTGGAGGCGCCTCCTGAAAGGAGCTAGAGAGAGTAGGGCAGAGGGAGCCTGCACGGCGGAAGTGCCCAAAGTACCCCTCTATCACTTACCTGGAATTCAGTGGAACAGTTTAGTAAGTTATCTTTTTTCTCCCCCAGTTAAAATGTGTATGTTTCTTGAGAGTAAGTACCATCTTAATTTTCTTTACGTAGTCGTTGCTCGGTAGTTTATTGAATGTAGAAGAGGTTCAATAAGTATATGGTGATTAAGTGTAAGTAATGTTCTCTTCTTATTAAAAAAATAGCAACTACAGAATAGCTTGATGGAATTTGGGAAACCATGGAAGATGAACCCGGGAGATGGAGCATTTTATGGTCCTAAAGTAAGTAGGCCATATGCTTCAAAAAAAGTAGAATTTAACAGAAAAATAAAACCTGTCTCTAAGAAAACATCATTTAATTTACAGATTGATATAAAAATCAAGGATGCTATTGGCAGATACCATCAGTGTGCTACAATTCAGCTGGACTTCCAACTGCCTGTAAGATTTAATCTTACATATGTTAGGTGAGTGATTGAATGTGATAAATAATGTAGGACTCATATCTTAATTATTGTCATTTGAGCATTAGCAGTACAGAAACAAGTGTCAGTGAATGTCTGTCTGTGTGCAAGATACTCAGTATGTATTTGTTTACCTGCTTGTAATCTAGTTGGAGGTCAGCTTTAGTTTTCTGGTTAGAGCTATGAACAAAGGACGTGGAAACATGACCCAAACAGAGAAATCTCCCTGAGGCAGAGGGGGAGACTTCATAAAGGGCTGACCCTGGGTCTGTGTCTTAAGGATGGTATTTACCAGGGAAAGCAGAGGAAAAAAGGCAGTTTCATCACTGCAAACCAACAACTCCTTTAAAAATTTTTTTCTTAACTCACAGTAAAGTTGACTTTGTGTGTATATGTGTGTGTGTGTACAGTTCTGTAAGTTTTAAACATCGTATAGAGTGGTGTGCCCACCACCACGATTGTGATTCCATCAGGCAAGCAAATTCCTGTGCTGTTCCTTTACAGTCACACTCTCCTCCCACCCAGCCCTGGGCAGCCTCTGACCTCCTCTCCATCACTTTCCCAGAATTCCACAGAAGTGGGATCATACTGTATATCACCTTTTGAGGGTGTGCATGGCATCAATGTGACTTGTCAGCAGTGATGTAACCTCCATCACTTGGTTAAAATAAAGTTTGCCAGATTTCCCCACTGCAGTTACTGTTAATTCCCTTTCCATAATCTGTTTTTTGGAATTGAGATTTTCCTGGTGATGAATATGCTGAGTAGGTTTGAATTGCATCCCAGACATTGTTAATATTATATTGTGAGATGCTGGGTCTTGTTTAAATCCTAAGGGGATTGTTGGCTTTTTAGCAGTCATTCTGCCTGGGCAGGTTCAGGCTGTAATTTCTAACCCGCCTTCTGTGGTTCCAGCGTCAGCTCAGTTTTCTGAGCCTATACAGTCGACCCTCTGTATCCATATCTGTATCCGTATCTGTGAAGCCCGTGGATATGGAGGGCCGACTGGGCTCACTGTACCAGCCATTGTATATAAGGGATATGAGCGTCTGTGGATCTTGGCCTCAGCGAGGCCTTCTGTCCTGTGTGCACCACCCAGGGGCAAAGTCCCACAGTCCAATTCTCAAGCCTTTTATGTGCTGTTAGGGTCAGATCCAAGCATGTGCAATGAGAGGTGAGGCCAGCGAGCTCATACACCCCTTTATGGGGCAGCTCTTCTGCGCCCCCTGCTCTCTGTATTTTCCTGACACTTTTTGGTTCCCTGAAGTCCCTTTCTGTAGTCCTGTGGCCAGAACGCTGGGCTTTAGCTTCCCTGCTCCGCATGCTGTTTCCAGGGCTATCTGTTTCAGAGACCAGGCATCAGGAGGCCAGCCAGAGAGAGAGAGCACAGGGATTCACGTACGCTTGGGATCACAGCTGTTCGGGTTGGAGAGAAGGATCCCCTTCCTTGGAGTTTTAGGTGCCTGTTTAGTCTCTGTGCCACTGTGGGAATGCTGGGGGCTGGAGGAAGAGAGGAGAAAAAAGAAACAGAAGAAAACTCCAGGACGTCCCCCACCCCCACTTTTTCTGAAACTTAGCAGTTATTTTCTGGCTCTTGGCCAGAAAGTGAGGATTTCTCTTGAAGCTTTTCCTGTCTGCACCTGGTATGTATTCTTGCTTGTGGGCTGTCTCTGAGTCCAGGCCACACAAACTGGAAGACAAAATTACAAAAAACTAAGTGCAGTTTGGTGGCACTTCAGAGTCTGGTCTTCTTCGGCAATCCCCCGGCACCAGTCACTCCTCCCAGCCCTCGGATGGCTGTTCTTCATGTTCTCTCCAGGGTCCACGTCTGCGTTCAGAGAGAGAGTCAGGTGTGGCATGCTTACTTCATTCTGCCTGGAAGCAGCTTCTTTTTAAAGACCCTTCCACTGACTTGAATTAGACAAAAATCACAACATCATTTCTTTAAACTCTCCCCTTCTCACCATGTCCTGTTTTAGACATGTGGTGTTGATTAGATAATGTGTTGAGATCTCTTTCACTCAAGATTATTAATTTAAAAAATTAATTTAGAAAGGAAAAATTATTGGCATATTTTAAGTCTAATAATTTTTAATAGAATATTTTCCTAATAAGATTCTTATAATAAATGAACAACCACCAATTTCGCAGAGTGTAGGATTTTATGCAGTGATCTCAATTTATGTTCAACCAACAAAAATTTTATTTCGGATTCTCCAACTTGTGTTTTGATTAATGGTTATAGAGCTACACTGAGAGTTACATCCTGTGAGAAGGTAAAGAGCTGAAGAATAGTTGAAGTGTTCACACAGGGAGTTACATCAGGACATGAGAATAATAAAAATTCTCAAAGGTTAAAGGGGAAAGCACGGAACTTTCAAGAATAAATTCAGGCCTTTTGGAAAAGATGGTGTCTTAAGTTCATATTTGCAAAATCATCTTTCCCCAGTAACCTACCAAAATGAACAAAAGGAATTAGGGGTAGGGGGACTTTATGCAAAAATGACCCAACTAGTGCAACAAAATTTGAACACTACTAGCCATCCAAGGGGGATGTGGAGGAGCAGTAGATCAGGCAAGCCATCCACCCATCCATCCATCTACCCATCCACCCATCCATCCATCTACCCATCCACCCATCCATCCATCTACCCATCCACCCATCCATCCATCTACCCATCCATCCATCTACCCATCCACCCATCCATCCGTCCACCCATCCACCCACCCACCCACTGATCCACCCACCCATCCACCCATCCATCCTTCCATCCATCCACCCATCCACCCACCCATCCACCCATCCTTCCACCCATCCATCCACCCATCCACCCATCCACCCACCCATCTACCCATCCGTCCACCCATCCACCCATCCATCCATCCACCCTTCCACCCACCCATCCACCCATCCTTCCACCCATCCATCCACCCATCCATCCATCCACCCATCCACCCTTCCATCCATCCACCCATCCACCCACCCACCCATCCACCCACCCATCCACCCATCCACCCACCTATCCACCCATCCACCCATCCATCCACCCATCCACCCACCCACCCACCCATCAACCCACCCATCCACCCATCCATCCATCCATCCATCCATCCATCCATCCACCCACCCATCCACCCATCCATCCACCCATCCATCCACCCATTCACCCACCCACCCATCCATCCACCCACCCACCCACCCATCCACCCACCCACCCACCCATCCATCCACCCATCCACCCATCCATCCATCCATCCATCCATCCATCCATCCATCCATCGTCCTAGGTGTTGTGTGGACAGTAGGGACTGGAAAGCAGAAGTGGAAGCAGTGGTCTGTAGGCCAGGTAAGAGATGATGACAGAACGTGGTGGCAGTGATACATAGAGATGAGAAAAGTGGAGGTATTTGGGGTATATTTTGGAGGTAGAACCAATGCGATCTGTTTGTGGCTTAGATATGAGGGGAGAAGAGGGAAGGAGCAGCGAGTTCATCACCTTGATCAAGTAAGTTTTTTACCCAAGAAAGCAGGGGTGGTTTTGGACTTCCCTGGTGGTCCAGTGCTTAAGACTTCACACTCCCAATGCAGGGGCCCTGGGTTTGATCCCTGGTCAGGGAACTAGATCCCGCATGCTGCAACTAAAGATTCCACATGCCGCCAGGAAGATCCCGCACACAGCAACCTCAGCTAAGACCTAGGTGCAGCCAAATAAATAAATATTAAAAAAAAAAAAAAGAAAGCAGGGGTAGTTTAACATTACGAAGTGTATTGTCACCCATTACCTTCAACAGCGCTGAAAGGCATTGGATAAACAGTAACATTCATTCCTGTGAGAGGAACAGAAATAAATTTTCCTGTAATGGTAAGGAGTATTTATTAGAAAACAACAATAACATCTCTACTTAGTTGAGAAGAAGGTGACTAGCCTATTTGTACTCTTACTCACAGTTGTTCTGGAATACGTAGACATATTGAAATAAAGAGCCAAATTTTCATTGTATGTAGATGCTAAGATGTCTAGAAATCCAATAGAATCAGATGGAGAAAAATTAAAACTGATAATAAAGTAAGGTACCTAGCAAAAGGTCAAAATGCAAACATCAATTTGCTTTCATATATATTAGCGACAACCTGCTAAGAAGTGCAATGGAAAAAAAATTTCAGAAACAGTAACAGCAACAATAACAAAAACCAAGCAGAGGGGCTTCCCCAGTGGTGCAGTGGTTAAGAATCCTCCTGCCAATGAAGGGGCCTGGGAAGATCCCACATGCAGCGAAGCAGCTAATCCTGTGTGCCACAACTATTGAGCCTGTGTGCCACAACTACTGAAGCCCACGTGCCTAGAGCCTGTGCTCCGCAACGAGAGAAGCCACCACAATGAGAAGCCTGCGCACCTCAATGAAGAGTAGCCCCTGCTCGCCACAACTAGAGAAAGCCCGCGCACAGCAATGAAGACCCAACACAGCCAAAAATAAATAAATAAAATAAATTAAAAAAAAAAACAAGCAAAATATCTAGGAATAAACTTAACAAGGAATATAAATATATAATATTTATTTGAAATATATACCATAAAACTTTATCAAAGGCAAAAAAAAAGTTGTTTAAATGAAGATTCACACCACTGTTGGACTGGGAAGAATCAATATTGTGAAGATACGAATTCTCTTCAAATGTATCTCTAAATCTAATGTAATTCCAACTAAATCCACGAGGATTGTTTGGGGGAACTTGTCATTAATTCTAATGTTTACCTGAAAGTATAGATGTGTAAGCATAGTTTAGGTCACTCTTTGCCCTTCTTAAGACTAGACCTGATTTTAATTCTTTTAAAATAAATGATGGGACAGAAATTTCTGGTACCCAGGGGCCTGTGAAAGGATCATGCTGCTTCTCTTTCATTCCCTACACAGGCAACATTATGCGACATTCAGGAATATACCATGCTGTTTCCAGTTTGTAGAATGAATTATTTCTTCACATATGTGAGCAGGACTGGACTCAGGCCCCCCAGCCCCACCCCAAAGCTTCTGTAGGATCTGACAGAGGATTTGGCCTGCAGTCAGTCTGCCGTGGCTCTTAGCAGAAATGATTGGCAATGACGATGTCCAATGAAAACTCTTTTGAAGTGAGTTTAATGAATGAGTCTCTGTTTTTATTTGTCTGTTTGCCCTGTGTGTATATGTGTTTTAGTAGTAAATAGCTGGTACAACGTTTAGATAAAAATTTGTCCTAAGAACTTTGTAAGCATCACATATTATTACATTTGTTGCAGTAACGTGAAATTTATCTTTCTGGGAAAAGTGTGCACAGATCTTGGAGTGCCTGACTTTATTACAATTAACAGTTGTAATTTGCTTTTTACATCTTTTTCTGAAAGGGAGGAGAGAATTCTCAAATGTAAGGAGAATGTCATGAAGGTTTCAGGTCTGTAAACGGAATTTGACTGGTGGACTTCTGGAACAAGTATCAGGAACATTTTGAAATATATCAGTAGTATGGGGGCATAGTGTTTACAATATGGCAGTGTGTTTACAGTGGATGGTGTCAGGAATGGGTGCATTTGGACCAAACCAGGTTGGCTGTGAGTTGACATTTGCTGATGCTGAGAAAGGGTTATGTGGGAGTTCATTATACTATTCTCTCTACTTTTGTATATGTTTTCAATATTCTCTAATAACTACTAACTAACTAACTAAGGTTGGTAAATTTTTTGCCAGCCACTGTGGTCATACCATTAACCCAAACTAATAGAATACCAACATATTCTATTACAGACTACAGAAACCCATTTTCTTTACTTTTGCAATGTCTTTGATAATTGTTCAATAAATTAGTGGTGAAGTAAGCCATAGTTCAAAATAAAGTTAATTTAAAAAACATGATTTGTAAAATTGCCTCTCAATATGAGTAAACTGGTAGTTTCGAATAAAACTGGTAGTTTAGAATAATCAGTAGATTTGTAATAGAGATAGTGATCTAATATCACATTGCTTTTTCCTAGATGATATATTTTACTTCCCTTTGGTTTATAAAAGATACCATAGGGCTTCCCTGGTGGTACAGTGGTTAAGAATCCACCTGCCAATGCAGGGGACACGGGTTCAAGCCCTGGTCCGGGAAGATCCCACATGCCGCGGAGCAGCTAAGCCTGTGCGCCACAACTACTGAAGCCTGCGCGCTTAGAGCTCATGCTCCGCACAAGAGAAGCCACCACAATGAGAAGCCCGTGCACCGCAACGAAGAGTAGCCCCCACTCACTGCAACTAGAGAAAGCCCACATGCAGCAACAAAGACCTAATGCAGCCAAAAATAAATAAATTTTAAAAATACTAAACTATTAAAAAAATAAGAAACATAATGCAAAATCTCTTTAAAAAAATAAAAGATACCATAATTTGAAAGAAAAAAAACCTTTATTTCTAATTAATGGCACATTTATGTTTAAAGATAATTTATGAGTAATCTATTGTTTTACCTAGTTTGGGAAAATACCTTTTAAATATAAGGTAAGAAGATAAAGTTATTTATGAATCTTAATAGAATAATTAAATGTATAATTTTCATTTTTTTAGTAAGGATGGGGATGATAAGAAGAACCCTGTGATCATTCATCGAGCCATTTTGGGGTCAGTGGAAAGAATGATAGCCATTCTCTCAGAAAACTATGGAGGAAAATGGTAAGTGATATGGAAAAGAAAAGCTATATGTCTACTGTTCTTAAAAATCATGTCTAAAAGATGAAATTAATATGAAAAAATTGGTGGCTCTTGCCTTATAATTAGCAAGTATCCAAACAGCAAATAAAAATTTTTGTGGCATCTGCCAGACCAGAAAACAAAACAAAGGCAGCGTGGCATAACACTATCATTTACCTTTTTGAGATCTCAGTAAAATTAAAGAGTAACCTTTTCACCTGTGTCAAACAAACCCCTCAAAGATCTAGCCGCTGGAACGTATATGGCCCACACTCTCAGGGTGCCATCTCTAGCTGTACTGCCCTCCTTCCTTCTGCTATGCTGTTGACCTCACAGCCCCGTGACCACAGACTTAGGAGGAAACATGTAAGCCTGGTTCACACATGGCCCCAAAGCCAAAGAGAACCGCTGCAGTGGCATCCCCCTCCAGGGATGGAGGGGGAAGGTGAATGCCCTAAGTGCAGGCTTTTGGTGGTACGTCAGATCACCGTCTGTGCCAGGCGGGAAAAGTGGCCAGATGTGGGTTACACTGATGCGTGGGATCTGGTTATTGCTTTGGCCACAGGGTCAGAGACTTAAGAGATAATTAGGTTGGAAACCAGATGACAAGTAGATTTGGTATGTGGATGGTCGCTCAGAATGGGCCATGGGGATGGTATTGCCCGAGTCTGTGTCTGTCCCTTAGATTTTATTTGCAATCCTAGAGAAATATACTGAGGTGTCATGGGGGTGTCCAATCTATTACAGGTACAGGGAATCCAAAACTGTAGATATGAATATGTGTGTGTGTGAATTAACATGTTTATATTTCTCTCCAGTTGATTCTGTTGTAAATAGTTAACATAGTGAGAGATGGTGGGTCTTGCAAGAGAACAGTAGAACTAGGGGATCAGGAGATGGTGTGGGCACACCTCCCTGTGGAGACACAGTACCACCCTCTACAGTTTACACAGCAAGCCTTTGGACACCTACCAAGTTGTGGTGGAAATCTCCCTGAGAAATAAAAATAGAAATGTTTAAAATGTGGCTCTCTTGAGTTGGTAGGGCTGAAGCAGGGGTGAGAACAGAGTTCAAAAAGATACATTTACTTTTCATTTTATAATCTGTATTTCATCATGTATATAATTACATTTGTCACATGTATTATTTTGCTTTTGTAATTTAAGAATAAGTATGTAAAAACATATGCACGAAGTGCCATCTGGTAATAGTCCCCGTGCATTTCCTTCCACCTTCAAACTAAACATGCTGAAGAAAAAGGCAAACATTTCCCACATCAAACATTGCTTATACCCACCTTTCCATCTTTTAAAACATTTTCATTTTGAGATAACTGTAGAATCATTTACAAAGAGGTCCAGCACACCTTTTACCAGTTTTCCCCAATGGTAACATCTTGCAGAACTGAATACAACATAACTGGGGAGTGACAATCCACCAACCTCATTCAGGTCTTGCATTTGTGCACACGTTGTAGATTTGTGTACCCGCCAGTCAAGGTACAGGACAGTTCCATTACTTATAAGGATCCCTCATGCTGCCGTTTATTTTATGGCCACACACCTCCTACCCCATCCCTGTCACCATCCTCCGGCAGCCACTCATCTGGTCTCCATCTTCATAATTTTGTCATTTCCATAATGTTACATAAATGGAATCACAGCGTGCAGCCGTTGGAGACTGACTTTTTTCACTCCTTGGATGGAGTTGCCTTGAGATGCATCCGAGGCATCTCAAGTACCAGTCGTTGGCTCCCTTTCACTACTGATGGTGTTCTGTAGTGTGATGCACAGTTTGAGCATTCACTCGCTGAAGGGCATTTCGGATATTTCCAGTTTGGGGCTATTATACGTAAAGCTGCTATAAATGTTAGTGTGCAGGTTTTTGTGTGAACATGTTTCCATTTCTCTGGGATAAATACCCAGGAGAGCGGTTGCTGGGTTGTATGGTCAGTGATGTTTAGCCCTTTCATCTAGCTGCCAACCTGTTTTCCCTCCCTTTCCAACCAAAATGCCCAGTTTCCCCTTTTGTCTCCTCTGTTGCCTTTTAATATAGTTTGCTTTATTTCTACACCCCTCTACTGAACCTGCTCTCTTGTGAAGTCTTACTTAAAAAGAAAAAAGAGTCTTTGGTTGTTTTTTAATCTTGTAATAAATGGTCATTTTAAAAATACGTATTATATTTTTCAGGCCTTTCTGGCTGTCTCCTCGTCAGGTAATGGTCATCCCTGTGGAGCCAACTTGTGAAAAATATGCACTTCAGGTAAAATTAGAGACATTTAAAGTACATAATCTTGGCATGTGGTCTGTGAACGTCATTGACTTGGAATTCGCACCTTAAAATATTGCATAACTAATACATTAATTTACCACCTCATGTTTTCAATAAATGTTTTCAGTAACACCTGAGTCGTGTCTATGTAGCTGTATCAGAACTATTTTATTTCTTAATGTTTTTGAGAAATTGGTGTTTTAAAACATCTCATAGTTATTCTTTTCCTCGTGGCTCTATTAGGAAGAATACTTATATTATCTGTTGCTGTGTAACAAATTACCCCAAAACTTGGCAGCTTAGAACAATAAGCATTTATTATCTCAGTTTCTGTGAGTCAGAATCTGGGACAACTTGGCTGGGGACTCTGGCTCGGGTGCCTGGTGAGGCTTCTCAGAGGTCGAGGCAGGGGGAGTGACTCAGCACTTTAACCTCATCTCAGAAGTGGGGTGCCATCACTCTCCCTCCACTGTGGTCACAGAGACCAACCTGGTACAAGGTGGAGGGGACACACAAGGGTGTGAATACCGGGGGGTGGGACCCTGGGGGTCATCTTGGAGGCTGGCCACCACATTACCATACACAATGTATTAATGAAAGTGTCTCATTCTCTTATAGGTATCCACTGAATTTTTTGAAGAAGGATTCATGGCTGATGTTGACTTAGATCATAGTTGTACACTAAATAAGAAAATACAAAATGCACAGCTGGATCAGTATAATTTTATTTTGGGTAATCTAAATTTGTATATATTTTTCCCAAATGCTTGTTTTTTCACCTTAATTCCAAAAAACCCCAAAAAACAAAGAATATGGTATAACTGCTTGATTATGACAAATAGCTGTTGAATACTTATACACAAAGAAGAGTCTGTGATGTTCCTGGCTAGATACTTTTTGTTATTTGCCAGAAAAGAAGAGTTATGAAGTTTCACATGGATCCTGTGGTGTAGTATTACTAGGAAGAATTAATAACTCAAACTGACAGTGGAAAATGATCTTATCAGTAGAATTATACTCTGTATGTTTCAGTCATGTGATAGGCCTGAAATAATCTCCTTTGCTTTTCTGGTTTATTAGAAATCTTTAGGATTAAACTAATGACTAGGAGATGTTCCAAATTTAAGATGATCAAAAGAAAAGAATTAAGTGAAAAAATAAAACGTCCTTGAGGAACATGAGTAATTAGATGCAGAATCTAAAATTTTGACTGTAAAAATGATTCAAAATCAAGGGAAACTTATTTATATGCCTGCAGGCATGATATGGTTATGTCCTATAAGTTGAAAGTTTGTGTAGAAGGCAAAATAAATATGCACAGGGCTGTCCTATGAGCAATTTGTCATCAAAAGTGTTTGTAGTAGGTACTGTGATGCTTCAATCAGCCTTCTTGTGGTGACAGAAATTTCAAATTAGCTTAGACACGATGGAATGTATTGGAAGGGAGTTAGAGTATCTCGTGCCATGGAAGGTAGAATTAAGTAGCCAAATCATTAGAAAAGTAACTGGAAGGGGAACTCAACCCTTACCAGGACCATTTCTCCCCATTTCTGTTCCCTGTTTTGATCTGCTTCTTTATGCTTCTCTTGATCTACTTTATTCCCCTTACTTGCTGGCCAGTATCTTCGTTCCAGACAGCAAGAAACATGGCGGCAGAATTCTGCATCATCTCACAGTATGGGTCATTAGCGAGAACAAACCTTTTACATATATTCCAGAAAATTCTGTTGGCTGGTTGGGCACATGTCTGGTGCCCGCCTCTTGATTCATCAAGTGTGCCAGGTGGAGTCAGGGGGTCTTTAGGAACTCCCTCCTCCCACCTGTACCCCACGACCACCACAGGTGTTCTCAAAAATGGACAGTAGAGAGATGGGATTAGAAGTCATTCCTTGTCTCAAGAAATTTACTCTTAAGAGGATGACCAAATGGACATTAGATTGATATTTGGTGATTAGTACTAAGAAGAAAACTTAATAAGACACATGCCATATGACTGCTGACTTAATATTTAGTAAATTGTTGATTGTAAATGTATTTCCCTTTGTTTTCTACAGTCGTTGGAGAAAAGGAAAAGACAAATAATGCCGTAAATGTTCGAACAAGAGACAACAAAATTCATGGAGAGATTTCAGTAACTTCTGCCATTGATAAATTGAAGAATCTCAAGAAATCACGTACCCTGAATGCTGAGGAAGAATTCTGAAGTCCTTTCCTTGTGCTCACATCTGTGTAACCTTGTTCTGAACCCTGAACATGCATTTTCCTTAATTACCATTCATACTTCTGAGAACTTAGGACCCACTATCTGGTCCACTGATGGGCACAGTGAGAAGTGAGATGGGGAATGAGTGGCTGATATGCACAAAATCTGATTCACTAATGTGTCTGCGGACAATGAGAGGACAAGTGTGGGAAATTTTAAATTTCCCAAATATCTTGAGAGACTTCAATGGGAAAATGTCATTCATCAAAGAGGGAAATACTAGGAAATGAGCATTATGAGATGTTACTGTTAAGAATTCTGATTTTCAAAAGATAAGTTTCAAAAGTCTGCAAAGCTTTTTGAATATGGGGTGATATCTTATTTTCTAATAACATTATGCCTCAGGTATTTTTTAACTGAAGTTTTACTAAAGTTCGCACTGAAACTTTATTTTTCTTATTTTTGGCTACACCCCACAGCATGTGGAACTTCCCTTACCAGGGATCGAACCCATGCCCCCTGAAGTGGAAAAGTGGAGTCTTAACCTCTGGACCACTAGGGAGGTCCTGAAACTTTATTTTCAAAATCAGAATCAATTTGTTTTAACCAACCAACAATCACAAAAGAGGAAGCTAGTACTAAATATTGGATTACTAACAAAGGATTCTGAACTCAAAGAAATTCAGTGTTGTGCAAATCTTCTGTAGTTTCCACTATAGGATAAGAGTTGCCATTTTAATGCTTCTAAATGACAATTGAACCTTATTTATCTTTAGAAAAAATAAACTCTCAAATAAAATGTGTTATGTAGTGCTTCCAGGGTTTCACCTATAGGTTTATACCATAATAATTTGCTCCCCTAGAGTTAAATTACTCTTCTGATGGGATGACATTCCACTGATTTACAGACTCAAGTGGATTTCTGATTTTAACTGAGAAGAATACCTTACTGCTCAAAACAATTAAAATGGCTTTATGTCAGTAGTGAATTTAGCTACCAATCAAGCAGTATTTTTTGTGTTTATTTGGTTATGTGCTGTGGAATTCAAAATAAATTTAAGACCTGCTCTCTCTTCTGTACACGCTTATCATTTAGCTTCCTGAAGAGTTGGAAGACAAACCAGCAGGGCTGACCGTGAACAACAGGATTGAACTGCACGGGTCCACTTACTCGTGGGTTTTTTTCAATAGCAAATACTAGAGTATACACAGTCCTACCCGCAGTTGGTGGAATCTAAGGAGGTGGAGTCACCGATAGGGAAGAACCGAATGAGGAGGGCCTGCTCTAAGTTACACTGCGCCCCTCACCCCAAAGTTGTTCAAGGGTCAGGCCTGTGTGATGGAAGGTGCAGATTGTGTGATGTACCTGTTTAAGCTAACTTTAATTGAGGCCAAGCACTATTCGATACATTCCTTGAATTCACCAAACGTGCTAGTGAGGCAGGGGGCGTCAGAAGACTCCCTATCCCCACCCCAGACAACCTTGTGTTGGGTGGGCGGGGAGAGGGAAGCCCGTGCTCAGCCCAGCACGAATGTTGCTGCGGTGGGAACGGGTGCGGTGGGAACAGGTGCGGATCGCTGTGCCGGCCGCAGGGAGCCGCGGCCTGGGAGCAGCTCCCTCCCGGGGCGGGCCTCCTCCAGGGGGGTCTGGGGGCCTGACACCCGCGGCCGCACTTCAGTCCGGCTTCTCCCCGCCTTCGAGGAGCGTCTCTGAGGACTGGTTAGACATCTGAGCAGGGCGGGCCTGGAGAGATGCTCGCGGGACGCTGCCCGGGCCCTGGGGTCGCGGGGAGTGGGTCCTTGGGGGCCACCTGGCACACCTGGGGTCCTTACCGAGCAGTCTGGGCCAGTTTCCTCATCTGTAAACAAGAGGCTTTTTAGTCTGACAAAAACGTAACGTCGTCAAACCTCCGCACGGTACCAAGCGCACAGCAGCAGTTTTTGTCTCTAAACGTACAGATCCGGCCACAGGTATACAGCGGCCAACTTCCCACATTTCCCCCCCTCTGCTCTCGATCCCTCAGGTGTGACTTTCGGGGTCCAGGTGACCTTTCCGTGTCTCCATCCGCCGGGGGAGAGGTGAACGCCTTGTCACAGGCGCTGGCAGCCCTAGGAGGCGGGGCGCGGGGAACTCGGGAGGAGGGGCCGCGCCTGCGCCGTGAACCCCCTCCCCCCCCCACTCCTCTCGGCCCGGCGTCCCCCGCGGCCCGGAAGTGTTTCCTCTGGCAAGATGGCGCGTGCAGGGGTCCTGCTGTGGGACCTACGCCGCCTGTGTCGAGTGCTGCTATTCCTTTCGCAGTTCTACATCCTCTCGGGCGGCGGTGAGTTGGGGGCAGGGGTCTGCGCCGGGCCGGGCTGAGGGGTGGGGAACCCAGGACCGCGAGGACCGTCGGCCTGGGCCCTTGGGCGGAGGCTGAGTGCGGGCGGAGGGCGCGGGTTGCTACAGCCGAGTCCGGCTCGTCCTGCCGCCGCGCCTCGGCTCAGGGAGCCGGAGCCGCGAGCCTCGAACTGTGGGCCTGGGGGCTCGGCCTGGGACGCGGAGCTGGGTCTCGGCACCGCGCGTCGTCTCCAGTTGCCCGCAGACCTAAATTGGTGTCGACCCCATTGGGTTTCATGTTCAGTTTCCCGGCGGTCAGGCCGAGATGTTTGCCCGAGCAGCTGTGGGCCTGGCGCGATACACACATAGCCTGAGGTCTTCGTTTCTCTAATCATAGGATCCTTCAGTGTAGAGCCTTCGCAGCCGCTGGCTCAGTCCGACAAGGATCCGGGCCCCACACGTACGTTCACAGTAGTGCCCAGGGCAGCAGGTACTAGACGTTTTCTCTTCTAGTAAACGTGTATATTTGTATCTAGTGGTCTCTTTCTTTTCTTTTTGGATAAAATTTCTTGTAGAATATGACATCATTTTCCATGTTTTGAACATTTTATTGATTGCATTTTAGATATGTGAACTAAAGGCAGATGCATACCTTTTCTGTAGACAGTCTTGGTATTTCAGTACCTTTTGACATTCCTGTCTCATCTTTTTCCAGTCCCAGGCTCCTCATTTCCATCTCTTTATTTCAAGTTTTTTCTTTTTTCCGCTTCATCCATCAAGATAACCTTCAACCAACGCTTCTTTCCCTTCAGAAAATTTCTTGTGCTTTTGGAACCCTGTTCCTGATGTTGGATATTACTAAAGGCTCCCCCAGGGCTGTGTGAAATGGAGGGATTGCAGAAGGACTGGTACAGACCTGGCATCTATCTCTGGTGGTGCTGCTGGGAGCTGGAGCAAAATATTCACGTTTTTGGGTTTCCGTTTTCTCATCTTTTTAAGGTCGTGGGGTTGTCCTGGCCCTGTAAATTCTTGGCTTTGTGATTCTAAGTGCCCATCCTCCAGCCACGGTAGTAATAGGAACAAAAGAAAAGAAAATTTTCTTTTCTTTTGTTCCTATTACAAAAGGGTATAATAGGAATTATACCCTTTTGTAAGTATACCCTTTTGTAGGCATTTTGTAGAATTGCTCACTTAATAGTGACTTTAGGACCAGATTTAAATGAGTATTAGTGTGTTTTGCTAAATGGAACTTTGGTCTCTGTAGTTTCATCCCTTTAGAGTTCCATGACTTCAGTAAATTGAAACTGGCAGACGTATTTTACTGAGTCTATAAAAGACTGCTGGAAGACAGCAGCATACTTGAGTTTAAAACATAGATTATTTTATAGAGAAAGCACAAGAATTTTTTACTCTCTTGGACGTTTTTGAAAGCTTCTCTTCCTGAGAATACTGGTTGCAATTTTGATCCTCTCTTAAGTGATAGTAATATATTATACTCCCAGCTAGGCTGGCTGGAGAAACTTACTGCAACCCACTGAATAAGTTACTAATATAAAGAACTATTTTGAACTTTGGTACTGTAAAATTGTAAATGTTACTTGCAGATGATGGCTTGTTGAAGTACCAAAGTGGAATAATGACAGGACGTTTTTCTAGGGTTGGTGCGTTGTTGTACCGATTGATTCACTTAGAGGGTTAGGGGCTTCACTTACAAATTCGTGAATTCAAGTGAAAAGAACATTGGATTGGAAACTGAGAGGTTTGGGCTCTGGTTCCAGTTTTGCCCTCCCTCAGTGATCTTGAACGAACTTTATCATCTGTAAGCTTTCGTTTTTTTCATCTTGTAACATGATAGACTTTTTGAGGTCCTAATTTATTCCTAGCACTGTATATATGTTATGTTCATGATTGTGTTCCTTAAGCTTAGAAAATTGCTTTCCTCTGTTATTGTAATCAGTATTCCAAGAGAATAAGCTTCTCTCTCACCTCTCACAGAAAGCACCGATATCCCACCTTATATGATGAAGTGTCCGAGCAATGGTTTGTGTAGCAGACTTCCCGCAGACTGTATAGAGTGCAAGACCAATTTCTCCTGTGTCTATGGGAAGCCTGTCACTTTTGACTGCACAGTCAAACCTTCTGTTACCTGTGTTGTAAGTACTGCAGCTTACTTATTCTTAATAAACTGATCGTAAAGCTCGAGTTATAAGTAGAGTTTAGACTTGACTATGGAGGAAATTCAGAAAGTGCTCTGCATTTTAAAAGTAAGATTTGAGGGCCTCCCTGGTGGCGCAGTGGTTGAGAGTCCGCCTGCCGATGCAGGGGACACGGGTTCGTGCCCCGGTCCGGGAGGATCCCACATGCCGCGGAGCGGCTGGGCCCGCGAGCCATGGCCGCTGAGCCTGCGCATCCGGAGCCTGTGCTCTGCAACGGGAGAGGCCACAACAGTGAGAGGCCTGTATACTGCACAAAAAAAAAAAAAAAGTAAGATTTGAGGAATAAAGTCAGCTTTATCAGAAGATGGAAACTTCCATCTCCAAGTAAGGTTTGGTTGCAAGGGTTCAGATAGCAATTTTTTGACATGAGGATAAATTGAAGCAATTGTCAGACTTCTTACAAAAAGTAGGAAGTAAAAGCTCAAACGCACCAACTGTTGCCCATTAGAAATGACCCTGTTACAGTGGTCACTCCTGCAGCCCATCTGATATGTTGACAGCCAGGAAGGAGCCTACAAAGGCTTCCACAGTCGGTGTTCCTTAACATGCTCTCGGGATACCTGCTTCAGAGCCACAGACTCCTGGCGGCAGCCCCACACCTGTTGAATGTGACAAGGGCAGGGAGACTCGTGTATCTGCATTTTTGAACCGTTGGACCAGGGAAATTACTGCAAACTTCATTGTAGTCCCAGCATGTGGGTGAGATAGAGAGTAGAAATGAATAATGAGGCAGTGTTTTACTCTTGGACCTGCCATGACTAGCTCTGTGATTTAGTTATCTGTCTCTTGTTAAATCAGGAGATGGGCCCAGAACAGCTTTCCTAAAGTGTTTCCATGGCGCCCTCTTTCTGGGAGATGGTTGAGGAGGAAAACAGATTCCATACCATATTCTCTATCTCTGTCTTTTTTCTTTTTTTTAAGGGAAGCAGTAGGAAGTAAGATTTTTCTTTTAATTAATTTATTAATTTATTTATCTTTGGCTGCGTTGGGTCTTCATTGCTGCGCACAGACTTTCTCTAGTTGTGATCGGAGGCTACTCTTCGTTGCGGTGTGCAGGCTTCTTGCGGTGGCTTCTCTTGTTGCGGAGCACGGGCTCTAGGTGCTCAGGCTTCGGTAGTTGTGGTGCATGGGCTTCAGTAGTTGTGGCTCGTGGGCTCTAGAGTGCAGGCTCAGTAGTTGTGGCGCACGGGTTTAGTTGCTCCACGGCATGTGGGATCTTCCCATACCAGGGCTTGAACCCCTGTCCCCTGCATTGGCAGGCGGATTCTTAACCACTGCGCCACCAAGGGAAGCCCACCATATTCTCTTTTGCAGATTCCCTTTGACCCAGCGATTCTAACTTACTTGAACAAGATACCTTTCCCCGTCGGTTCTTTGGAACTTGGTCTGCAGAGGGCTAGATTAGAAAGTTCCTTCCACCCCCAGGCTCTCTCTCTATTTCTCCTGAGGTCTAGTATCAGGTGAGGGCATGAGGGAGGCTTCACTCCAAAGGGGAAATGAGATTTTATGTGTTCTCAGTGTCTGGACATAGTGTTTGTAACTGTCAGTATTTGTCATTTTCTTATATCAGAGTTACCCTTTAAAGTGTGCTGGAAAATTGAACTCGTTGCTGGGTAATCTTCATGACTGCCCTTGGATTATCAGTTAGTCTCTGTTGCTGTATCTTACATAGAATTTTCTCCCTACTTACCTAATGGCGAAACCTGTTTGAAGGCTTTTGAAATTGCGTACTTCATTGGTCTGGCAGATAGTAGGTACCTTGTGAAAAATGAGAAAACTGACGGCTGAGGAGAGCTTTTCCAGAATTAGCCTCCTTTGTTTGCCTCAGTGTCTTTGACATTCATCTCTCACAGCTGGTTCCTGAATGACACATAGTTCTCAATTTCTTCCTTCTTTAGGTGTTCCAAAAACAAGTAGTTTCATTTAGCGGAAAATAGCAGAGAATAGGAGAAATTACAAAGCTTAGGGAAGTTTCTGAAGTCCTGGGTGCTGGTCCCTGGTGCATCCTCACCCCTTGGCTGAGATGTGCCCTGGATGGGTTCCTTCCCTTCTCCTCCCGAGGTGCTTTCACCTCACCTGCTTCCTGACTAGCCAGTCATCGCGAATCCTGTAAAGTAGCAGATGCCCAGCCCGCAAGTGTGGCATTTGAAGGCAGCCCCAGGAGCGTCTGGTGGTCTGTTTCTTCTTAAAAATGAAGAGCAGTCAAATAATTGGCTGTCAGGAGCCACGGGCCCCAGGACTGCTGCGGCCAGGTGATCTGGGGCAGGCCGTGCATTCTTCCCTTGTTTGTTTAATGACCACCTGTAGGATCCTGTCTCGCTAAATAAGTTAGCATTTCAGGAAGAAATAAGCTGTGACCATCTGCATACGCAGGTGCATGTGCAAATGCTCATCCTTTCGCTGTGCTGCACTCAGCTCTCTCCCTCCCTCCTGCACCTTATTTTGAACTTCATATTAATGGAAAGAAAGAAACTCTTCTTTTCCTTCTAATGCATACTGCATAGGGACTCAGAGCAAGGGAACCTTACCTGGATTACACTAGTCAAAGAAATTGTTTTATAATGGCCCTGTTAAGTATATAAATAGAAATTAATGCAAAAATCCTGCAACCCCTTTCATATCAGCTAACTCCTGCTCCAGCTATGATGGGAACTATCAAGCCAGTTACCTCAGCTGGAAATGTGCTTGATAGAAACGCTGCTTTCTGTTCCTTGGAGAAGAGCTCAGTCTGCTAGTGTATTTGAAGCAAGTTTAATTCCTTCAGATAGGTTCTGTATCCTTACTAATGACAGCTGTTTCACAAAGGGAAAGGTAACAAATCTTTTTACTACAGATGAGCTTTTTTGGGGATCTATACTTTTTTGTGGTGTGAAAATGGATTCAGTAAATGCTGGGGTGCCTGTGTAGCTATATGGAAAAAAGTGGAATCCTGTTTTATCCAAAGTAAATTCCAGATCAAAGATTTAATGTGAAAACGTGAAACCATAAAGTACCAGAGAAAGCATGAGATAGTTTTGTTATAATCTCAAAGTAGGGAATATTTTTCTCAGTATGAAATAAAATTTAGAAGCCATAAAAGAAGGAATTGATAGATTTGACTACTAAAAATTAGAGATTTCTGCATGACCTAAAAAAAAGCATAAAGGCCAACGATAAATGACAAACTAGGAAAAAGTATTTCTAACACACGTGACAAATAATGCACTAATATCCATAATATATAAAGACTTCCAAAAAGCCAATAAGAAAAAGATGACAGTCCTGTAGAGAAATGGTTTTAGGACATGAACAGAGGGTTCATAGGAAAGGAAATACAATTGGACTTTCAATGCATGAAAAAAAGTTTAATTTTTCTCATGATTAAGTAACAAATCAATGCGTTTTGTTTTGTTTTGTTTTGTTTTTTTTGCGGTACGCGGGCCTCTCACCGCTGCTGCCTCCCCCGCTGCGGAGGACAGGCTCCGGATGCGCAGGCCCAGCGGCCATGGCCCATGGGCCCAGCCGCTCCGCGGCATGTGGGATCCTCCTGGACCGGGGCACGAACCCGCGTCCCCTGCATCAGCAGGCGGACCCCCAACCACTGCGCCACCAGGGAAGCCCAATGCATTTTTTAAACTATCAGATTGGCAAAACAATCAAAAAGTTTAACACTCTGAGTTCTTAAGGGTATAAGGGACAAACACTCCTGTATCTTGTTAGCAGGCGGGTAGGTTAATCAGCCTCTTGTGAGCACTTTATCTTATCTCTGAAACTTACAGATGCACATAAGCTTTGACCCAGCAATTTCATATTTAGGAATTTATCTTACAGATATTACATATTGCACGTGTATGCAAATAAATATGCCTAAGAATATTCTTAGCTGCTTTGTTCACACAGGCAAGATTGGAAACAAGCCGAATGTACAAAAGAGAACAGTTTAATTTATGGTCCACTGTGTAGTGAAATAAATACATTGCAGCCATTGAGAAGAACTAGGCAGCTCTAGGGATATTTATCGATATCTATAGAATTAAGTGAAAAGTAAATATCAGTGGGAACATTAAATTAAAAAAAAAAAAGACACGTATCTGATGTAAACGTGCCCATGCATAGAACAGACTCCCTGGAAGGCCAGAGTGGGGTGAGCGGTGCTTGGTGCTGGGGAGGGCAGTGCTGCTGAGGGCTGGGCTGCACCAGCCTTCTCCTAACTCTCCTGTTGTCTCCGGGAGTTTGTACCACGTAAACTTATTACCTAGTTTTAAAAAACAATTGATAAGAAGCGTGTTATGGATGCATCACTAGAAATATGCAGACATTTAAAACAATATTGCTTAAATCATGCAGTGCCTTACTCAGTTTCAAATACTGTCCATAATAGGAGTTTTGCATTAATCAAAAAAGTTAATAAATATAATACTTCCAGAGGTGATTGTGTTACCATTTAAATATGATTTTGAAAAATATTTATTACAATATAATGTCAAGTGGATACAAAATGTTTTCAGTGTAATTCCACGTATGTAAATCTGTACTATAGGAAGGAAAAATGAAAGAAGGTTAAAAGTGCTTGTCTCTGGAGAGGTTACAGGTTTTTTCTGTAATTTCCAAATGTGCAACATATAAGAACATGGACTGCTCTTATAGGCAGAAAACAAAATAAGGACATTTAAAATTGAAATGAAAAAAATCTCTGGTCTCAAAGTTCAGGGCCCACAGTGAACACTTGCTCATCAGCCTCTCTATGCAGTTCTTTCTAAGTTGGGAGTGGTTTTCTGGGGCTGCCTATGGGTCGGTCCTGCTGGGTGCTCGTGGGTGTGTCACAGCAGTGACAGCCCTGGGGCTCTGGGCCACTCGCAGGACGGCTCCTAGGGAAGAGTTGAGACCCGGTGGCCAGGCTGTTCCTCCAGGAACAGGGCTCCTGCATTCTTCATGGGCTTGCAGCTCCGTGACCTTGAGCAGAGGGACTCATCTGCCCTTTGAACTCTCTGTGACTCCGAGGCTTTATAAAGTACATTTTCCTTTTTTCTGTGTTATAAAAGTACACATGTGCATTATTAAAAATTTAGCCAAAGTAACCGTGATGAAATAATCTTATCATTCTGAAATAACCTTTGTTACTTTGATGTGCATTTATCTAGATATTTTTTGTTAGGTATATATTTTTGGTTGTATATTTATGATCATAGGATCATAGCATACACATTTGTATTGTGTACATATTGGTTTGATACCTATTTTTCTGCCACTTCCTCCTAGGTCATAAAGTATTTTAGACACTTGGTGCCATATGACTAGTTTTATTGACCTATTAACAAACTACTGTATTATGATTGAATAGTTCTGTGTCCTTTGGTACGTAGGATCAAGACTTCAAATCCCGAAAGAGCTTTGTCCTCAACATGACTTGCAGGTTCTGCTGGCAGCTTCCGGAAACCGACTACGAGTGCTCCAGCTCCACCAGCTGCATGGCGGTGTCCTGCCCGCGGCAGCGCTACACGGCCAACTGCACCGTGCGGGACCACGTCCACTGCCTGGGTAAGTCGGCATTAAGGAAATTTGTGAGCAAGATATTTTTCTACGCTTATTTATGGAGCTGTAACCAGAAACTTAAGAATTAAATTTTAATTGTTTCATCAGAAATATTTATTAGCACTATTTTTAGTTATGCCAGTTCTATTTTAAAATGTAATATTCGATAAAACAAAAAATGTGTAAGGTATAAAGCATAGTGTATAATTGAGTTTCACCCAAATTAACAACTAAAGCAGCGTGATGCCATTGAAACTACCAGAGTGTGTTTCCTGCACGCAGTTACCCTGCCTCTTCTTCAGAGGTAACCACCCTTTTGGATTTTCTTATCATCTCACTTCCTTTTCTTTAAATTTTTTGTAGTTCTATCACATGAATGTACTAGAATATAGTGTGGTAAATTATTCAGTAGTGCATGTTTTAGAATTGTATAATATAGACTGTTTATGGTCTTCTGAGACCATCTTTCAACATCATGGCTCTAAGATTCTTCCATTTGTCTTCTCTTATTACAATTTTTTTTTACTTCTATATAATAACTTGTAAGATTGTGTCATAGTTTATCCTTTCTCCACTGTATTTGGATTATTTACAGTTTTTTTCCTTACAAATTGCGCTGCTGTTAAAGCTTTTGTCCATGTCTCCTGGTTGCATATGTCCGTGTCTCCTGGTTGCACATGTTTGTCTGGCATACACTCTCTTGCGTGTGTTATTTTCCAGGACGGTTGTATCCGTTTACATTCCCACCAGTGGTTACACAACTGTTCATGATGATCCACATCCTCTCCAATACTTGTTATCCCTACAGTTTGTTTTTTTTTCTTACAGACTTCTAGGAATTCTTTTATATTTTGGGTAGTAATTTTTTGGTGTCCCTAACATCCTCTCCCAGATTTTAACTCCCCCCACAACCCCTTTCTTTTGGTATCTTTTGAACAGAACTTTAAATTTTTAGTTAGTTGAAGTTTTTAGTCTTTCAGAGTTAGCCCTTTTTTGTTGTAAGAAATCTTTCCCTACTCCAGATTCATAATTTCCTGTATGTTCTTTTAAAAGTGGTAAATGTGGCCTTTCACGTTTAGGTCTCTAGTCCCCTGGGGTTGGTTTGGTATATGGTGTAAGGTGGATTCAGTCTCACTTTTTCTGGCTGGGACAGCCCAGTGTCCCAGGACTCCCGGGCGGTCTGTGGGCCCGCTCCCTTCCTGGTGCCTGGTTTGTCTGTCTCAGCCCCACGTTACCCACGTTTTCACAGCAGGTGGGGTGTTTTACCTTCTTGAAGCTGTGATCCTCACAAAACTGATTTAAATGTCGAGTCTGTGCTCATAGACAGGGCTTTCTTTTTACCATTCATTGTAGTGAACATTTACTTTTGTAAAGAAAGTTGGCTTTTTACATTGTAAATCACAAGGCCCCTAGTTATAATTTAGTCTCTGTATGAGAGTATTTTTATACCCGTGTTTTTATGTGGAGTGTTTTCCCTTTTTTAAGGTAACCGTACTTTTCCGAAAATGCTGTACTGCAACTGGACTGGCGGTTATAAGTGGTCTACTGCTCTGGCTCTGAGGTAAGCTCTGTTCTAGTAAATCGGTTGCCATTTGGATTTCGTTGGGGTTGGTGGGCTCTCCCAAGCTCCTCCTCCATCCACTCAGATCCCGCCATGTGTTAGGTAGACCATAGGGACAGCACTGTGGGAGGTTATTTAGGTGGTCAGACCAGTACCCTCGTGGAATTTAATGGCCCGTTGCTGGTTTTCCTCCCGAGATGACCTGCACGTTCTAGAGGTGACTGTAGTCATTACTAGAGATCATTAGAACCAGTCAGTGCTTCCCATCCTGAGTGTACCCTGAATTAGTAAAATGCCATATACTAATTAAAGTCGGTAGGTTTATGATGTATATCTTTAATTTTCAGTAATTTTCTTCTTTATTACAAAAAATAATACATGCTCAGTACTGAAAACTGGAAAAAAATGAAAATGACAAAGAGAAACGTTGAAAATCACGTATAATTCCACCATTCAAACATACTTATAGAGTTAAAATTTTTACATGAAATTTGCTTGTATTAGTTAAACTTTTCAACAGTTTGAAAAGAAAATTGTACCAGTTCTTCCCACCGGAGGGAAGGGCAGGTGGGGTGCTGGTTAAATGATTCTCTGATTAGGAAGGTAGGCATCTGCTGTTGGAGGTTTAGGTTAAGAGTCTGAGGTGGCCTGTGGCCTGTGGTGAGACGCGGGCAGGGCTTCTCAGCCTTGTCATTGTTGACATTTGGGCCAAGAATTCTCTGCTGTGGGGCGTCCTCTGCAGAGCAGGATGTTCAGCAGCATCTCTGGACTCCATTTACTGCGTGTTAGCAGTCTTCCCAACCCCCACTGAAGCTGTGAGAATCAAAAATGCCTCCAGGGGTGGCCAGGTGGCCCCTTGTCGGGAACCGCTGCGTCAGGGTTTGGGCTGGGGAAGAGGAGGATCCTGCTGGCAGGAAAGCACAGCTGGAAAGTGAAAGACGGGTCCACGATAGAAAATTAGATGCAACGACAGATTTGGTGACACCCAGCGTCTTTGTCAGCAGTGGTTCACATTCAAACTAACAGCTGACTTTCTGCTTTTCAATAAACTTTTTATTTTGGAATAATTTTAGATTTAAAAAAAAGTTGCAAAGCTAGAGACTTCCAGTACACCCTTCACCCAGCTTCCCCCACATTGTTGACAGCTTAAATTACCATGGCACATTTAATAGCTAATTTTTTAAAAATAAGAATAATTTCCTTCTCTGGGCTCAGCATGGTTTCTTTGAGAATATTCACGGTGAATGTGATAATGCCTGGTGTTTGCTTCTTGGTACTCAGGGTGGGGGATTGGAAGGGTGTAGATGAACCAGGGATGGACACATGTTGATAACTATTGGAGCTGGGTCATGGGTGCTGTTCTCTTCTTTTTACTTTTATATGTTTGGAATTTTTCATAATAAAAGCTTTAAAAGAAATACAATGAGAAGTTGTCCGAATATTGTTAGATCTTAGAATTTGAAGGAACCTTAAAAGTCATTTATTCTGAACATGAAATTTTTAAAGATGGGTGACTGACAATGTTCACGACTTGATCTGGGCGGCCACGTGGTGTTGGCTGCCTGGCGATGCCACCTTCGATCACCATGTTCCTGCACTGTCTGTAGGACTAGCCCCACTTTACTCTCCTGGATGTGCCATTTCAAGGTTAAAAAAGCAACAAGCTCGATTTTCTTGAAAAGAGAACCATTAAATTTCATTACAGCTAAAAACTGTTTACTTTTGACAATTAAACGGTCTTGTTGCCCATGATTGTTTAGTGTTGTACATTTGTGAGATAGTCACTGTGTCCTGATTAAGGGATCTGGTGATTTGAGGCCCTTTCCCACATGTGAGTTAGCGGTTACTGAGGCGCAGTAATGCAGGCGCAGTCGGGGGGCCGTTGATGGACTCCAGGCCTGTTTGCTGTTGCAGCATCACCCTTGGTGGGTTTGGAGCGGACCGCTTCTACCTGGGCCAGTGGCGAGAAGGCCTCGGCAAGCTCTTCAGCTTTGGGGGCCTGGGAATATGGACGCTGCTCGACGTCCTGCTCATTGGAGTCGGCTACGTGGGACCAGCAGATGGCTCTTTGTACATTTAGCTGCAGTTGCGCACTTCAGAGGGGAGCAGTGCTTAGAAAACGGCCTCTTCCCTGTAGGAGTCCATGTGCTGTGAATGGTGTATGTGTATGTTTTTAATGTACAGCATCTGTACTTTGCCTGCCTTGATGAAGGTAAAATAAAAAACACTGAACTGTGTTTATCTGGAATTTGTTTTTATTTGCCTGAAGTCTATTTTTTTTTCCGTGAAAAAATTTAAACTTACTTAAACTAGAAGAACAACCTGTGCAGCGACTGAAAATCTGTTCAATTCGTAGACTTGAGTTTTATATTGCTTACCTCAAACTGTGCCACATGTATCTCCAGCCTGAGTGTCATCTGCCGTAAAGAGCTTTTCAACTATAATTGCAGAAATTGGGAAATGTTTTTATTCTTTAGCTAAATAAGATTATCTACCTAAATTTTCAGTCATCTCTGAGCTTTGCAGTGTAATGTCTATGGAGTCTGGTCTTCATATATGACTGTTTGAAGTAAACTGCAGAAATTTTGTGTCTGGTTCCTGTGATTGGAATTTTGTTAGTAATATAAAATGTTGCAAGAGTACTGGAGAATTAATAAAACTACAAGTTACTTTAAAAATTTTGCAGACTTCTTCCTGTTATGTTTTTTATATTAAAACATAATCTTGAATAATCCTAGCAACTTTTATTATTAAGAAGTATAATATTTATTTTTCAGGGCATTACTCCATTCTAATAGATATATTCATAATTGGCTGGCTCATTAACACACTGGAAGTGTTAAAAAATGTGTTGGTGTGATAAATGGTTTTGAGTCTTTGTAAGATCTGTTGTAGACCCTTTCTTGGAAATAAAAACATTTATTAATCCAAAATTTTTTTAATTAACTTTTTTTTATTCAAGTATAGTTGATTTACAGTATTTCAGACTGATTCAGTTATGTTTATATGTGTATATATATACACATATATGTGTGTGTATTTTTTCAGATTCTTTTCCATTGTAGGTTACAAGATATTGAATATAGTTCGCTGTGCTGTACAGTAGGTCCTTGTTAGTTATCTATTTTATATATAGTAGTGTGTATATGTTAATTCCAAATTCCCAATTTACCTCTCCCCACCTTTCTGCTTTGGTAACCATAAGTGTGTTTTCTAAGTCTGTGAGTCTATTTCTGTTTTGTAAATAAGTTCGTTTGTATGTTTTTTTTAGATTCCACATATAAGTGATAACGTATGATTTTTGTCTTTCTCTGACTTCACTTAGAATGATAATCTCTAGGTCAATCCATGTGGCTGCAAATGGCATTATTTCATTCTTTTTTATGGCTGAGTAATATTCCATTGTATACATGTACCACATCTTCTTTATCCCTTCCTCCATCAACGGACACTTAGCTATTGTAAATAGTGCTGCTATGAACTTGGCTATTGTATACAGTGCTGCTGTGGACATTGGGGTACATGTATCTTTCCGAATCAGGGTTTTCATCTTTTCTGGTTATATGCCCAGGAGTGAGATTGCTGGATCATATGGTAACTCTTTTTAGTTTTTTAAGGATGCTCCATACTGTTCTCCATAGTGGCTGCACCAATTTATATCCCCACCAACAGTGCAAGAGGGTTCTCTTTTCTCCACACCCTCTCCAGCATTTATTATTTGTAGACTTTTTGATGATATCCATTCTGACCGGTGTGAGGTGATACGTCATTGTAGTTTTCATTTGCATTTCTTTAATAATTAGTGATATTGAGAATCTTTTTATGTGCCTGTTGGCCATCTGTATGTCTTCTTTGGAGAAATGACTATTTAGGACTTCTGCCCATTGTTTTGATTGGGTTGTTTGATTTTTTGACATTGAACTGTATAAGCTGTTTGTATATTGTGGAAAATATATACCTTGTTGGTTGCATCCTTTACAAATATTTTCTCCCAGTCCATAGGTTGCCTTTTGATTTTGTTTATGGTTTCCTTTGCTGTGCAAAAGCTTTTAAGTTTAATTAGGTCCCTTTTGTTTATTTTTGCTTTTGCTTCCATTACTTTAGGAGTAATTCCAAAAAAATATTGCTACAATTTATGTCAAAGAGTGTTCTGCCTATGTTTTCCTCTAGGAGTTTTATAGTTCATTTAGGTCTTTAATCCATTTTGAGTTTATTTTTTGTATATGGTGTTGGAGAATGTTCTGATTTCATTCTTTTACATGTAGCTGTCCAGTTTTCCCAGGACCACTTATTGAAGAGACTGTCTTTTTTTTCCATTGTATATTTTTGCCTCCTTTGTTGTAGATTAACTGACCATAAGTGCAGGGGTTTATTTCTGGGCTCTCTATCCTGTTCCATTGATCTATGTGTCTGTTTTTGTGTTCAGTACGATACTGTTTTAATGACTGTAGCTTTGTAGCAAGTCAGGGAGCATGATTCCTCCAGCTCCATTCTTCTTTCTTAAGATTGTTTTGGCTACTTGTTCTAGTTCTGTGAAAAATGCCATTGGTGATTTGATAGGGATTTCGTTGAATGTATAGATTGCCTTGGGTAGTATAGTCATTTCGACAGTATTGATTCTTCTAATCCAAGAACATGGTATATCTTTTCATCTGTTTGTGTGGTCTTCCATTTATTTCATCAGCATCTTACAGTTTTCAGAGTATGGGTCTTTTGCCTCTTTAGGTAGGTTTATTCCTAGGTATTTTATTCTTTTTGATGTGATGATAAGTGGGATTGTTTGCTGAATTTCTCTTTCTGATATTTCATTGTTAGTGTATGGAAATGCAACAGATTTCTGTGTATTGATTTTGTATCCTGCATCTTTACCAAACTTATTGATGAGCTATAGTAGTTTTCTGGTAGCATCTTTAGAATTTTCTGTATATAGATCATGTCATTTGCAAACAGTGACAGTTTTCCTTCTTTTCTGATTTGGATTCCTTTTATTTCTTCTTCTTCTCTGATTACTGTGGTGAGAACTTCCAAAACTGTGTTGAATAAAAGTAGTGAGAGTGGACATCCTTGTCTTGTTCCTGATCTTAGAGGGAATGCTTTCAGTTTTTCACCATTGAGAATGATGTTAGCTGTGTGTTTGTCATATATGGCCTCTATTATGTTGAGGTATGTTCCCTCTATGCCCACTTTCTGGAGAGTTATCATAATAAATGGATGTTGAATTTTGTCAAAAGCTTTTTTGCATCTATTGAGATCATGTTTTTTATTCTTCAGATTGTTAATAGGGTGTATCACGTTGACTGATTTGTGGGTATTGAAAAATCCTTGCATCTGAGGGATGAATCCCACTTGATCATGTTGTATCATGCTTTTTAATATGTTGTTGAATTCTTTTTGCTAGTATTTTGTTGAGGATTTTTACATCAGTGATACCGGCCTGTAATTTTTTTTGTGTGTGTAGTATCTTTGGTTTTGGTATCAGGGTGATGTTGGCCTCATATAATGTGTTTGGTTGTGTTCCTTCCTCTGCAATTTTTTGGAATAGTTTCAGAAAGATAGGTGTTAATTCTTCTCTAAATGTTTGGTATAATTCACCTGTGAAGCCATCTAGTCCTGGACTTCTGTTTGTTGGGAGTTTTTAAATCACAGATTCAATTTCAGTACTCGTGATTGGGCCGTTCATATTTTCTATTTCTTCCTGGTTCAGGCTTGGAAGGTTGTACCTTTCTAAGAATTTGCTCATTTCTTCTAGGTTGTCCATTTTATTGACATATAGTTGTTTGTAGTAGTCTCTCATGATCGTTTGTATTTCTGTGGTGTCAGTTGTAACTTTTCTCCTTTTTTGTTTTTGATTTTATTAATGTGGGCCCTCTCCCTTTTTTCTTGATGAGTCTAGCTAAAGGTTCATCAATTTTGTTTCTCTTTTCAAAGAAGCAGCTTTTAGTTTTGTTGATCTTTTCTTTTTTTAAATTTGTATTTCATTTATTTCTGCTCTGATCTTTATGATTTCTTTTACTAAGTTTGGGTTTTGTTTTTCTTTCTCCAGTTGCTTTGGGTGTAAGGTTAGGTTATTTACTTGAGTTTTTCTTGTTTCCTGAGATAAGCTTGTAACACTATAAACTTCCCTGTTAGAACTGCTTTTGCTGTGTCTCATAGGTTTTGGATTATTGTGGTTTCGTTTTTGTGTGCCTCTAGGTGTTTTTTGATTTCCTCTTTGATTTCTTCAGTGATCCACTGGTTGTTTAGTAGCATATTGTTTAGCCTCCATGTGTTTGTGTTTTTTGCAAGTTTTTTCTTGTGCTTGAGTTCTAGCCTTGTAGCATTGTGGTCAGAAAAGATGGTTGATATTCAATTTTCTTGAATTTACCGAGGCTTGCTTTGTGACTCAGTATGTGATCTGTCCTGGAGAATGTTCCGTGTGCAGTTGAAAAGAATGTATTCTCTTGGTTTTTGGTGGAGTGCTCTATAAATATCAGTTACGTCCATCTGGTCTAATGTGTCATTTAAGGCCTGTGTTTCCTTATTGATTTTCTGTCCATTGATGAAAGTGGGGTGTTAAAGTCCCCCACTATTATTATGTTACTGTCAGTTTCTCCCTTCATGACTGTTAGCATTTGCTTTATTGAGGTACTCCTGTGTTGGTTGTATATGTACTTACAATTGTTACATCTTCCTTTTGGATTGATCCCTTGATCATTATGTAGTGTCCTTCCTTGTCTCTTGTAACAGTATTTTAAAGTCTATTTTGTCTGATATGAGTATTGCTACTCCAGCATTCTTGTGATTTCCATTTGCATGGAATACCTTTTTCCATCCCCTCACTTTCAGTTGTATGTGTCTCTAGGTCTGAAGTGGGTCTCTTGTAGACAGCATATATACAGGTCTTGTTTCTGTATCCATTCAGTGTATTTCTTTTGGTTGGAACATTTAGTCCCTTTACGTTTAAGGTTATTATTGATATGTATGTTACTTTCATTTTATTGTTTTGGATTTGTAGGTCTTTTTGAGTTTTAATAACAATTTCCCTAGAAACATTTACAAATTTTTAGCATTTTTCCATTTAAATTGGATATCTGAGTGTTACTTTTTAAACATCTGTGTCAGTAGCCAGCAGACTTAACCAGACTATCAGATCTTTAGCTATAAAATATTTTTTGAGAATATCTCCATAAATCTCAGGTGACAAAAACATGTTTCTTCACCAGAATAAATTACAGTTTACCTGAAAAGGGAACTGAATTATTTGGTGCAATAACTTGCGCTTTAGGAATCAAGAATCTTGTCTGGGGCTTCCCTGGTGGCGCAGCGATTGAGAGTCCACCTGTTGATGCAGGGGACACGGGTTCGTGCCCCGGTCCAGGAAGATGCCGCGGAGCGGCTGGGCCCGTGAGCCGTGGCTGCTGAGCCTGTGCGTCTGGAACCTGTGCTCCGCAACGGGAGAGGCCACAACAGTGAGAGGCCCGCGTACCGCAAAAAAAAAAAAAAAGAATCTTGTCTGTGCAGGTGTGTTGGTCTGGTTGAGTAGCAGTTCCAGCTCTGGCCACTAGGTGGGGCATCCCCATTACCGTTGCTTTCCCATCATAGTCCCAGAAACAGCCAATCTTGAGTTGTCGTCCCCCCCCACTGCCGCCCCCACCCCGGAACTCGACCCTGGGCACAGAGCAGGGCTGCACTTCCAGGTGGGCAGCCCAGTTTGCACGGGACTTTCTTTTCTAAAGACGGCACACTTTCTTACCCGACATGGGTACATGAGACTCTTGGCTTGAGCTGGTATTTCTTTAGAGGAGGACCTGTTCCTGCCAGGAAGCAGCCCCTTTGCTAATTATAATAAAGATTTCCCCAGAATCCCCTCAGTACTTGGCTCCACGTAGAAGAGGATCTCCACTGCTGTGCTCCCACACAAGGAGGAGCGGGGGAGTGATGGGAATTGCTGGCTGTTCCTGGTGTTCATGGGAGAGGTATGTATCTTGACCATTGACCATCTGTATGCTTTGTGGGCTGAGTTAAAAAACGAAGCTCCAGCATTTGAAAGGCGAAAGCTGAAATGATTCTGAATCCACAAGAGATGGATGAACTTGTTCCTAAATCCTAAGAAAGTTTTTATATGGGGATAGTCTTTGGAACCTAAAGGATGTAAGCAAATCAGGGATTCTTCCTGTCAAGGATTTGATGGAGCTGATGGCCTCAGAGAGCTAGCAGGAAGATGAAGAGATTCCCAAATTTATGAGTGAGGAACTCATACATGCGTCCCTAAAAGGAAGTGTAACAGAGCTACATGTTCAAAGGGCACCAGAGAGGTGGATGTAATCTCTAGCCAATTCCATGAGCCTCTGCTGGCTGCAAACTGTCTTGTTTGGGTCTGACCTTTAGGCTCTGTTCCCGTATGCTGGGAGCTCAGATCAGAGACTGTGAGATGGGGAAGCTCGTCACAGGCTGGGAACCGTATTAGTCACCAAGCTCTGTTGACGGTTCTCTGGAAATTGAGAATTATCACTGCAGCATGCTGTGTGTCATTACTTTGTCTTATGAATGGCTGCCTTGCTTTGTCAGCATTCTTCTTCCACTTGCCCCAGTAACTCCTGGTGGGCAGGTGCTGTGTTATTTATTTCTCCCCCGTCATCCCCAGCGCAGTGTTGTGTACACAGCGGCCCTCATATTTGCTGAGTGAGTTAATGCCGTGAGAGTCTTGCAGGTACTGAAGCACCTGAGTGGGATTCTGGGCCCTGGCAGTTGAGGTGGCTGCAGGGGGTAATATACAGAACTTGGCTCTAACTAAATATTGGCCATAGTACCACGTGAATCCGATTCCTGCAAATTGCTGGGGAGCAACTGGTTTATGGTGCTTATAAAAAGAGATTTTTAAAAGGTTTTGTGCTTCAGGATTTAAAAATGTAAAATTGTCTTCTCTGTGCCACACAACTTTGTTTCCCTATACTTTTTAAATACTTTGTGCCAGAATTGCATTTATTTTTGGCACATCATCAAGTAAGGAATTTGCAAGTGATTCTAATTCATCCCGTAAGCAATGAGTGGAAAACAATCTCTACTTTTCAAATACATCAGGAGAGCTTAAAAATGCAGGCAGATTCCTTCACTCATGCTCTCAAGCTTCCCCTCTGTCCAGGCTATAGAGTGTGAAGTGTCACAAGGATGTTAGAGGGTTTGCAATTTGGTATAAATTCTTGGATTTAAAGTATTGAAATTATCTTCTATAAACATGCTTTTATGTGAAATGAAGCCTTGATTGAGACACTTGGGCGTAATTTACTAAGAGGCTCCAGGAGAGCAGGACTCTGCTTCTCTGCTGTACCCCAACTGCGAGAGCCCACAGTAGGTGGGCACACAGTAGGTGCACAGTGACTATTTGTTTGATGAATGAATAATGGGGAATCTCCTGGAGTAAGCTAAAGACCTAAACGTATTGCTAAGAGTTTCTGGGTAGAGTGGAGAGAGCAGCTGGGTCACAACATCTCCCTTTTCAAACACTTAGTGACATGAACACAGTAGTTAAACTGGAGCCTCCTTGCCACAGAGAACAAGCAAACAAATGAATAAGCCCAGCAGCAAACAAGGAAAAAGGCAACGAAATAAAAAACATACAAAAATGACAAGAGAAGAAAAAAAAAGTATTGCTCAGGTGTGCCAGGCTACTCCTGCAAATGGCCTTGGTGAGTCAGCAAAATCCAGGAACTCTGACTCACAAGAGTGACTGGTTGGGAGAAGAGGGATATCCTTATCTTTTCCAGTTACTTCAGGGGGTAGGGTGTGTGAAAAGGGCTGTTGAGGAGAAACTGATGAGAGGACTGACTCTCCGATGGAAGTGGGGGTTTCACGCTGAGCCAGAGAACGGATCCAGAGCCCAGGATGGCCCCCAGGGATCATGACATCACCTCCTACCCAGGGGACAGGAAACATTGCTGAGGACACTTTGAAAACCTTAGTGAAGAGGCCGGAGACCAGATATTCTAGCAAAAATAGTTGAGCTCTTCCCTGCCTCGCCTCTGGCTATCACGCTCCCAAACATTCAGTAGGATGCAAAATAACAGCTTTCAAACTGCTCAGAGAGAAAAAATAAATAGGGTAATTTGCTCACCCGATATCATGAAGTTGCCCACATGAGAGAATACAATAAAAAGAAATCACAGTGCTTCACACCCACCAGAATGACTGTAACAGGAAAGAGAGACAATAACAAGAATTAGGATATGGAAAACTCGGAACCCTCATACACTGCTGGTGGGAATGGAAAATGATGCAGCCACTTTGGAAAACAGTCTGGCAGTTCTTAAAAATTTTTAAACATAGAGTTACTGTTTTTGACTCAGCAATTCTAGATATATGCCCAAGAAAAATGAAAATATATGTACACAAAAAAACTTGTTCATAGCAGCAGTATCCATAATAGTCAAAAGTGGAAACAAGCCAGCTATCCATCAACTGATGCGTTAACAAAATGTGGTCTATCAATACAATATAACAGTATTTGGTCGTAAAAAGGAATGAAGTACTGATACATGCTAAAACATGGATAAACCTCAAAAACTTGATGCTAAGTGAAAAAGGTATATTTTAGGCTGGTGAACTTTATGGTATGTAAATTATCTCAATAAAGCTCAACAATTGGCACAGCAACTGTGTATACTATTGCAGGGGGAACGGGAGAACACAGAAGAAATAGAGGAAGGAATATAGGCTTCAAAAAAAGAGGAAGAGCCCATCTTGAAGAAAACATGACCCAGGAAATAGAAGAAAAGCCCCTGCAAATTTTTCGTGCTATAGAGCATGTAAGTGTATTCCTTTGTTCAGCAAATAGATGCTGCGGTGTTAGTATATGACATGCACCATTCTGGGCACTGGAGATAGAGCAGGGAGCAAGTTCTTCCTGTTGCAGAGCTTCCATTCTTATGTTTAAATGTGTAAGTACAAGGCTATTGATTCCATTGGACCTCTTCTGTCATGGAAGGGGTATTGATTCATCCTCATGGAATAGACACATACTCTGGATGTGGATTTGTCTCCCTAGCCTTGTTTATTGCTTCACACAAGATTGCTTCTGCTCAAAGAACTCATTTCACAGCAAAACACATGGGGCACCAAGTGTGAGGTCATGCTCAGAAAGGGAAAAATGGCCCCAGTAATAGCCAGGCTGTGATTTTTAACCTCTAAATATAAAAAATGCTTAGAATACAAGCCATACTCCTCCCTACCACCTTTTCTCCCCCCAGGTTCTTAAGGTGGAAGCTTGGGTCATTGATTTGAGACACTTGTCTTTTTCTAATACAAGTATTTAATGCTATAAATTTCCCTCTAAACTTGTGTACATCTCATGAATTCCATTGTGTACAATTAAAAATATTTTATAATTCTTCTTTCAACTTCCTCTTTGACCCAAGGATTATTTTTAAATGTACTGTTTAGCTTCCAAATATTCGGGAATTTTCAAGATATATTTTTGTAATTAGTTTCTAGTTGAATTTCATTGTGGTCAGAGAATAAAATTTGTATTTTAATTTTAAAAAACTTGTTAGTTTGCTTTATGGCTCAAAATATGGTCTTTCATGCTGAATATCATGTGTACTTGAAAAAAGTGTGTACTGTTCCAGGTAACGTGTTTTATAAATGTCAATTAGATCAAGTTGGTTGGTAGTATTTTTCAGCATTTTTATATATTTACAAATATTCTATCCACTTGTTCTGTCAATTAGTGACAGAAGAGTGTTGTAGTCTCCAACTGTAATGATAGGTTTGTATTTCTCATTTCAATTCTCTCAATTTTTGCTTATGTATTCTAATACTTTGCTGTTACATATATGCATTTAGGATTGTGATAACTTTATAGGTGTCATAAAATATGCATAAAACAAAATTTACCATTTTAAGTGTACAGTTCAGTGGCATTAAGTACATTTACATTGTTGTGCAACTCTCACCACAATCCAGAACTTTTGCATCTTCCCAAAATGAAATTCTGTGCCCATTAAACAACTCCTTATTCTCCCCCTTCCCTGCCAAACACCATTCTATCCTTATGTAATAGGGAGCATACAGTATTTGTCCTTTTGTGACTTACCATTATGTCTTCAAAGTTCATCCATGTTGTAGCATGTGTCAGAATTCATTCTTTTTTAAGGCTGTCCATTGCTTGTCCATTCATCTGTTGATGGAAATTTGGGTTGTTTATGCCTTTTGGCTGTTGTGAATAATGCTGCTGTGAACACTAGTATACAGACATCTGTTTGAATCCCTGTTTGAATTATTTTGGATATATGCCCAGAAGTGAGATTGTTGGATCATATGTTCTGTGTCTAATTTTTGAGGAATGTGTGATGTTTTCTTGATGAATTGACCTCTTTATTATCATGTAATGTTCCTCTTTATCCCTGGTAATATTCTTTGTTCTGAAGTCTAGTTTTCTGATATGAATATAACCACTATTATACTAATGTTATGCTATTTATTATTAGTGTTTGCTTAGTATATCTTCTTCCATCCTTTTACTTTTATAACATATCCATGTCTTTATATTTAATTGAATTCCTTCTAGATGCATATGTTGGGTTTTGATTTTTCATCTAATCTGACAATCTCTGCCTTTTTTTTTTTTTTTTTTTTTTTGCGCTACACGGACCTCTCACTGCTGTGGCCTCTCCTGTTGTGGAGTACAGACTCCGGACATGCAGGCTCAGCGGCCATGGCTCATGGGCCCAGCTGCTCCGTGGCACGTGGGATCTTCCCAGACCGGGGCACGAACCCATGTCCCCTGCATCGGCAGGCGGACTCTCAACCACTGCACCACCAGGGAAGCCCAATCTCTGCCTTTTAATTGGGGATTTTAGACCATTTACATTTAATATCACTAGTGATAGAACTGGATTTAAGTCTACCAGTTTGTTAGTTGTTTGCATTTGTTCCATCTGTTCCTTGTCCTCTTTTTCATATTTTCCTGCCTACTTTTGGATTAGTTGAATTAAAAAAAATTATTTTCAGCCATTTTTCCTCAAATATTTTTTTCAGATTCATACTCTTTCTCCTCTTTCTCTGAGACTCCAGTGATACAAATGTTAGATTTTTTGGGTATTGTCCCACAGGTTTCTGAGGCACTGTTCTTCTCCTTTTTTTTTTTTTTAAGTCTATTTTCTCTCCGTTGTTCAGATTGGAAATTTCTATTGATTGGTCTTTGCGTTCACTGATTCTTTCCTCTACCATCTCCAGTTTACTGTTGAGCCTGTCCAGAGAGTTTTTAATTTCAATTATATTTTTTAGTTATATAGTTTCCCTTTTGTTCTTTTTTTATATCTTCTATTTATTTGTTGGAATCTTCCTATTCTTTATTTAAGAGTGTACATAATTGCTCATTGAAGCATTTTTATCATGGCTGCTTTAAATCCTTGTCAGGTTAATTCCAACCTCCAAGTAATCTCAGTGTTGGTGCCTTTTGATTATCTTTTCTCATTCAGGTTGTGGTTGCCCCAGTTCTTGGTGTGGCAAGTAAATTTGTACCCTGGGCATTTCTGGTATTGTGTTGCAAGACCTGTTTGATCTTTTTCCTGTTTAAATCCTTTTTCTTTCTGGGTGTGGTGTGCAGGTCCAGCTCGGGGTGCATGCAAAGCTTCCTGTGGGGCTTTTTTGACTCCTCCCTGACAGTGGAGTGTTGGCTCATTGCCTCGTTGCAGGTGGACGTAACCTAATCCCAGGACCCCTGGTAGGACAAGCTGCTGTGATACGAACTACCTGTAGAGGGCCATGTGGCAGGGAGCAGTGGGCAGCCTGTAGGAGCTGAGGGCCTCAGTCCTATAACTGCAAGGAATTGAATTCTTCCAACAACCATGTGAGTTTGGAAGAAGGCCCCAAGGTCCAGAAAGGAGCACAGCCCCACTGGCACTTGATTGCAGCCTGGTGAGAGCCTGAAACAGAGAGTCCAGCTAAGCCACCCCAGACTCCTGATCCACGTATGTTGTTTTAAACTATCCACATTTACAGCCACAGAAAACTGACACACCCTTTCTGCTCTTTCTCATTCCTCATGTTCCAGGTTTCCTTCCGTTGTCATTTCCTTTCTGTCTGAAGAACTTCCTTTAGCATTTTTTTTTTCACTAGAGCAGGTTGCTGACAACAAATTTCTTAGGTTTCCTTCATCTGAGAATTTCACCTTGATTTCTGAAGCACAGTTTTGCTGAATATGGAATTCTGGGTGACAGCTTTTTTCTCTCACACTTGAAAAATGCTTCCTTCTCGCATTCATGAT
This sequence comes from Lagenorhynchus albirostris, assembly GCF_949774975.1. Lineage (NCBI taxonomy): Eukaryota > Metazoa > Chordata > Mammalia > Artiodactyla > Delphinidae > Lagenorhynchus > Lagenorhynchus albirostris. The sequence goes on along the minus strand of NC_083095.1, from coordinate 157,186,733 downwards.
TTTTAATGAGAAACATACTGTCATAGGAATAGTTTTACTGTTCACATCAGGTAACACATCATTTTTTTCTGGTGGCTTTCAAGATTTTTCCTTTGTCTCTAGTTTTCAGAAATTTAATTATGATGTATCCAGGCATGGATTTCTTTGGGTTTATCCTGTTTAGGGTTTGCTTCTTCAAATTTGGTAAGATTTCAGTCATTGTTTCTTTAAATACTTTTTCAGCATTACACTCATTCTTCTCTCCCGCTGGGTCTCTGATGACATGAATGTTAGATTATTTTGTTATTGTCCCACATGTTTCTGAGATTCTATTCATTTTCAAAATCTATTCTCCCTCTGTTGAAATCAGATAATTTCAATTTTTCTGTCTTCAGGTTCATTGATTCTTTCTGATGTCATATCCACCTGCTGTTCAGCCCATTCATTGAGTTTTTAAATTTCACTTATTTTTTATTTCTCAAGTTTTTATTGGTTCTTCTTAAGTCTATTTCTTTGCCTAGAGTTTCTGTTTTTTCTCTTTTCTCAGTGTTAGTATCTGTTTGGGAACATTTTTACGAGAGCTTCTATCAAATTCTCATCAGGTAATTGTAGCATCTGTATCATCTTGATGTTGATGTCTGCTGATTGTTTTTTCCCATTTGAGTTGAGATTTTCTGGGTCTCAGTATGATGAGTAATTGTGGAATGTGCCAGGACAAATTGAGTGTGAGTTTATGAGGTTCTGGTCTGCATTTCAGCCTGCTTTCAGCAGGCTCTCGGCCTGTTTAGGTTCCAAGTACATGTCCTGGCACACTTCTGTGGGTCATGCTTCAGATGCCGGTGTGGTTTGTAGTGCTGTCCTGCCCAGCCATGTGCTGCCCAGAGGCCAGCCTGAAACGAGAGCAGCATTTGACCTTGAGTTCAGTTCTCCAGTCTTCTGATGTGTTCATTCTGGTTGGTCGTGCATGGGCTGCTTGGGGGTCTGCCCAGGACTTCATGCACAGATTTAAGTATCCCTGTCTCCTGTTCTCTCTGAAATCCTCACCCCCTCTGATGGGGTGGGGAGCAGGTGCTGCCTCCTTGTTCCTGTTTGCTTAGTGCACGTGGGGCTCTCACAGTCTCTGCAGCTGATGTGCTACTTGGTGGGGAGGAGACTACTTGTGTGCTGGCGTTTGCTTAGTGCAGAGCAGAACTGGTAATGGGGACCCCTCCACAGTGTGTGCAGTGCGGGGGGTATGGAGTGGGAGCTGCGCCTCTGCTCATATTAGTGTGGGACTGAATGGTCGACAGGGTTCACCTCAGAGTCTGCCCACAGTCCCACTGTGCTAATGGAAAGCAGGGGTGGTCACAGGGCTCCCCCTCAGTTTCCACGGCCCTGCCCCACTGGGGAGGGGGGCCTCCTGGTCAGCATAGGGCAGGGATGGTCACAGGGCTCTGCCTGCCATCCCTGTGGCTACAGTGTTGGGTAGGGGTGGGGGATGGAGTAGCTTTTTTGAGGTTTCATCTGGAGTAGAGTGGGTTCCATCCTGCAGGGCTGCCCTTTATCAAGGCTTTGGGCCAGAGAGAAGAGGCTTTCCTTGGAGCTTGTTGGTCTGTGCTTGCTGGCATTTCTGGGTTGTGGACCCCTCCAACTCTTGGGCGAGAATCTGTAGGAGGAACACCCTGCCTGCTTGGTCTTCAAGTCAAGGTCCCTGCCGCCCACCTTCTCTTCTGCACCCCTCAGAGTCTTTTGTCAGCTGCTCTGTGTATCTGTGGAGAGTTTTATTTGCAGACAGTATGAGGAATAGGGTGAAATGTGTATTTTGTCTGGAATTCACAGAAGCTGTGGATTATCTTTCATTGTGACTTAAAGTAAGAGAAGTCTTCTGTAGTTAACCTCCATTTTTGCCATTTCTGGTGGCCCTCATTTCTTTGTTGATTGATTTTCTCTCTGTCATCATATCCATGTAATAAAGAGTAAGTCTCCATTTTTGATGTTGGGCTATCTCCAGCTTTCAAGCCCCACTCCTCTTTCTTCCCTTTTGGCTCCACATCTGAGGAAAAGCCAGTAAGGTAATGATGAAAAAACCTGGTTACTTGCTCCAGAAGTGCCAGCAGGAAGTTCACAGTGTGCGAGCCCCAGCCCGAGGGCCTGAGCCCTTTCCTCGGCCCAGCGTCACTAGCCCTGCACTGCTCGTGCCATTTGGCCTGGCTGGCTGGCCCCTGCCCTCCTCTCCTCAGGAAAGCTCACGGGTAATAAATCTTCCCATATCTTCTTGGTGTCCGTGGCCTTACGAGTCTCAACATCTCAGCTCTCCCACCTCTGTGGGGTGACTGTCAGACACTCCTTCTGCCCCAAGGACTCTGTTAACATATCTTGTAATGCAGGTCTGCTGTCCGTGAATTCTATAAGCTGTTTGTTTGAAAATGTCTTTGTTTTCCTGTAATTTTTTTTTTTTTTTTTTTTTTGCGGTACGCGGGCCTCTCACTGTTGTGGCCTCTCCCGCTGCGGAGCACAGGCCCCGGACGCGCAGGCTCAGCAGCCATGGCCCACGGGCCCAGCCGCTCCGCAGCACGTGGGATCCTCCCGGACCAGGGCACGAACCCGTGTCCCCTGCATCGGCAGGCGGACTCTCAACCACTGCGCCACTGGGGAAGCCCTTTCCGTAATTTTTGACAGATATTTGCACTGAGTGTAGAACTCTGAGTTGACAGGTTTTCCTTTCAGCCACTCTGTTGTCTTTGCCCTGCACAGTTTCTGATCAGAAGTGTCTTGTAACTCTTATCTTTGCTCCTCTGTGTGTAATGTTCTCTCTTTCCTCTGGCTGCCTTCAAGCTTTTCCTTCTGTTTTCTTTAAAACAGTTTTTTTCCTCCAGTTTTATTGAGATATAATAGACAAACAGCACTGTATACGTTTAAGGTATATGGAATAATGATTTGACTTACACACATACCATGAAATGATGACCACTGTAAGTATGGTGAACATCCATCATCTCACATAAATACAAAATAAAAGAAAAAGAAAAAAAAATTTTCTTGTGATTGATGACTCAGGATTTACCCTCTTAGCAACTTTCGTTTATAATGTAAGCAACGTTACTTCTAGTCATCACATTGTAAAGCTTTTCTTCTCATCTTTCAGCAGGTTGACCATGATGTGTATAGGTGGTGTATGTGGGCCTTTTTTTGGTTGGTGTTGAGTTTTCTTTTTCTTTTTTCTTTTTATTTTTTGTATTTGTTCCTTTTAGAGTCCTCTGTATTCTTAGAGCTGTGGTTTAATGTTTATCCTTATTTTTGGAAAATTCTTGACTGTTACCTTCTTCAAATAGTTCTTCTCTTCAAATTCTCCCTCCTCTTCTGTCACTCCAGTTACGTGTACGTTAGACCATCTGGCGGTTCCTACAGGCCTGGAGTGCTCTGATTTGCTTTCGCCACGTCATTATCCTTGTGTTTCAGTTCACTTAATTTCTATTGACCCATGCTCAAGCTGGTTGATTTTTCCAAAGTGATACTCATTCTGCTCGTGTGCCTGTCACAAGAATTTTCCATTTCTGACATCATATAGTTTATTTCTAGCATTTCTGTTTTACTCTTTCTCACAGTTTTTATCTCTCTGGTGAAATTTCCCAACAGTTTCAGTTATCTGGGTCATCAAATCTATTTCCATTGATTGCTTTATCTCTAGATTGTTTTCTCTTACTTATTTTTTACTTCCTTGAAATTGTAATTTTTTTGATTGTATGCCAGACCTCATGTGTACAAGGACAGTACAGACTGAGGTAAACTGTATTTACACCTGTGCTAGCATGCCTCTTCTGTCTGGGTTTTAGTATGTGACGTTGAGTCAGTTTAGTTAGGGGTTGAGCTGGATTTAGGTTTTGTTGTTTCATTGCTACTGTCAGTGCAGCTAAGGCTTCTACTTTCTCTAAATGTGGATGGTTTTCCCTTGTGCTTACGGGGGTGCTGAGGTTCCAGGTGGTTTTTCTCAGTGGTTCTGATGCTTCCTTCACCTGTAGATGTTCCTGAATTTCTGTGCGACCGAGGAGAGCACTTGCCTCTTCTTCAGGGATAGCGGGCCACTACTTGTTTCTCAGCATGAAGTTTATGGTGAGAGGGGGATTCCTCTGATGTCTTGGTCCAGCCCATTCTTAGATCCTAAAAATCACTGTGTGGCTTCCTGCCCCTCTTTCCCATGGCAACCCAAATCTGCCTTGTATCTGTGTTGATTCTGGACAGGAGTTTCCTGCTCCTCCTCCCTCTGCCTGGTATTGATCTAAGGTCCTGGGCCCTAAATGGTTTCTTGTCTTTCTCCAGAAGTAGAAAGTTTTACTCCCGCAGTAGTAATGGGTCTTTCCCTGTGTCCTTGGGGCAAGAGGTTTCTGACTTCTCTCCCAGAGGCAGATGGGTTTTAGCTCTGTCTTCGAAAGCAATGGATTTTTACCTGTGCCCTGTGGGTGGCTTTGGTGCCCTTCCCTCAGTTCATAGGAGGGATGGATCCAGGGAAGGGGTGGGTCCGTGCCCATCCTTCCCCGGCTCCTGTCCTGCTCCTAGTATTTCCGTTGCGAGCACTCTTGCTGGATTCCTCAGCTGTTCCAAACGTACATGCAAGCCCACACTTAGCCTTTAAAGATTTGCTAACGTTTTAGCTGAGATGTCCATCCCCCAAGGCAGCCCCATGTTTCTCCTGGTCTTCACATAAGGGAACAGGTTGCAGCCACATTTCCCCTGGAGGCTCTGCCCCTCCTTTGGAAATCACCGTATTTGGTTGCCACGCAACCTCACATCTCTAATAGATTCAAGAAAGATGATCATTTTTGTAGACCACCAGATTTTTCTCATTGTTATTTGCAGCTTTCTACTTCCTACATGGAAGCAGAAATTAGATGTTTTAAATCAAAATTACAAACTCACCTTCATTTATCTGCATTTATCAAGAACATTGCATGAATTTTTTTCCAATTATAAAATGACTTTCGAAGAGTTTTCCAGCCATATTTAGAAGCTAAAAGCTGTGAATGATCTGCTTTTCTTATTTTGTAACCTAGTAACCAACATTATTAATGAATATCAAAGTTAAGTTTTTTTCCGTTTGAAAAAATTTGAGTCAACATATAGAAGGTTGGGCTTCCCTGGTGGCGCAGTGGTTGAGAGTCCGCCTGCCGATGCAGGGGACACGGGTTCGTGCCCCGGTCCAGGAAGATCCCACGTGCCGCGGAGCGCTGGGCCTGTGAGCCATGGCCGCTGAGCCTGTGCGTGCGGAGTCTGTGCTCCGCAGCGGGAGAGGCCATAACAGTGAGAGGCCCGCGTACCACACACACACACACACACAAAACATAGAAGGTTAACTTTTTTCTCTTCGGAAATTCTTGAGTTACAGGCAGACCTCATTTTATTGTGCTTTGCTTTAGTGCACTTTGCAGTTACTGCATTTTTTAATAAATTGGAGGTTTCTGGCAACCCTGCGTCATCAGATGATGGTGAGCATTTTTTAGCAATGAAGTATTTTTAATTAAGGTATGTACATTGTTTTTTTAGACATACTGCTGTTGCACACTTGACAGACTACAGTAGAGGGTAAACATAACTTTTATGTGCACTGGGAAATCAAATAATCATGTGACTTGCTTTATTGCAATATTTGCTTCATTGCGGTGGTCTGGAATTGAACCTGCAATATCTCTGAGGTCGGTCGTATGCCGACATCTTCTTTTAAATTTATATAAACTGTCTGTAACCAATTAGGATAGTATCTCCTGTGGACTGTACTACACCTTATGATCTGATTTATTTTTCCTTTGTGTTAGGTCTGTTTATCTGGGCTGTTGAGTTCTGCAATGGTGGACATAATGACAGACATTTGTGTGATTATTTAATGTGCCAGCTTCTGTGGGTGTGTAACTAATCACTTCAGAGCTTAGTGGCATAAAACCACCACTTACTTTAACAGATACTGTGGATTGGGAATTTGGACAAGGCACAGCAGAATGGTTTGTCTGTCCTGTCTGCCAGTGGGACTCAAGAGTGGGGACCAGAGCCACCTGGGGGCTCGTTCTCACACCTGGTGGGTCCTCTCCACAAGTCCCTCCAGGTGGTCTCTGGGGGTCTTTCCTACAGCGTGGAGGTTGGCCGCATGGACCTGGGTTCCCTGTCCTGACCTGGCTCTGAAGCCATCAGCATCATGTCCACCACAGTCCCCTCACTGAGTCAGTGACGGTCCCCTCAACATCTGGGGGACAGACATAAATGCAGCTCTTATTAGGGGAGTGGGGAGATTCACGAGAAAAGCATGTAAAACTAAAATATTTCGGTGGACATTTTTAGAAAATATAATCTCCTGCAATTCATTTCCAAAGTCGTTCAAGAGATGAGGGAAAAGGGAAGGAAAGGAAGTTGTGTGGGAGCTGGCTGCAGTGACCCTGGAGCCCCTTGAGAGCACCTCAGAATTCGCTAGTTCCTGGTTCGTTGTGGCTAGGAGGGGACAATTTCTAGTTATTCCTTTGTTTGCAATATTGAGAAGCGTCTCTGTTAGTAGACTTTCCACTTTGTGTTTTTAAAGACTGGTTAGCCGTGTCCCTTTTAGGGCCACGCCGATTAGCTTTCCTCATCCACAGCTTTGCGTCTCCTAGCCCTTCCACAGGTGGATGGTTGGAGGAGGCCGGAGAGCCTACCTGTTGACCCCCTTCACCCATTTGTCCCACCCTCCAACCCCCCTTCCCCTCTAGCAACCACCAATATGTTCTTTGTATCTATGAGTTTTGTTTGTTCATTTATTTTGTTTTTTTAGATTCCACATATAAGTGAAATCACACAGTATTTTCTTTTTCTCATTTAGTGTAATTCTCTTGAGGTCCATTCATATTGTTGCAAGTGGCAAGATTTCTTTCTTTTTTCTGGCTGGGTACTGTTCCATTGCATATATATACCACATCTTTAGTCATTCATCCATCAGTGAACACTTAGATTTGCATATCTTGGCTATTGTAAAAAATGCTGCAATAACGTGTGGAACTAGTATTTTCATTTTATTTAGATAAATACCTACTAGTGGAATTGCTTGATCATATGGTAGTTCTGTCTTTAATATTTGAGGTACCTCCATACTGTTCTCCATAGTGGCTGCCCAATTTACATTCCCACCAACGGTGCACAAGGGTTCCCTTTTCTCTGCATCCTCACCAGCACTTGTTATTTCTTGTCTTTTGCTTGATGGCCTTTCTGACAGGTGGGAGGTGATATCTCATTGTGGTTTGTTGTTGGGTTTTTTTTTGGTAGAGATAGAATTGAATCTGTAGATCACTTTGAATAGTATTGACATCTTTTTTTTTAACATCTTTATTGGAGTATAATTGCTTTTCAATGGTGTGTTAGTTTCTGCTTTATAACAAAGTGAATCAGCTATGCATATACATACATCCCGTATCTCCTCCCTCTTACGTCTCCCTCCCACCCTCCCTATCCCACCCCCTCTAGGTGGTCACGAAGCACCGAGCTGATCTCCCTGTGCTATGTGGCTGCTTCCCACTAGCTATCTGTTTTACATTTGGTAGTATATATAAGTCCATGCCATTCTTTCCAGCTTACCCTTCCCCCTCCCCGTGTCCTCAAGTCCATTCTCTACGTCTGTCTTTATTCCTGTCCTGCCCCTGGGTTCTTCAGAACCTTTTTTTCCCTTAGATTCCATATATATGTGCTAGCATACGGTATTTGTTTTTCTCTTTCTGACTTACTTCACTCTGTATGACAGACTCTAGGTCCATCCATCTCACTACAAATAACTCAAGTTCGTTTCCTTTGATGGCTGAGTAATACGCCATTGTGTATATGTGCCACATCTTCTTTATCCATTCATCTGTCGATGGACACTTAGGTTGCTTCCACGTCCTGGCTATTGTAAATAGAGCTGCAATGAACATTGTGGTACATGACTCTTTTTGAATTATGGTTTTTTCAGGGTATATGCCCAGTAGTGGGATTTCTGGGTCATATGGTAGTTCTATTTTTGGTTTCTTAAGGAACCTCCATACTGTTCTCCATAGTGGCTGTGTCAATTTTCACTCCCACCAACAGTGCAAGAGGGTTCCCTTTTCTCCACACCCTCTCCAGCATTTGTTGTTTGTAGATTTTTTGATGATGGCCATTCTGACTGGTGTGAGGTGATACCTCATTGTAGTTTTGATTTACATTTCTCTAATGATTAGTGATGTTGAGCATCCTTTCATGTGTTTGTTTGCGCTCTGTATATCTTCTTTGGAGAAATGTATTTAGGTCTTCTGACCATTTTTGGATTGGGTGGTTTTTCTTTTTTTTTATATTGAGCTGCATGAGCTGCTTGTAAATTTTGCAGATTAATCCTTTGTCAGTTGCTTCATTTGCCAGTATTTTCTTCCATTCTGAGGGTTGTCTTTTCATCTTGTTTATGGTTTCCTTTGCTGTGCAAAAGCTTTTAAGTTTCATTAGGTCCTATTTGTTTATTTTTGCTTTTATTTCCATTTCTCTAGGAGGTGGGTCATAAAGGATCTTGCTGTGATTTATATTATAGAGTGTTCTGCCTATGTTTTCCTCTAAGAGTTTTATAGTGTCTGGCTTTACATTTAGGTCTTTAATCCATTTTGAGTTTATTTTTGTGTATGGTGTATGGAGTGTTCTAATTTCATTCTTTTGCATGTAGCTGTCCAGTTTTCCTGGCACCACTTATTGAAGAGGCTGTCTTTTCTCCATTGTATATTCTTGCCTCCTTCATCAAAAATAAGGTGACCATATGTGCGTGCGTTTATCTCTGGGCTTTCTATCCTGTTCTGTTGATCTATATTTCTGTTTTTGTGCCAGTACCATACTGTCTTGATTACTGTAGCTTTGTAGTATAGTCTGAAGTCATTGTGGTTTTAATTTGCATTTCCCTGATGATTAGTCATGTTGAGCATCTTTTCATGTGCCTGTTGGCCATCTGTATGTCTTCTTTGGAAAAATATCTATTCAGATCCTCTGCCCATTTTTTAGATGGATTATTTGTTGTTTGGCTGTTGAGGTGTTTGAGTTCTTTAATTATTTTGGATAGTAACCCCATATTAGATATATGATTTGCAAATATTTTTCCCACTGTGTAGGTTGCCTTTTTTATTTTGTCAATGGTTTCTTTTGCTGTACAGAAGCTTTTTAGTTCAATGTAGTTCCATTTGTTTATTTTTGCTTTTGTTGCCTTTGCTTTTAGAGTCAGATCCAAAAAAAAAATTGCCAAGACAGATATCAAGAGCTTATTGCCTATGTTTTCTTCTAGAAGTTTTATGGTTTCAAGTCTTACATTCAAGTCTTTAATCCATTTTGAGTGAATTTTTGTGAATGGTGTAAGATTTTTCATTCTTTTGTATGTGGCTGTCCAGTTTTCCCAGCATCATTTATTGAAGAGACTGTCCTTTCCCCATTGTGTACTCTTGCCTGCTTTGTTGTAAATTAATTGATCATATATGTGTGGATTTATTTCTGGGACATCTATTTCGTTCCATTGATTTATGTGTCTGTTTTTATGCCAGTACCATACTGTTGTGATTATGTAGCTTTGTAATGTGCTTTGAAATCAGGGAGTGATTTCAGCTTTGTTCTTTCTCAAGATTGCTTTGGCTGTTTGGGTTCTTTTGTGGTTCCATACAAATTTTAGGATTGTTCTGTTTCTGTGAAAAATGCCATTGGAATTTTGATGGGGATTGCAATAAATCTATAGAATGCTTTAGGTAATATGGACATTCTAATCCATGATCATGGAATATCTTTTCATTTGTTTGTGTCTTCCCCAGTTTATTTCATCGATGTCATGTAGTTTTCAGTGTACAGGTCTTTCATCTCCTTGGTTAAATTTATTCCTAGGCATTTTATTCTTTTTGATGCGTTGTAAATTGGATAGTTTTCTTAATTTGTCTTTCTGATAGTTCTTAGTGTATAGAAACACAGCAGCTTTTTGTATATTGATTTTGTACCCTGTGACTTTACTGAATTCACTTTATTAGTTCTAACGGATTTCTGGTGGAGTCTTTCAGGTTTTCTATATATAAAATCATGTTGTGTGCTAATAGTGACAGTTTTACCTCCTCCTTTCCAATTTGGATGCCTTTTATTTCTTTTTCTTGCCTAATTACTCTGGCTAGGCCTTCCAATACTTTGTTGAATAAAAGTGGTAAGAGTGGGCATCCTTATCTTATTCCTGATCTCAGTTGAAAAGCTTTCAGCTTTTCACCATTGAGTATGATGTTAGGTGTCATATATGGCTAGTCATATATGACTTTTATTATGGGGATATACATTCTGTCTATACACTTTGTTGAGAGTGTTTATCATAAATGGATGTTAAATTTTGTCACATGCTTTTTCTGTATCTTTTGAGATTATCATGTGATTTTTATCCTTTATTTTGTCAGTGTGGTGTGTCATATTGATTTGTGGATGTTGAACCATCCTTGCATCCCTGGGATAAATCCCACTTGACTTTGATGTATGATCTTTTAAATGTATTGTTGAATTCAGTTTGCTAATATGTAGTTGAGGATTTTTGTATGTATGTTCATCAGGAATATTGGCGTGTAATTTTCTTTTTGTGGTATCTTTTTCTGGTTTTCATATCAGGATAATGCTGGCCTTGTAAGTTGAGTTTGGAAGTGTTTCCTCCTCTTCAATTTTCTGGAAAGTTTTGAGAAGAATAGGTATTAACTCTTCTTTAAATGTTTGGTAGACTTTAGCAGTAAAACCTCTGGTCCTGGGCTTTTTTTGGTTTTTGTTGAGAGGTTTTTGATTACTGATTCCATATCCCTATTAGTAATTGGTCTATTCAGATTTAGTTCATGATTCAGTCTTGGAAGATTATGTTTCTAGGAATTTTCCCATTTGTTCTCGGTTGTCCAACTTGTTGCTGTACAATTTTTTTTTAAAGGCTTGAGAGCTGACATTTATTTTTTATTATTTTAAAATTTATTATTTATTTGGTTGTGCCGGGTCTTAATTGTGGCAGGTGGGCTCCTTAGTTGCAGCTCTCAGGCTCCTTAGTTGTGGCACGTGAGCTCCTTAGTTGTGGCTTGCAGTCTCGTTAGTTGCGGCTCGCTGACTCCTTAGTTGGAGCACATGGGCTCCTTAATTGTGGCATGTGAACTCTTAGTTGCAGCATGCATGTGGGATCTAGTTCCCTGATCAGGGATTGAACCTGGGCCCCCTGCATTGGGAGCTTGGAGTCTTAACCACTGCACCACCAGGGAAGTCCAGTAGCTGTATAATTGTTCATAGTAACCTTTTATGATCCTTTGTATTTCTGTGGTATCAGTTATAACAGCTCTTTCATTTCTGATTTTATTTATTGATTCCTCCTTTTTTTCTTGGTGAATTTAGCTAAAGGTTTGTCAGTTTTGTTTATCTTTTCAAAAAACCAGTTTTATTGATCTTTTCTATGTCTTTTTAGTCTCTATTTCCACTCTGATCTTTGTTATTTCCTTTCTTCTACTAACTTTGGGATTTGTTTTTTCTTTTTCTAATTCCTTTAGGTGTAAAGCGAGATTGTTTGTTTGAGATATCTTGTTTAGTTCATTTAGTCTAATGTGTCATTTAAAGCCAGTGTTTCCTTATTGATTTTGACTGGATGACCTGTCCATTATGTAAGTGGGGAAAGTCCCTTACTATTATTGTGTTGCTGTCAATTTCTCTCTTTAGTTCTGTTAATATTTGCTGTGTATATTTAGGTGCTCCTATGTTGGGCACATAAATATTTACAAATTTTGTATCCTCTTGTTGGACTGACCACTTTACCATTATGTAATGCCCTTTGTCTTCTATTACAGTCTTTGTTTTAAAGTATTTTATCAGATATAAGTATAGGTACCAATCTATTTTAAATTGATAGCAGCTTAAATTTGAACACATTCTAAAATTTCCCTACCCACTACATTTTATGTTTTTTTTATTTTGTGTATTCCTTAACTAATTGTTATAGTTATGGTCATTTTTACTACTGTTGTCTTTTCACCTTCCTGCTAGCTTTATAAGTGATCAATTCACTACATTTTCTATATATTTACCTTTACCGGTGATACTTGTACTTGCATATGTTTTTGTTACTATTTAGTGCCCTTTCTTTTAAGCTTAAAGAAGTCCCTTTAACATTTATTGTAAGGCTGATTTATTGGTGATGAACTACTTTAGCTTTTGCTTTTTTGGAAATTCTTTCTCTCTCTTAATTCTGTTTCTTTCTTTCTTTCTTTCTTTCCTTCCTTCTATCTATCTATCTATCTATTTATGGCTGTGTTGCGTTGTCATTGCTGCGCGCAGGCTTTCTCTAGTTGTGGCGAGAGGGGGCTACTCTTTGATGTGGTGCGTGGGCTTCTCACTGCGGTTGCTTCTCTTGTTGCACAGCACGGTCTCTAGGCGTGTGGGCTTCAGTAGTTGTGGCACATAGGCTCAGTATTTGTGGCTCGCAGGCTCCAGAGCGCAGGCTCAGTAGTTGTGGCACATGGGCTTAGTTGCTCCACGGCACGTGGGATCTTCCTGGACCAGGGCTTGAACCCGTGTCCCCTGCATTGGCAGGCAGATTCTTAACCACTGCACCACCAGGGAAGTCTCTCTCTCTCTTAATTCTGAGTAATAACCTTGCTGAGTAGAATATTCTTAATTGGAAGTTTCTTCCTTTCAGCACTTTAAATATATCATGCATTCCCTTCTGCCCTGTAAAGTTTCTACTGAAAAACATGCTGATAGTCTTATGCAGATTCCCTTATAGGTAACAAGTCGTTTTCCTCTTGCTGCATTTAAGTTTCTCTCTTTATCTTTAACTTTTGACATTTTAATTATAATGTGTCCTGGTGTGGATCTCTTTGGCTTCATCTTCTTTGGAGCTCTCTGGGATTCCTGGACCTGGATGTCTCTTTCCTTCCCCAAGTTAGGGAAGTTTTCAGCCATTATCTCTTTCTTTCTTTTTTTAAAAAATAAATGTATTTATTTATTTATTTTTGGCTGCATTGGGTCCACGTTGCTGCATGTGGGCTTTCTTTAGTTGCAGTGAGTGGAGGCTACTCTTTGTTGCGGTGTGCAGGCTTCTCATCGCAGTGGCTTCTCTTGTTGTGGAGCATGGGCTCTAGGCACGTGGGCTTCAGTAGTTGTGGCACGCAGGCTCAGTAGTTGGGGCTCACAAGCTTTGTTGCTCTGTGACATGTGGGATCTTCCCGGACCAGGGATCGAACCCATGTCCCCTGCATTGGCAGGTGGATTCTTAACCACTGCACCACCAGGGAAGTCCTGCCATTATTTCTTAAGTTTTCTGTCCCTTTCTCCTTCTCCCATTCTGGGACCCCTGTAATTTGAATGTTATCTGCTTGATGATGTCCCACAGGTCCCTTAAACTATCTTCCCTTTTTTTTTTTTTAAGCCTGCATCTGACATTAATTTATTTTCATTTATTTTTGCTGTGTTGGGTCTTCATTTCTGTGTGAGGGCTTTCTCTAGTTGTGGCAAGCGGGGGCCACTCTTCATCGTGGTGCGCGGGCCTCTCACTGTTACAGCCTCTTTTGTTGCGGAGCATAGGCTCCAGACACGCAGGCTCAGTAGTTGTGGCTCACAGGCCTAGTTGCTCCGCGGCATGTGGGATCCTCCCAGACCAGGGCTCGAACCCGTGTCCCCTGCATTAGCAGGCAGATTCTCAACCACTGTGCCACCAGGGAAGCCCTATCTTCCCTTTTTTTTAATTACTTTTTCTTTTTGCTTTTCTGTTTGGGTGAGTTCCACTGCCCTGTCTTCCTGCTCACGGATCCTTTCTTTGCTTCATCTAGTCTCTGTTGAACCCCTCTAATGTATTTTTTAGTTAAGTTATTGTGTTATTTGGCTTTGTGACTTCTGCCTGGTACTTTCCTATAATTTCTGTCTCTTTGTTGAAGTTCTCAATGTGTTCATCCATTGTTTTCTTAAGTTTGGTAAGAATATTTATGACCATGGCTTTGAATTCTTTATCAAGTAAATTATTTGTCTCTATTTCATTAAAGTTTCTCTGTGAGTTTTTATCTTGCTCTTTTGTTTCGAACATACTGTTCTGTTTCCTCATTTTGCTTGAATCTCTCTGTTTGTTCATGTATTCAGTGAAACAGCTACCTCTTCCAGTCTTGAAGGAGTGGCCTGTGTAGGGGATGAACCTTGTCCTTCAACCGTGTCCTAGAATTGTCTCTTGAATCTTTGTGATTGTCTAAGCAGCCTGATTTATCCATGACAGGTCCTGGTCATTGAGGGTGTGCTGAGACTTGCCAGCATTCTAGAGAGAGGGATCTCAGTCAGCACCAGGTTTTAGGCTGATTGGAAGCCAGACTCTCAGGTTGCAGCTTTTAAAGTATGCAAATATGTACAGTCCTGTGGGATTGCAATTATAAACCCATAAATCTTCTGGCCTCCAGACCAGGGGATCTGGGGTTGTCCTCTGGGTGACAGTTGCAGAAACTGGGGCTCCAGATGAGTGAGTGTATAAGCTTATTCTGGGAGGTACTGGCAAGTGGCACTAAGGCCTAGACAGAGCACGAAGCTGGTGTCCCCACCCTGTGCTCCTTGAGAGCACCTCTGGAACCTCCAGCATGTGGCAAACCTGAGTCCTGCCCTCAGGCTGAAGCTCCAGGACAAGTAAATAGGACCTTTTCACAGGGAGACTGGGGGTGTGTTTTAGTCTGCTGTCTGTGTGGTGCTCTGGGGAGGTAGCCTGCCAGGAACTGTCTCCCCGATTTTTACAGTCCCACGGGACTCAGGGATGCAAGGCCCTCTGGCCACCAGAGCCAGGTGATCAAGGAGAGTCACCTGTATCGTCAGTGTGTGGCTGCCGGCTTTGGTGGGGCAGCCGAAGAGGGAATTGTTCCATATGTGGCTGTAGATTCGGTGTGTCCCTGGGAGGAGGTGAGTTCAGGATCTTCCTATGTTGCCCTCTTGGACTTCCTTGTGGTCTTTATGTTTGAAATAATTGTTACTATTGTCTAGTCCCAGGACACCTTTCCGCATCCTGGACTACAGAAGCAGTGATGCAAACAAATGTTTTACGTTTCATCTGCTGGATTATGTTTTGAAATATTAGTTATCCTTTCATTTTTTTTGATCCTGTTGTTACATAGAAATTTAGAAACTAAAAGAACACCTTAATTTACATTCTTTGTGTGGGTGAGGGAAGAAGAAACTGTTTGGTTTATATTATATTTTTAGGTTGTTAAACTTCCTTTCATTTTTTTTGGTAATGTGATGAGATTAACATTTATTAGCAGCTTAGAATTCCTGAGGCAGCAGCAGCAACAGATAAACTAAGCAGGAGATTGTCTGTCTCAGGGTGCCAGGGGTCAGCCTTAGCGCTGCTCCCTCTGAACAAGCCACTTAGGGGGTTGTCAAGGTCAGTGGTCCTCCCTTCTTAGGAAATTAACTATTAAGGGCGCCTGTGACCACAGCCTTATCTCTGCTTTGGGGTGTTAGGACACCAGTCTCCCCCACTTTCCAGGGAGTCCTGGAAGTTGAGGCCCAGCCTTATTTACCTGTCTGCATCTGGAACCCCTTGGGTCTTTGTCCTGCAGCAGAGGGAGTGGACATCGGTCACTGTGGATGCCCATAGTCTTTTCAGTACCTCCTGGACATTTTCACCATCCCCTGCCTTGTGAATCCTACCTTCCACACTGACTTCCTCTCCCATGAGACGCCAAACACATGTGACTGAGGAGAGGGCCCAGGAAGCCTCAGGCAAGGTGGCCTCTGCATGAAGCATGTGGGAGCAGGGGCAGGGACGTTGGGGGCACCCCCCCGCCCCAGCGCGGTGAAGGCAGGGTGGCATCGGGTCAGCAAGTCCGGCACTCAGGTTCTGGGAGCTCAGCCCGAGTCGAATTCTTCACTCTTCCTGAAAGGTGCTGTGAGACTTCTCACACCCACCAATAAACCCTCTCCCACCTCAACCAAGCTGAGTGGTTTTGTGCGTGGTCATGGGTCAGAAATATGGACTCAAAGATTATCTAATTGGGAGTCCACTTTATGAAGAAGAACATAAAATTATGCAAATAAAACTAAGTACAAAGGTGAATATTTAATGAGAAAAAAAAGAAATCACAAGAAAGTAAAAATTTAAACATCACAGCATTCTGAAAAATAACATAATTTTAAAAATTAATTTTATGCCCTAACATACCTCTAGGTTACTTCATTGCCATATATATATATATATATATATATTTTTTTTTTTTACAGTAACTTTGTAATGGCATTTTCTGTAAAGAGAATCGAAAGAGAAATGAAGCTTTCCTTTAGCACTGTTGATTAAAATTTGATTTTCTTATTGATAGTTTAGAAAAGTTATTTTCAACTTTACAACTTGTCATTAATGAAATGTCATGTAAAATTCTGGATTATTTCCAATTTTAGGAAATCTTTATCAAGTACCTGTCATATGTGAGCTGTGAGATTACAAGGCATTTCAAGTTTTCTTGTGCAATGGACAATCAAATATCCTTTCAGTTGATAACATTCATTATGCAGTTAGTCAATATTTTCTTGTCACTTGCCAGGTGAGTTGACACAGTGCACAGTAAGCAAATTTTTGGAAGACATTCCTATACCAGATGACTTCCAATAATTTAATTATACACCAAAGCCACTCTGAATCACATAAATATATCCCACAAAACTCAGACTTGATATATCCTCAGCTCACTTCCTCTTCATATCTGTAACCACCCCAAAATGTCCATAGGCACCCCCAAAACCCAATAAGAGGGAACATATAGTGGCGGGGAAATCAGAGTGGAGACAGAGACTGCTCGGAGCCAATTACAGTTAAAATCCCTTAGTCCCGAAAATTTTATAAAATGTGCAACCATGTGAACACGGCTAGGATCCCTTCTAGGGATCCTAGAAGGGCCCATGCTGGTGGGGGATCTGGATATGCAGGGTGACTGGCATTGCCTCAGTGTCCAATAATAATAATAGTAGTAATAATAATAATAATAAAATAAAGCTATTTAGTCTCAGATTTGTGTAAGGGCCAAGTCATAAAAAGCTAATTAATATCCTGAAATCCTCAGTAAATTGTCTTAACGTTTTCATGGGCTTTACACCATTGTACTGCATCCTAACTCCACAACAGAATTAGGATCGTTCTGTCTTGTACATTCGACTCAGAAGCAGAGCAATATAATGTGCCCTTGGAGATTTGCAGAGTATTTGGAGGGTAGACTTTTTTTAAATTGAAGTATAGTTGATTTACAATGTGTTAGTTTCAGGTGTACAGCACAGTGATTCGGTTACACACACACACACACACACACACACACACACACACACACACACACACACACACACACACACACACACATATTCTTTTTCAGATTCTTTTCCCTTATAGGTTATTACAAGGTATTTAGTATAGTCCCCTGTGCTGTATAGTAGGTCCCTGTTGGTTATCTATTTTATATATAGGAGTGTGTATCTGTCAATCCCAAACTCCTAATTTATCCCTCCTTATTTTCAAAACAGAAATCGACTCCGAGACATAGAAAACAAACTTATGGTTACCAAAGGGGAAAGGGGGATAGGGTAGCCTCTTTGTACTATGGTAAATCAACTTAGGTTCCTGATCCTAGGTAAATGAAGGAAAATTTTCACCTAAAAATGCACATTGTCCAGGAATATGGCATATACACACTTCCTCTATTTCTCTCAGTACAATTAAAACACTGGACCTTATATATTAAAGCAATATAAGAAGGCTCTGATTGGGACTTCCCTGGTGGCACAGTGGTTAAGAATCCACCTGCCAATGCAAGGGACACAGGTTCAATCCCTGGTCCAGGAAGATCCCACATGCCGTGGAGCAACTAAGCCCGTGCATCACAACTACTGAAGCCCACGTGCCTAGAGCCCATGCTCCACAACAAGAGAAGCCACCACAATGAGAAGCCCGTGCACTGCAATGAAGAGTAGCCCCCACTCGCCGCAACTAGAGAAAGCCTGTGTGCAGCAACGAAGACCCAACACGGCCAAAAATAAAAGAAATAAAGAAGGCTCTGATAAATTGAGAGAAGGCGGCAGACTGGCTAGGCACCTCAGGACCCAAGGAGCTACATGGGGATGAGTTCCCTGAGTATTCTTTTTGCCTCACGTAGCCCAGACTTAGAGCTGAAAAGGCAGGCAAAACACTAATATGCGCAAACAAATGTCCCTACAGAAGCCTGCTATCTCTAGCCAAAGGGCCAGGAAGACAGAAAACATTTAGTCAGTAACAGCTCTACTCCAGCCAGACACCCCAGAAAAACCATGGCACTATCCCTACCCGTGCAAGTAGGTGAGCCTCGCTTTCCACCCTCGCCAGGCTGTGTAGCAGGGTATCCCAGCTTCCCTGATGGAACGATGTCAGAGAAGGCTGAGCAGGGGGCTGGGACTTTAACCGACGCCAGGCAGTTATGAGGCACCACACATCCTGACCTCTTTCAGTAGAGGTCACATGGGGACAGCAGTGAAGCACCCCAGAATTGCCATCCCGTCCACCAGCCACAAGGGGTCGTTCCCTTCCTTCATGTCAGTGGAGGCCAAGTGGGGAACCTGGGTGTCGATCCCCTTGGCATTAACAAAGCAGTGCCTTCTGTTCGCCTGCCAGAGTAGTATCATGGAACCAGCTCAAACAGAAGGTTTAATAGTATCCAGTCTCAAAACATCATACCCAAATGTCCTAGTTCTAATCAAAAAGCGCTTGTTATACCAAGGGCCTGGAAAATTTCAACTTGAATGAAAAAGACAATCAATACATGTTAACACTGAGATGACAGAGATGTTAGAATTATCTAACAATAATTTTAAGGCAGTCTTGATAAAAATGCTTCAATGAATTATGAACAGATTTGAAACAAATGAAAAATAGAAAGTCTCAGAAAAGAAATGGAAAATCTCAGGAAAGAAATAAAAGACATATAGATGAAAAATGCAACTTTTAGAACTGTAAAATACGGTAATGGAAATAAAAAGCTCACTGGGTGACCCCAACAGCAGAATGGAGAGGAAGGAAGAATCAGTGAACTTGAAGGTAGAGCAGTAAAAATCACCCAGTCTAAACTAGAGAGACAAAATAGACCTAAAAAAAAAAAAATGAGCAGAGTATCAGGGACCCGTGGGACTATAACAAAAGAACTAAGATTTGTGTCATTGGAGCCCCAGAAAGAGAGGGGAAAAGGGCAGGATTTGAATAAATAATAGCTGGAAACACCTCAAATTTGGCAAAAGAAATAAACCTACAGATTTAAGAAGCTGAATGAATTCCAAATAGGATGAATCTAATGAAATCATGCCAAGATTTTTAATATTTATATATTTATAATTATAGTATTTAACATTTTATATTTAATATAAATATATAATTTTATATCAATAAATTTATAAATATTTATAATATTTTTACATATTACA
Source organism: Lagenorhynchus albirostris (assembly GCF_949774975.1). NCBI lineage: Eukaryota > Metazoa > Chordata > Mammalia > Artiodactyla > Delphinidae > Lagenorhynchus > Lagenorhynchus albirostris. The sequence goes on along the minus strand of NC_083095.1, from coordinate 157,167,356 downwards.
TCATAATCAAACATGAAAACCAAAGAGAGGAAAAATCTTGAAAGCAGTAAGAGAGAAACAAAATTTCACCTATAGGGAAAAAATCAATTCAAATGGCAGCAAATTTCTCTTTAGAAACCATGGAGGCCAGAAGGAAGTGGCACAACACTTTCTAATGCTGAAAAAGAACTGTCGGACTGTCCACCGAGAATTCTGTATCCAGAGAAAATGTTCTTCAGGAATGAAGGAGGAAATCGAGTCTTTCTCAGATGAAGAAAAGCTAAGAGAATTTGTTGTCAGCAGGCCTACTCTAAAAGAATGGCTAAAGGAATATCTATAACAGGAAGAAAATTATAAAAGAAGGAATCCTGAAACATCAGGAATAAAGAAAGAACAATGGAATGAGTCAAGATAAGCTTAAATATAATACATTTTGCTTCACCTCTTGAATTTTCTAAGTTATGCTTGAGAGTTGAAATAAAAATCATAACATTGTTTGATGAAGTCCTACAGGTATGTAGAAGACATATTTAAGACAATTATAGTACTATAAACAGTAGGAGGAAAAGGGATGTAAGGGAAGATAAGATTTCTATGCTTCATTCAAAATGGTAAAATGTTGACATCAGTAGATTGATAAGTTATGTATATATGATTTACAGGCACTAAAAAAGGTATACAAAGAGATTCACTCAAAATCACTATAAATCAAAATGGAATTCTAAAAAAAACTTTTAAGTAACCCACAGGAAAACAGGAAAAAGAAAACAGAGAAACCAAAAGCAGAGATAACAGAAAACAAAATAAAATGACTGACTTAAACATATCAACAATCACATTAAATGTAAATGTTACACATACACTGAGCAAAGGATAGAAATTTGCAAAGTGTGTTAGAAAACATGACTCAAATGTATGCTAAAATAAATTCACTTCAAATACAATTGTATAGGTAGGTTGAAAGTTAAAGGATAGGGAAAAATATTCCAGACAACATTAATAAGAAGAAAGCACAAGTAGCTATATTAATATCAAGTAAAATAAACTTCAGAGAGAAAATTATTAAAGACAGGGAAATTATGGTGATAAAAGGGTCAGTCCACCAAAAAGTCATAGCAAATTAAATGTGAATGCACCAGACAGCAGAGCTGTAAAAATGCGTGAAGCAAAAACTGATAGAACTGAAAGGTGAAATAGACAAACTCACAATTATAGTTGGAGACTTCAACACCCGTATTTCAACAATTGACAGGACAACTATAGAGGAAATTAGGAAAGATATGGAGGAACTCAGCAACACCATCAATCATTGACTCTAACTTCTTTTTCTTTTCTTTGGCCACACCGTGCTGGCAAGTAGGATCTTAGTTCCCCAACCAGGGATCGAACCCTCACCCCCTGCATTGGAAGCGTGGAGTCTTAACCACCACACCACCAGGGAAGTCCTGAAACCATCAGTCAACAGGACCCATCAACACTTATAGAGCTTCCCACCCAGCAACAGCAGAGTGCATACTCTTCCAGTGCCCACAGAACATATACCAACATAGATCATATCCTGGCGCATTACAATAAACACTCAGCAAATTTAAAAGAATTGAAATCATACCAAGTATTTTTTCCTTCCATAGTGGAATCAAACTAGAAATCAACAACATGAAACAGGAAAATCTCTAGACACTTGGAAACTGAACAACATACTTCTAAATAATCCTTGGGTCACAGAAGAAGTTACCATGGAAAAATTTTTTTCAAAGGTTGAACTGAATGAAAATGAAAATACAACATATCAGAATTTGTGGGATGTAGCTAAATAAGTGCTAACAGGTAAATATATAGCACTGAATATTTACATCAGAAAACAGCAAATGTCTCAAATATATCATCTAAGCTCCCACTTCAGAATCTAGAAAAAGAAGAGCAAAATAAAGTCAAAGCATATAAAAGGAAGGAATAATAAAGATAAGAGCAGAAATCAATGACATTGAAAACAGAAAAAGTATAGAAAAAAGTCAATTAAACAAAAAGCTGTTTCTTTGAAAAAATCAATAAAATGCATCTCAAAGAATCAATAAAATAGTCAATAAAATGTATCCCCCCAAATCAATAAAAGATCTATAAAATTGACAAACTTTTAGCAAGACTGACAAAATAAAAATGAAAGGGAAGACACAAATTACCAATATCAGGATAGAAACAGTTGATATTGCTACAGATTCTGTAGATAAATAGAGAATTAAAAAATATTGCAAACAACTATACACATAACTTAGACAACTAAGATGAAACAGACCAGTTACTTGAAATGTACCAACTACTACCACAATTCACCCAATATTAATTAGGTAATTTGAATAGCCCTATAACTATTAAGGAAATTGAATTTTTAAAGATTAACAGTCTTACATTTTTACAGCAGTTTTAGGTTTACAGAAAAATTGAGCAGGAAGTACAGAGAGTTTCCATTTACTCCTCTCTGCTCCCAGTTTCCCCCATCATTAGCATCTTGCATTAGTGTGATATGTATGTTACAATTGGTGAACCAATATCAATACATTATTATTGACTAAATCCCATAATTTACATTAGGGCTCACTCTTTGTGTTATTCAGTTTTATGGGGTTTTTTTTTAAGTACACTTTCATTTTTAGAGAAGTTTAGGTTCACTGCAAAATGGATCACAAAGTACAGAGAGTTCCCATTTACCCTCTGCCTGCACACACTTGGTCTCCTCCACTATGAACATCCCACACCAGATGGTACATTTGTTACACTGACACATTATTATCATCCAAAGACCATAATTTACATAAAGGTTCACTCTTGGCACTGTACATTCCATGGGTTTGGACAAGTGTATAATGACAGGTATCCACCATTATAGTATCACACAGAATAGTTTCACTCCCCTAAAAATCATCTGTGCTCTGCCTATTCATCCCTCCCTCCCCACGACCCCTGGAAATCACTGATCTTTTTACTGTCTCCGTAGTTTTGCCTTTTCCAAAATGTCCTATAGTTGGAATCATACAGTATGTAGGCTTTTCAGATTGGCTTCTTTCACTTAGTAATGTGCATTTACATTTCCTCCATGTCTTTTCATGACTTGATAGCTCATTTCTTTTTAGTGCTGAATAATATTTTATTATATGAATGTACCCCAATTTATGTATCCATTAACATACTGAAGGATATCTTAGTTGTTTCCAAGTCTTCGCAATTATGAATGAAGCTGCAATAGACATCCTTATGCAGGTTTTCGTGTGGACATGTCTTCAATTCATTTGAGGTGTAATTGCTGGAGTGAATGATAAGACTGTTTAGCTTTCTAAGAAATGGCCAAACTGTCTTCCAAAGTGGCTGCAGTCTTTTGCATTCCACTAGCAATGAATGGGACTTCCCAATGCTCCACATCCTCATCAGCATTTGGTATTGTCAGTGTTTCGGATTATAGGTGTGTATTGGTACCTCACTGTTGTGTGTTTTTTTCATTGTTGTTTTAATTTGAAATTAATGATATGTGATGTTGAGCATCTTTACATATGCTTATTTGCCATAAGTATATCTTCTTTGGTGAGGTGCCTGTTCAGGTTTGCCCCCCTTTGGGCAAACAATTGGGTTGTTTTCTTATTGTTGAGTTTTAAACGTTCTTTGTATATTTTGGATACAATTCCTCTATCAGTTATATGTTTTGCAAATATTTTCTCCTAGTCTGTGGCTTATCTTTTTATTCTCTTAATAATGCCATTCACAGATAAGTTCTTTTATCTTAATGAACTCCATCTCATCAATATTTTCATTCACGGTTATGTTTTTGGAGTGATATCTGAAAAGTCATTGCCAAGCCCAAGGTCACAAACATTTTCTCTCATGTTATAGTCTAGAAGTTTCATTGTTCTGTGTCTTAACATTTAGGCTTGAGATAATTTTGAGTTAACTTTTTGAAAGATAAAAGGTCTTTGTCTAGATTCATTTATTTTATTTATTTATTTTTTTGCATGTATGCAGTTTACCTAACACTATTTGTTCAAAAGACTTCCTCCTCCATTTAATTGCCTTTGCTATCCTTTGTCAAAGAACAATTGACTGTATTTGTGTGTATTTATTTCTGAGTTCTCCATTCTGTTCCATTGATCTATTTGTATATTCTTTCACCAATACCATCCACTTTGACTACTGTATCGTGATAGTAAATCTTGAAATTGGATGGTGACAGTCCTCTGACTCTGTTCTTTTTCTTCAATATTGTATTGGCTATTCTGGGTCTTTAGCTTTCCGTGTAAACTTTAGAATCAGTTTGTCTGTATTCACAAAATACCTTGCTAGGATTTAGATTAGGATTGTATTGAGTCTACACATCAACTACCGTTGGGAAGAATTAACATCTTAACAACATTAAGTCTTCCTATACGTGAACATGGAATACCTCTCCACTTATTTAGTCTTCTTTTATTCCTTTCATTAAAGATATATAATTTCCCTCATATATATCTTGTACATATTTTATTAGATTTATGTCTAAGTATTTCATTTTTTGGTGCTAATGTAAATGGTGCTCTTTTTAATTCAAATTCCAACAGTTCATTACTCGTATATAAGAAAGCAATTGATTTTTTTGTATAGTAACATTGTATCTTGAACCTTGCTCAGTTGCTTATTGGTTCTAGGAGTTTTTGTTTGTTTGTTTAAAAATTCCCAAGAAGGGGCTTTCCTGGTGGCACAGTGGTTAAGAATCTGCCGGCTAATGCACGGGACACGGGTTTGAGCCCTGGTCCGGGAAGATCCCACATGCTGCGGAGCAACTAAGCCTGTGCGCCACAACTACTGAGCCTGTGCTCTAGAGCCCGCGAGCCACAACTACTGAAACCCACACTCCTAGAGCCCATGCTCCGTAACAAGAGAAGCCACTGCAATTAGAAGCCTGAGCACCGCAACAAAGAGTAGCTCCCACTCGCCGCAACTAGAGAAAGCCCACGTGCAGCAACAAAGACCCAACGCATTAAAAATAAATGAATAAATTAATTATAATAAATAAATTAAAAAATTATACAACTCTAAAAAGAAGAACTAAAAGTGTCCCTATTTGCAGGTAGTATGATTGTCTATGTAAAATATCCCAAGAAATCTACCCCCCAAATGATAGAACTAGTAAATGCATACAAAGCCACAAGAAGATCAACATACAGAAATCAATTGTATTTCTCTATAATATTAATAAACACATGGATGCCAACATTTAAAATACAATATCATTTAAAATTGCTAAAAAAAGAAAAAGAAAAACTTATGTGTATATTTAACAAAACATGTACAGAACTTGTATGGCCAGAAACTACAAAACAGTGATAATAAAATTCAGAGAAGCTCTAGATAAATGGTGAGATATACCTTACTCATAGATTGGAAGACACAATATAGTAAAGATACCAGTTCTCTCCAAATTCATCTATTGGTTAAATGCAGTTCCTATAAAAATCCCAGGAGGTTTTTGTAGATACAGATATTCTAAGATTTATGGAAAGAGAACAGAACTAGAAGAACTAAAACAATTTTGAGAAAGAAAAATAAATTGGGAGGAATCAGTCTATCCAATTTCAAGACTTACTATAGCTAAAGGAGTCAAGACCCTGTGGTATGGGTGGTGGGACAGACACAAAGATCAATGGAACAGGAAAGAGAACCTAGAAATAGACCCACACAAATATGCCCAACTGATTTTTGACAAAGGTGCAAAAGAATTCAACAAAGGGAGGATAACCTTATCAATAGAAGGTGCTGGAGAAACTACACATCTGTAGGAAAAAATATACACCTACCTAAACCTCATACCTTATGAAAAAAAAAGTCAAAATAGCTCATATATAAATGTAAAGTATATTTTTTAAAAAATGTGAAGTGTAAAACTATAAATTTTTTAAGAAAAACATCATAGGAGAAAATCTTTGGGATTTAGAGCTAGGCAAAGAGAGCTTGAACTTAACACCAAAAGCACAATCCATAAAGGAAAAATCAATAGATTTGACTTAATCAAAATTAAAGCCTTTTGTCCTATGAAAGACCTTGTTAAGGGATGAAAGCTTCTACAGTGGCAGAAAACACTGCAAACCACGTAAATAACAAAGAACTAGTATCTGTAATCAAACAACTTTTGAAACTTAACAGTAAAAAATAAACAATTCATTTATAAAATGGGCAAAAGACATGAACAGACATTCCACCAAAGGGGGTATATAGGTGGCAGATAAATGCATGAAAAGGTATTCAATATCATTAGTCACTAGGGAAATGCAAGTTGAAACTACAATGAGATATTACTGCACACCTATCAGAATGGTTAAAATGAAAAATAGTGACAACACCAAGTGTTATCAAGGATGCGGAGTAATTGGATCACTTCACTTATATATTGCTGACAGGAATGTAAATGGAACAGCCACTCTGGGAAACAGTTTGGCAGTTTCTTGAGATAAACATGCAACTACCATACAACTCAGTAATTGTGTTCCTGGGCAGTTATCCTGAAGTCAAGATGTAGGTTCACACAATAACTTGTACAAGAATGTTCATAGAAGCTTTATTCATAATAGCGAAAGCTGGAAACCATCCAGATGTTCTGTGAGCAAAAGGTAAACAGAACATGCATCCTGTGGAATGCTGCTTGGCAATAAAATGAAGGAACTGCTGATACATGTACAACTAGGATGTTTCTCCCGGGAATTATGCTCAAAGGAAAAAAATAGTGGTTACCTACTGGTATGAGTTCATTTACATGACATTCTTTTTTTTTTTTTTTGCGGTACACGGGCCTCTCACTGTTGTGGCCTCTCCCGTTGCGGAGCACAGGCTCTGGACACGCAGGCTCAGCGGCCATGGCTCACAGGCTTAGCCGCTCCATGGCATGTGGGATCTTCCCAGACTGGGGCACGAACCCGTGTCCCCTGCATTGGCAGGCGGACTCTCAACCACTGTGCCACCAAGGAAGCCCTACATGACATTCTTGATGGCAAAATTATATGAATGGTGAATATACAATGGATTAGCAGTTGCCAGGGGTGAAGGACTGGGGATGGGAGGCATGAGGGAAGTGGCTGTGACTATAAAGGGGCCACTGGACCAGTCCTTGTAGTGATGGAAAAGTTCTAATCTTGACTGGATCGATGTCAATTTTCTGGTTGTGATATTATACTATTGGGGAAAACTGTGTAAAGGATACATTGTGTCTCTGTATTATTATTATCACTATTTTTGAGGAAGGTGACAGGGACTACAGAAACTTAGCTCAATCTTTATTTATTTATTTTTTTTCTTTATTTTTTTTAATTGAAGTATAATCGATTTACAATGCTGTGTTAATTTCTGCTGTACAGCAAAGTGATTCACTTATATATATTCTTTTTCTTTATGGTTTATTACAGGACATTGAATATAGTTCTCTGGCTCTATAATAGGACCTTGTTGTTTATCTATTTTGTATATAATTGTTTGCATCTGCTAGTCCCAAACTCCTGATTTATCGCTCTACCACCCCATTTCCCCATTGGTAACTGTAAGTTTGTTTTCTATTTCTGTGAGTCTGTTTCTGTTTTGGAAATAAGTTCATTTGTGTCTTTTTTCTTTTAGGTACCACATATAAGTGATATCATATGATATTTGTCTTTCTCTGTCTGACTTACTTCACTTAGCATGATAATCTCTAGGTCCATCCATGTTGCTGCAAATGGCATTATTTCATTCTTTTTTATGGCTAATATTCCCTTGTGTATATATGGCCCACATCTTTATCCATTCATCTGTCAGTGGACATTTAGGTTGCTTCCACATCTTGGCTATTGTAAATAGTGCTTCTATGAACATTGGGGTGCACATATCTTCTTGAATTACGGTTTTCTCCTTTCTTCTTTCTTGTGCCATGGCAACATTCAGGGAGGATGAATATTTTTAAAGCTGAAGACATCTGACTGCTGGTTCCTCAATGTAAGTTGCTACAGCTCTTTAATAGGCAGCTGGGAAGAGAGAATCTGCCCAGCCTGGACTTCGTTGCTTCAAGCCTGAAAGGACCACGCCCCCCCCCACCCCCGACACCCACCTTGCTAGAACTAATGCTTTCTCTGTGTAGCTGAGGACCTGGCTTCTGGTCATGAGCCCAGAGCCTGTGGCAGATCTGGGGAGAAGATGTTGCCTCTCAAAGAGGCATCCACTCAGAACCCAGGTGGCAGCATTGGGGCCCCTAAATGGGCCTTCTGCATCTCAAGGAGCAGCAAAGGCTTTTCCCAGAACTGTAGCAGGAAGGTGGACCCCTTCCAGGGCCCAAGAGTGGGCTCTTGTCTAACACCTGGAAATGATTGTCAGAGGAGACACACGTGCTGACAAAGCAAGAGACTTTATTGGGAAGGGGCACCCGGGCGGAGAGCAGCAGGTAAAGGAACCCAGGAGAACTGCTTCATAAATAAGGTCATTTGTGTCATATCTTAGATTGCACGTGTAAGTGATATTATGTGGTATTTGTCTTTGACTTCCATCACTTAGTATGATCACCTCTGGGTCCATCCATATTGCTGCAAATGGCTTATTACATGGTTTTTCATGGCTGAGCAACATTCCATTGTATATATGTACCACATCTTTATCCATCTATCTGTCGATGGACATTTAGGTTGCTTCCATGTCTTGGCTATTGTAAATAGGGCTGCAATGAATATTGGGGTACATGTATATCTTCGAATTATAATTTTGTTTAGATATATGCCCGGGAGTAGAATTGCTGGATCATATGGTAAACCTATTTTTAGTTTTTTTTTAAGGAGCCTCCATACTGTTTTCCATAGTGGCTGCACCAACTTACATTCCCACCATCTCTCTGTATTATTCTTAAAGCTGCAGATGAACCTGCAATTATCTCAAATTTAAAAGTTTAATTTCTGAAAAGCAAGAAGAATGCAAATTCATAGGGCTAAACCATGTTAGACACAAGGCCACTGGCTGACAGTAGGAATTCTCCCTGAGAATTCCAGATGTGACCCAGTGTGAGTGTGTATCAGTTACCTGCTGCATGCTCCAAACAGGTGTGGAAAACCTTTACAAGTGGAATTCCAAGTTAAGTATGATGGGCACTGGCCTGGCATGTTATCCTGGTTCTGTCTCAAGCCCACTAGGTGACTGTGAATATAGTAGTTGGTTGCTTTGAGTAGCAAGTGACAGAATATGACACCATCTCATTGACACAAGTATTGTTACCTAATCCAACAGGAAGCAGGGAGGTGGGCAGCTGCAAAGCGGGTCAGCAGCGCTCAGTTGGCCTTTCTGAAATTCCCTAAGTCAGTCCCAGCAACTCAGGGCAACACTACCCAATACCATGTGTGCAAAGCAAAGAAAAGGGGATAGCAAACAGGGAACTTTGCCCTTGCATGTCCTTTGCTAATTGAGAAGGAAAATGATCACACAATTTCCTAGTGGGCTTTTTTGTTTCTTTGGCCAGAACTGGTCACATGCCTGCCTCTACCACTGATGACCAGTAGACGGACTCGTGATTCACTCCCTGTTGCTGGGCCCATCGCCACCCAGGAACAGCTGGAACTCAGTTAGCAAGGAAGGATGGAGAGGGATGTTGATGGCCCAGTAGCAGGCTGCTATGGTGGAAAGCTGGCCCCTGGCCCATGGAATGTTCTGGGCTTCTGTGCTGCTCCAGGTTTGGCTCTCCAGCCTGGAAGCACCTCTCCAAGGGGGCTGGGGGGTGCTGGGCCTGGTGGGCAGGCCCAACCACAGCCCCTTATCCATCCAGCCAATGAGAGTGTTTCCATCAAATGAAAATGGGGTGTCTGGGGCTTCCTCGGCCCGACCTCTGGCCCAGATATTTGCCCATCACCTGCATCTCTCAGCCGGAGAGACAGATGCTTCCGGCTCCTCAGAAAGGTTATGCAGCAATAAGGGGCCTGTGAGGTGGCCTGAGGACCGTGTGACGGATGAGCATCCGTGAGATGAGCAGCATGAGGACGGCGCGAGCTGATTGTTGGCAAGTCCGCCTTCCCTCCTTCATTCTTCATCCGTCCCCCAGGGAGCTAGCAAACGGCCAGGTTCATCCCGCACGTGTGGTTTAATAGTATAAGTGCCCGTTAGATTTCTTCTGCAATTCAGGGACCACGTCTGGTTGGCTGTCTCGGCCAGCTTTAGGATATTGGTTCAAAAAAGGGTCATAAATTTTATTTTCAATTTTGTTTCTGTGGTATTTATCCTTTAATGTGCCCCCGCGGACTTGCCAGGCCTTACGGTCAGGTTACGGAGAGGAGTCCTCTGCCTCATGGGGGGGGATCTGCAGCCTCGGAGACAGCTCCTCTCCCTTCGTGGTGTCAGCCAGTTTGGGGACTAAGTTGTGTGTGGACTGGGGCTGCAGGTGCAGACGCTGCATCTGCCGGCTCAGTGGAGGACGCTACCCGGGATTCCTCTTCCTGGTGGGGCGGGGAGGCCCACCCTGGGGCTGCGGGTCTGACACGTGACCCAGGCCCAGCCAATCAGAGGACTCAGCCCTGTGTAAGGGGCGGGGCAAGGAAGCTGGGCCAGATGCTGGCCTTGGTGGGAGGTGCTGGGCTGCAGGCTGCAAATCCCCTGGTGCAACTGTGCCCAAAGCTAGATGCCCCACCGAAGCCCTGCTACACAAGCCAGTAAGCTCCCCACCTGCCCCCTTTTAACCTTGAAAGGTATTTGGAGTTGGTATTGTCTCTTGCAACTGAAAGAGTCCTTTGGATACTGATGTCCCCAGGGCATCAACATTGGCCCCCGCCCCCCTGGGGCGGCATTTGAAGGGCTGGCGGCCACTTCTCAGCCCTGCTACTGCACACCTTGCCAGCACCGCACAAGGGCGATCTTTCCTGCCCCCCACCCCCCTCAGTTTTCTCTTATATAAAACGAGCTGCCTACCCTGGAGATGTGCGGGAGTGAGGTGAGAAATGAAGTGACACGAGGCTGTCTGTAGTCTATGACCGTCAGCTCCCTTCCCTGCGTTGGGGCTTCTTGTGTCCTTGGGTTCCCCCCAAAGTTCTTCCACGCTGATCCGCTCCTGTGTGCTTAATGTTGTAGGGCCCCTGTGGCTTCTGCATCGCTCAGCAAAGTAACCGAGGCTCACACCTGCACAGGAAAGCGCATCTGTCCCTCTCTTCAAGGACAAGTTACTAGTTATTATGACCAGTACGACTTCTCCTTCCCGCTCTCCTTCCCTCCCCCCACCCTGTGCGCGTGCGTGTGTGTGCGCATGCACACATACACACACACACACACACACACACACACACACACACTTGGGAGGGGGAGGGCATCGTACAAAATTTCTTATAGATTCAAAGAAGTGGATGGTGGTGAGGAAGGGGGGCAGCTGCTGATGACAGGGTCCCGGCCGGGGTGGGCACTGTGGGGCAGTGGCACATATCCTTTGCCTCCTTCTCTTCATCGCAGCCTCTTGGGGATGCATTTCTCAGGCTCACTTGCTTCTGATGGTCAGTAAGGGTGTGGCAATTCAGTGCATGACACCTGGAAAGGAAGGTGAGGCTGAGGCCCGGCTGCAGCTGCTTCCGTTCTGATCTGCTGGTGAGCACAGTACAAGAGGCATTTGGGTCTTCTGCATCGGTGGAAGCAATGGCCTCATGCTTGCAAGAGGTAGGCAGAGGGCATCCGCGGAGCTGGTGTGGTCGTGGCTGAGAGCCGAGAGGCACGTGGGCTTCCCCAACTTCCTGATGGCGATGGTGCCAGAGGTGGAGCTCACCTGGCGTCCAGTTCCGCGGGGAGAATGAACCCCAAAGCCACGCCTCTAGCCCAGAGGGTTCTGTGCACTCCTGACACCCTCTGAACTCCCCTCTGTGTCAACCTGTGAGGGTGTTTTCTGTGATTACACCTGAGCCCTGTCGTGGGGTCACACAAAGGATGATGCAGAAGCCATTAAACTTGAGGGAAAGAACTATTTCAGAGGACTTGGAGCTCTGAAGGACCACATACGAGCAAGAATCCAGGCGGGTTTGGCGGCGCCTTGGGTGATGCTGACGGGGAAAGGTAGATGGTGCAGCCTTTCAAAGAGAGCAGTTCTGGAGAGATGACCGTGAACCATGTTCTGGGTGCAGCCCCAGGATGTGGGCTGCCCCTTCCTCCTGCCCTTGAACTTGGAGGAGACAGCAGCCCCCATCCAAGAAGACAGTGCAGTGTGGAGATCCTGGGGAGACCTCGGGCTTATTTAGGCCCAGGAGTGGAAGGAGGCTGAGGAGAAAGGATTGAGGGCAGAGGGGAGATGATTTCCTACCGAACAGGACTTGTTCAGGCCAGGGAGGAAGGGTTCGTGGAAGGACCTGGGTGGGTGCTGGGAGCAAGGAGACGTGGGTCTGCAGCGCCCTCCCATGGTGCAGCCAGGGGCTGGACCAGGATAATGAAGACAGTGGCGTTGTCTGTGCTCGGGCTGGTTCTTCTCTGCCAGCTGATGGTTAGAAGTCAGCTCTGGGGCTGGGAATAAGCCCAGCCATGCATAATTTGAATAGATAAGCCCTCAAATAAAATGAAATGGAAATGGTTTCACTTGCTGTTCTCCTATGGTTAATTATAGATGATTAAATTCGTCCATCATTTTTCCATTTGTTGTTAATTTTTTTCTTCCTGGTGAATTTACACTGTCTGATTTTTTTTTAAAGTTTTTGCAGGGCAAGATGTGGTGGGGAGAAATGGTGCTGTTGTTACTGCCCTATCCCTGTTGGGTCCACCTGCTGGTGCTCTGTGGGAGGCGTGTGTGTCTGGGTAAGGGGGGTCCGGGTCAGGGTCAGGAGAGCTGGGACACAGCTGGAGGATGGGGATTCTCTGCCTCTGGAGCAGGGTGGTGAAGGATGGAGTGGGGAGGGTTGGGAAGGAAGCAGGACTGACGACTTTTGTCCTAAGCATCCACCCCACTTGCCCCCCTCCCACCAGCCATGGTGGGACACCCCTGGTCCTGCCACCTGAGCCTGCTGCCAGCCTTCCTTGCTGGAAGGCTTAGAGCCATGCAGGCCTGCTTCTCGCCAGCCCTGCCGCCCGGCGCTGAGCTGGCGGAGCAGCCAGATGAGCCCTTCAGCTCCCATTTCATTTCTGAGGGTCTCTCCTTGGCTGTCCCACCCTTTCTGTCGCCCTCCAGATCCACCGCCCATTTCGGTTTTTCCATCTGATGAGTGTCTGGAGTTTCACTTACATTTTGATGCTGAGATTCTTTTCATGCATTTATAAGCAGTTGGAGATCTTTTGTGAATTGCCTGTTTATACCCTTTCTCCATCTTGTAGTAAGCTGTTTCTTCTTTGGCGATACCCAGAGCCTCTTTATATGTTATGGGCATTAACCCTTTGTCTACTGAATATGGCAAATATTTTCTCTCAGCCTGTCTCTTATCTTTTTCTTTTTGTTAGTGACAGGGTTTTTGGGGTAGTAAACGGATTTATATTTTGATATATAAATCTCTCCATCTTTTCTTTTTGTGAATCCTGAGTTTTGGCTCTTGGTTAGGAAGTCCTTCCCAATCCCAAGATTATAAAAATATTATACTTTCCTCTGATTCTTTTGTGGTTTTGATTTCTTCATGTAGAGTTTTAATCTATCTGGAATTTATTTTGGGGTATGGTGTGTGAGGTAGGGATCAAAGCTATTTTTTCTACAAAACATCTGAACACTATTGATGAGTCCATTTCTTCTCACTGTTATTATTCAATATTGGAATTCTATTAATGTAAAAATTTACTATCTTATGAAGGGGAAGATACATATTTATCTTGGTACATTTCTTCTTTTTTTTAAAGGCTTAATTCTTTTTTTTTTAATTTACTTATTTCATTTTTAATTTACTTTCGGCTGCATTGTGTCTTTGTTGCTGTGCGTGGGCTTCCTCCAGTTGCGGCCAGCGGGGGCCACTCTCAGCTGCGGTGCGCAGGCCTCTCATTGTGGCGGCCCCTCCCACTGTGGAACACGGGCTCTAGGCGCGTGGGCCTCAGCAGTTGTGACTCGCGAGCTCCAGAGTGCAGCCTCAGTAGATGTGGTACACGGGCCCAGCCGCTCTGCAGCATGTGGGATCCTCCAGGACAAGGGCTCAAACCCGTATCCCCTGCATTGGCAGGCAGACTCTCAACCACTCTGCCACCAGGGAAGCCCTTGGTACATTTCTTAAATTAAAAAACCTGACACCCAACCTGATCAAAATTCTCAGTAAGCTAATAATACAATGAAACTTCCTCAACCTAAAAAAAAGCCACATCAATTGTCACAGATGTTCCCCACACTAATGCAAAATGTTAAAAATACAGAAATTAGTGGAGAGCGAGGGGTTTGTGGGAACTCTCTGTACTTTCCACTCAATTTTCCTTCTGTAAAAATTAAAACAGCTTAAAAATTTTAAAACATATAAAATAAAAAACCAAGCCACAGCAAACATATTCAGTAGTGACACTTTGTAAGCATTCTCATTAAAATCAGAACCAGAAATTTAAGTGACATCATTACCTCATCTATATCATTTCTTGTTCTAGCAAACGTAACCTGTGTTTCTGGATCCCTTACTCTGTAAAGAGGACGTCACACCTCTGCTTACACCCAGTTCTGCTTCCCAGCCTCTGTCAGTGTGTCTCTCCACTTACACTGTCAAGATTGATAAAGATTATCTGTTGCTTTGTTTGTAGATTGATTCTCAGAGGTCAAAACCAACAGACAAGCAAAAAAACCAAGCCAGGTAACGTGCCAGAATTATGTTTCCTTCTTTAGCGCTCTACTGTTGGTACCCTCGGGTCTTTGAAAGAACAAGTTTCACATGGACTGTGTTTCACGCTATGAGTTACTCGAAATCATGATAGATATTTTGGTCTGTTTCATATTTGGATCATATCTTTTATGTTCAGTTTGTTTGGTGAGACTGAGACTCACCCCTGGAGAACCGGGTATTCAGCTCTTTCACCCCGAACTCTTGTCTCCTATAACTCTAGGACACTTTCTGGTATTGTTTTTTGACAAGTACTATACCTGAACTTGATTATAGAGTGATAGAGAACATGAGAGAGAACCTGAGATTCTTTGAATAAAGATTATGCATTCTTTTATATGACCATGGGCTAATTCTCACTTTTCTAACAAAATACTACGCATATTTTTTAATCAAAAAGTTTACTTAGGCTAATAATGAAAAACAGCCTTTTCCTGCCTCATCTGTGAAACTTCTAATTTTCACTCCTCTGAGGCAAATGTTTTTAACTCTTACTTTTTTTTTTTCCTGGCATTTATATCCATATTTCTATACAACTTGATCACACTGCTATTTCTTGAGTATTTAGTTTTAGATATTTTTTATTGATAATTAATCCTTCTCCACTCCTTGTCCACAGACACACATGTCAATATTGTGATATCAGTTTCTAGGTATGTGTATATTTATATTCACATTATGAGCCTGCAACTGTTATTCACAATGAGTCATGTACTGTGCTATGCTTACTTGTTTGTTCTTTGCTCAGCTTTCTGTCTTTCTAGATTAAAAAAATTTTTTTTAATAAATTTATTTATTTATTTATGGCTGCACTGGGTCCTCATTGCTGCGCCTGGGCTTTCTCTAGTTGCGGCGAGCAGGGGCTACTCTTCGTTGTGGTATGCAGGCTTCTCATTGCAGTGGCTTCTCTTGTTGCAGAGCACAGGCTCTAGGCGCTCGGGCTTTAGTAGTTGTGACACGCGCAGTCTAGAGCACAGGCTCAGTAGTTGTGGTGCACGGGCTTAGTTGCTCTGCGGCATGTGGGATCTTCCTGGACCAGGGCTCGAACCCGTGTCCCCTGAATTGGCAGGCAGATTCTTAACCACTGCTGCACCAGGGAAGCTCTTAAAATTTTTTGAATGTTTCCATTTGCTTTCGCATTTGTTCTCTATATAGTAATCACCAATTTATCACCAAAATGATTATAAAATTCTTTCGAATATGTTCAGACCGTCCACGCCAGCTCCATTCTCAAACTGGCGACATCTTTCTCAGAGGCCCTGTCTGCTGCTCTAATCTGGCCTTGTCACCGCCAGCCGCTGCACAGCTGTCATCCTGGGGCTTTAATATCATCCTGTGCGTTCCCTTTGACTCTCTCTTATGTTGAAGCTTCTGTTTTCTGAATCTCCAGAAATCTATGTTCTCAACTTACATGTCCCTTTTTAATTGAAATATAGTTCATATACCATAAAATTCACCCTTTTGAAGTGTACAATTCAGTGTTTTATTATATTCACAGAACCGTGCCTCTGTCTAATTCCAGAATATTTTCATCACCCCCAAAATAAACCCCACACCCGTCAGCAGTCATTCCCCTTTCTTTTCTCCCTCCAGACCCTGGAAACCACTAATCCACTTTCTGTCTCTGTGGATTTGCTTATTCTGGACATTTCAAATAAATAGAGCCATACAATATGTGGCCTTTTTTGTCTGGCTTCTTTCACGTAGCATTTTTTTGAGGTTCATCTATATTGTAGCATGGATCAGTATCTCATTCCTTATATAGCTGAATAATACTGCATTGAATTGATATAGCACATTTGGTTCACCCATTCATCAGTGGAATGGCGTTGGGATTGTTTCCACTTTTTGACTATTGTGAATAATGCTGCTATGAAATTTGTGTGCAAGTTTTTGTGTGGATGTATGTTTTTTTATTCTTTTGTGTAAGTATAGGTATACTAACCCAAGTATACTTGACCTGCAAGTAAGTGTAAGTATACACTTATTCATTTTGATAAGGTACATCCTTCAGCAGCTTCTGAGAAAGGATGAATAGCAGCACATTTTGCGGACCTTGAATATTTGCAAATGCCTTTATTGTATCCCTACCCTTGGTTGATAGTTTGAGTATAGACTTATCAGGTGGAAACTGTTCCCTCAGAATTTTGAAGGCATTTTCTCCATTGCCTTCTACCTTCCAGTGTTGCCACTGAGAAATCCAATGTCATTTTTATTCCAGATTCTTTTTATGTGACCATTTTTTTCATCTTTGAAAGTTTATAAAAACTTCTCTTTTCCCATAGTATTCTGATATTTCCCAGTGATGTCCCTAGTGTAGTATTTTTCCCATTTATTATAGTGAAAATTTAGTGAAAACTTTTTATCTGGAAACTCATCTTCTAAGTCTGGGAAGCTTTTCTGTACTATGTCTTTGGCAGTTTCCTCCTCTTTTTCTCCTTTATTCTTACTTCTTGATGTGTTAATTACTGAGGTTTTAGACTTCCTGGACTGATGCTCTGTGTCAGTTAGCTGTGTAGTAAACTACCCCCAAATGTAGTGGTGTGAAACAACCATCACTAATTTAGCTGAAGATTCTGGAGGTCAGCAGTTCGGTGTGGGCCTCGCTGGGCAGTCTCTCTCATCTTGGCTGGACTCATTCATGTGTCCATGGTCAGCTTCTGGGCTTGCTGGTGGTTGGCTGGTGTCAGATGGTCTCAACTAGGACAGCTCCTCCCCCACATCCTCTCTAGTCTTCAAGACGGTGAGTCTGGGGCTGTTCACATGGCAGCCACATAGGGGTCTGGGGAAACAAGGAGGAGTGTACAAGGCTTGTATGTCACTTCTGCCACATTCTACTGGCTAAAGCAAATTCCAAGGCCAGCCCGATTCAAGGGGAGGGGGAAGAGATGCCACCTTTGTAGGCTGGAGCTGCAGTCTCATTGCATAGGGCATGTGCTTTGCCCTGAATGTTTGTGTCCTCCTAAAAATTCATATGTTGAAACCCTAATCCCCAAAAGTGATGGCATTTAGAAATGGGCCTTTGGAGAGGTGATTAGGTCATGAGAGTGGAGCTCTCATGATGGGGTTAGTGCCCTAATAGAAAGAGACATGAGGAATCTTGATTCAGCTTTGTCTCTGCCACGTGAGGACACAAGGAGAAGACATCCATCTACGAACCAGGAAGTGTGTCCTCACCAGACACCAGATCTGCTGGGACCTTGGTCTTGGATGTCCAGCCTCTAGAACTGTGGGGAGTAAGTGTTGTTAAGCTGCCCAGCCTGTGGCATTTTGGCTATAGTGGCCCGAGCTGACAGAGGCAGCGTGGACGCAGGGAGCATGGAGCATGGTGGCTGTCTTTGCAATCGGCCACATGTTCCCGTGTGCTGCTTCTCTACTTTTATTTTTCTTGAAATATTTCTCCACTTGACCCTTCAAGCCTTCTGTTGAGTTTTTAATTTCTGCTACTGTATTTGTAATTTCCAAGAGTTTTTTTTCTTGTTTCTTGATTTTTTGTTTTTTTTAAACAGTAGTGTGATGATTCTGGCCTGAAACAGACCCTTTCCTGTATCCTTCAGAGGGAACCCACTCTGCTGGCACCTTGAACTTGGATGTCCAGCCTCCAGACCTGTGAGAAAAATACATTTCTTCTGAAGCTGCCCCGTGTAGGGTATTTGGTTACCTGAGATATGCAGTGTAGACTGCTCCACGGTCACGGGCGGGCTTCCTCTGAGGCCCGGCCGGCGTCCTCCCCCGGCATTCTCTCTGACAGAGGGAGGGGCACTGGCTCAGGACCTTCCCTCGGGTGAGCCCCCTGCCCGCCTTCAAGTGTGGTTCTCACCACCTCTGTTAGCAGCAAGGCTGAGGCGCAGAGAGGCTCAGACCTGGGGATGCTGCGTCCCCGGGAGTTGGGGGTGTGGCTCTTCCGCCCGGTTTGCCCCTGCCCCCCCCTTCCCCCACCCTGTCCTAAGCCCGGCACCCTTCCCCATCTCTTCTTCCCCTGGCTCATCTCCATATGCTTTAAATTCGCTCAATACCAGAAGGATTTGAGAAACCTGGTTTGCCTGCGAGCCTTTCCGCTCCGGGGACGTTTCCGCCCTGAGGAGCCTCAGGCCTCTCAGCCCTGCTCACAGTCCTGTTTCTCTGCCCCTTCTGCTCTGCCTTCCATTGTTCTTCATGCGGCAAACCCTGCTGCTGTTGATACATGTTCCTTCTGCACCTCAGGCTCACTCTGCCCTTAGGAGCAGCGTTCATGGTTGCACAGACGGTGGGGCTCTCTGCTGGTGGCCTTTGTGGTGGCTCTCAGCTCTGGTGGTTCCCGGCCACGTCCCAGCTTTCCCACCCAGCACGCAGGTACCTTCTCAGCCTGCTGGCCAAGGGTGGTCTAGTCCTGGGGGAAAGCGCATCCATCCTCTGGGGGCAGAAGTTCAGACGCGTCCATCCTCACATCAGGGAGAAATGGTCGGGCCATGCTGCCAGCATCCTCTTAAGAAAGGATGTCCCAGGCAAAGCTTTTAGTTTCTGCAACCCTGGGTCTTTCTGGCAAAGAGAAATGGGTGGTTATGGTTTTCATTCAGCTGTGCGATCCACTGCTTTTAAAGCGTCCAGTTTCACAGCCTCTTGGTGTGATTCCTCACACATGACGAAGAACTTCCATCTCCCAGATGCTGACGTTGTTATTGTTCTTGAGTGTGGAGAGAAATAAGAAAAATCTGTAGCTACTGCTCTTCCAAACACGGATTCAATTCCTGTTTGGTTGACTCCATGAAGTACCATCTCTAGAAGACACTGGGCACAAAGCAGCTCTTCTCATTTTCCAGTGATTTGCCCAAGTCAAAGTCATTGTTTCTTTTTTTCCTTCTACTCTGGGGAAGGCTCTTGCCTGTCTTCCAAGTGAATTTTCAATGGCATTTGCACCAGGAATGGTCACTCTTTCTGGCTGGTGGCTGACCTCCTTACACTGAAGTTCCTGGAAGCACCTGGCAGGTGCCCAGAGGCAGTCTTCTCCCCTGTGTCTACACCACTTCCCAGAGGCAGCATGGCGAGGCCAGCAGTGACTTCAGTCTCCCCATCCATTTCAGCAGACCCTTTCCTGCCATGACAAGTCGCTTGCTTTATGACAGTTGCTGCAGACTCTTCCCCTGCTTTGTTAGAGAGAGAGAGGGAAACCTCTATTGGAATGAGTGTCTTTGGGGAAGAAGCAAAGCTTCTTTTGGCAGAAACTTCCTGAGCCCATTAGACACATTAGTCCAATCTGTGTGGAGGCTGCTTGAAGAATCGGTGAGGGCAATGCAGGTGGCAGGCAAGAAAGTGGGGCGGGCCACGAACCCACTCTCTTCCCCTGTGAATTGATAGCTCCCTGTAGAGAAGGAATCACAATCAAGGATTCAGCCAAATACATCTCTCACAACTCCGACCTTCTGACTTTTAATTCTGCTGATATGGTCATAAATGAAAAATATGTGAGGCCCCGTTCTCTTGTCTTCCTCTGTCGTTTCTGACCAAGTCACAAGCTCTGAAATCTTTGCATCCAAAGATACTGTGCTGGGGCGGAGAGACCAGACCAGTGTCAAGGGATGTAGCTTCT
Organism: Lagenorhynchus albirostris; assembly: GCF_949774975.1. NCBI lineage: Eukaryota > Metazoa > Chordata > Mammalia > Artiodactyla > Delphinidae > Lagenorhynchus > Lagenorhynchus albirostris. The sequence goes on along the minus strand of NC_083095.1, from coordinate 157,147,076 downwards.
GGTTCCAGTCCTGTTATTCAGGTGTCTACTGAGTGACACTCGGACCTCATGTCCTCAGAACTCTAGGAGGAATTAGAACCAATGACCCAATGAAGATGAGAATTAATATGAACTAGATTCCTGTAAATTACATTATTAATGGTGATTCTCAGTGTCTCCACTTAGAAAATAACTCAAAAATTGTAGTAAACAAATAACATGAAAATTAAAATGGCACATTATAAGATATTGATTTAACACAAAAGAAGGCAGTAACAGAGGAACTTGGAACAATAGCAACAAAGGTGAGCATCTTAATTTAACATCTCTTATAAGACAAAATTTCAACTGTTCACTGTTCCTCACAAGCCAGTTAACTTACAATGTTCACACATTTCTCATTCCATAAAAATGAAATTTCATGTCTTGATGCCTCACCCTCGAGGGTACTGTCAGAACTGCCTGAAAATGGAGACATCTGTTATTTGGATAAAAAAGGTTTTTTTAATCCATTTTAGAGAGTTGTATTTTTTTTAACAGACAATTTGAATGATCAGTTGGCTATTATATTGATTAAGACAGCTTTGTTTGCAAGTGACAAACACCCAAGTGAAACCATCCACAAGAGTAATTTATTGTCATGTGTATAAATTAGGATTCTTTGTTGCAGACAAGAGAATCCACTCCAGTTTGTTTCAGAGAAAGGAATTTATTACAACGTGTTATGTGGTTTATAGAATTTCTGGGTAGGTCAAGGACACACACTTAGATCCTACAGCCAGAGAGACACCTGTCAGACTACAGGACTCATCTTCTGAAAACCCCACAGTGACTTTGGCCCCAGCCCACAGCTGAGGGCCGGGACAACAGACGCTCCACCTCAACTGCTTAGGTGGGGGAGCCAAGCACTGGGTCCGTCCTGCCTGGAAGAAGCCCAGTTTCCCTGAGTGTGGGCTCGTTTCCACCTGCCAGTGTCCTGCAGATGTGTGGCTAGTGGGATCTCGGTCACACATGAAGCCTTTGCTGCGATGGAGTCTGGGAAATGTAGGCTTTAGCTTCCCACCCTCGAATTACTGGGCAGGAGGGGTAGCAGTGTGCAGGACATTCCTGGGCAGGAAAGAGCTGGCCTCAGCAAAAGGGCTGGCACTGGACACTGGAGAAGTGAGAAAATTCTGTCTCCATGTTTCCTCTGCCTCTCTCTGCCTGGCTGCTACCTACAGGTAACACAGCCTCCAGAAGCTTCAGAACTTTACCTTAGAGTCCAGGCCCCAGAGGGGTCTTAAGTCCCATTTCCATCCTCCTTAGGAAAGGGATGGGTGGGCCCAGGCAGGGTCAGCTGCCCACTTCTGACAGGAACAGAGCCAGAGTGCACCAAACGGCCATTCTCTTGGAAGTAAAGAAAATAATTTTCAGAAAAGAGTAGCAGAGGGGAGAAGTGGGGTGTCTGGGCAAACCAGACGATATCAAGAAGGCAAGAATCCTTGCTGAAGCAGCTTCATCCCTCAGGTTCTGTTGGCTGAGTCTAGCTCTGTCTCCCTGCCGGATGGGAGCGTGAGTTTCTCACACCATTGTATATTCACTGTTCTTCTGTATCATAGCTGCTGGGAGCAAAGCAGGTGGTGAGGGCAAGTCAGCGGGGCTGGACAAGCTGACACGCAGCCCCGTTGTCACCCAGACAAGTGGCCTTGGGCAAGCCACTTCAGCCCTCTTCTCCCCTGTGTGCAAAACGAGCTGGCAATACATGCTCCAGAGACTGTGGAATTTAGACTACAGATGCAGTGGTCCCTCCACGGCATCCTGAGAGGGGCCCATTGGAAAGACAGGAATGGAGGAATCTAGTCAAGCACCCGATTAGTAGCTTAAAGGAGGAAAGGATGATAAAGGAACACCTAGAGGTTCCAGATGACCTGAGATCTCCAGAGTCAACCCACTACTGGAAATTTTTTAAATTTTAGGTGAAATTTATATAACATAAAATTAACCATTTGAAAGTGAACAATTCAGCAGCACAGTGTTATGCAACCATCACCTCTGTCTCATTCCAAAATGTGCTCATCACCCCAAAAGATGTGGTGTTTCAGTTCTCTTGGGTCTATACCTAATCATGGAATTGCTGGGTCACGTGGTAACTCTGTGTTTATGCAGAACTACCAAATTGTTTTCCACAGTGGCGTCATTTCACACTCCCGCCAGTGACGTACGAGGGTTCCCATTTCTCCACAGCCACACCAAAAAGCTGTGAAGGGGTGTCCCTGTGGCTTTGATTTGCTTTTCTGAGAACTTTCTGAAGTGACACATGACACTTTTTCTTGATTCTTGAGGAGAATCCTGGCAGATAGGAGGTGGAGTGAATGCCTGCAGCAGAGCAAATGTTATCCACTTCTCAAAACAGAGGGGAAAGTGGGCTCCAGAAACTCGAGCCTTCCATCCCCAGCCGCATCTGAGGGACTCCAATAACCAGATGGAAAGCAGGAAGAGAGGGGCCCCAGGGGAAGGCCGTTTCCCCAGTGAACCTATGGTCACGTCATTGCAATCGTGCGTTTGTACTCTTTTGTGAACAGGACAGAGACACATTGTGGGTAGGTGGCCTCACTGTGGGATGCATAGTCACACCCCAAGACAGGAGAGCTCTGCGTGTGGGTTGCCTGGTATCAGGGCCTCTGGGGCAAAGATGAGGCAGAGTGGCAGGAAGTCATCCAGGGATGTCTTGGGAGATTGGCGGTCCAGAGATGACCAGCTGCATGAGAAGGCAAGGTCGACCGGGACCAGGTTCTGGACTGGGTTCAAAAATGGATGACACATGACCAGGCTCTCTAGGTGACTGGCAACTCGGGTGTAAGAAAACTTGCCTATTCAGTGGAGTGCTGGCCCACGTGAGTGGAGAACGTGGTGTGGCCTCAGGGAGCTGATCCAAGTAATAAAGCCATTAGCGGACGTCTCCCACCAGGGTGGAGCTCTGCACCATCAGACAACCACATCCTAAGGAAGGGAAAGCTGGCCTGTGCTTGGAAATCTAGGGCAGCGAATGCCACCCTGTGACAGGCGAGGGGCAGCGACCTCCCCATTGCCATGGCCCACACCATGTGCACTGCTCCTTTGCCCTCCGGTCCACTCACCGCCTGCCTCTCTGTCTTCCACCATCATGTCTGTTTTCACATTCCAGTTTCTTTGCAATGGAGCCTCTATGGCCTAATCATCTAATAATGATTCCTCTGTCTGCTTTCCCATCCCCACCACATTGGGTGGCACAACCCCAGAACTTTTTGCACCTGTTCCCTGTCCTGACCCGCAGTTTCGCAGGCATAGCCTGCACTGTGACAGGGTCCAGACAGGGTTGCATGGGTCAGTCCCTGGGGCTCCTGGACCCCAGGACTGGAAACATTGGCTGGAGGAGTGGTTTTGCTTCTGTGGAGATGTTTGTATGAAGAGGCTGCCATCTGTCTTCCTCCCAAGCCCCTTGGGGATGTGGGGCCTCCCCTGCCCCTCGATTAGCCCAGGTCTGATGCATTAGCCAGCATCTGCTTGCCCAGCTTCTCCCCCAGCCTGAAAGAACCTTGGTGACCAGACCAGCCTGTACAGCTTCTAACCAGATAGACTAACCCTCTCAGGCTGCTGAATGAGGCACAGAGTTCAGCGTAGGAATTTCTCCAGTTCTGCACGTAAGGAGCTTGGAAGTTGCCACTCTGTCCTAACAAGTAAAAAGCTGAACAGCCTGAGAAGTCAATAACTCTTCTTGGGTCCCCGAGAGAGGGGAGGGCATATGGCCAACCACTGCCCCCAAGATTGGAGAGACAGGCAGCTTCCCAGAGCAGAGGTGCAGGGCTGGAAGCTGCTGCAGAGCCTGGGCCAGGGTGGGAAAACCTGGAGTGTAATTGATGACTTGTTGGAGGCTTGATGCCGACAACTCTGAGAGTTAAAAACTCCACGGGACCCAGTCACGGGAGGTTCTCCACAACTCTGTGAAATTTGCCTACAGGAGCTCGACCAGGATCTCACAGTAAATAACAGGAAAATATCCCCTCCTGCTTCTGGGGGTAGCGGGGGAGGAATCATTCTGAAATATGTGCAGAACATTCTGCTCTCAACAAAACCTGCTCTGGGGGGGGGGGAAACTAGTTAACCAGACCTAGCATGCTGGGGTATTATCAGAGCCTCACTGACCTGAGGAAAGGGAAACACTCAGTTCCACGCCACTCTTGCCATCCCATTCCACGTAAGTGGGAAAACAAACTAAGACACTTGTGAGGGTCACTGCCCAGAGGCACAGGCTCACTAAGTATTGAGACCTGATCATGGGCTGTAGAATACCTCCCCTCCCGCGACAGTTCACCTCCACGTTAATAAAGGCCTGTTATAGCAGTTTCTTTCACCCAGTACATCGAGTCTGGCTGTCATGAAAAAAAATTACAAGGCGGTGAGCCACAGCCATACCCTGCCTCTGCAGGAGACCCTCCAAAACGAGCAGATCCTTCCTAAATAGCATTGGTGAAAGATTTGATGCTTCTGCTTTTGCACAAATCTCCTAAGAAGCACTGAGGAGGCATTCTTGCTTAGGCTTCACCTCCTCTGCTCCTTCAGCCATGTGGCTAACAGGGTCTTGGTGCTCTGGGTGGGTGTCAGTCCTGTGCCTCTGAAGTGGGAGAGCCAAGTTCAGGACATGGGTCCACCAGAGACCTCCCAGCTCCATGTAACATCAAATGGCGAAACCTCTCCCAGAGATCTCCATCTCAGTGCTAAGACCCAGCTCCACTCAACGACCAACAAGCTACGTGCTGGACACCCTATTCCAAGCAACTAGCAAGACAGGAACACAACCCCACCCATTGGCAGAGAGGCTGCCTAAAATCATAATACGGTAACAGACACCCCAAAACACACCAGCAGATGTAGTCCTGTCCACCAGAAAGACAAGATCCAGCTTCATCCACCAGAACACAGGCACTAGTCCCCTCCACCAGGAAGCCTACACGACCCACTGAACCAATCTTAGCCACTGGGGGCAGACACCAAAAACAACGGGAACTACGAACCAGCAGCCTGTGAAAAGGAGACCCCAAACACACTAAGTTAAGCAAAATGAGAAGACAGAGAAACACACAGCAGATAAAGGAGCAAGGTAAAAACCCACCAGAACAAACAAATGAAGAGAAAATAGGCAGTCTACCTAAAAAAGAATTCAGAGTAATGATAGTAAAGATGATCCAAAATCTTGGAAATAGAATAGAGAAAATACAAGAAACGTTTAACAAGGACCTAGAATAACTAAAGAGCAAAGAAACAATGATGAACAACACAATAGATGAAATTTAAAATTCTCTAGAAGGAATCAATAGCAGAATAACTGAGGCAGAAGAACGGATAAGTGACCTGGAAGATAAAATAGTAGAAATAACTACCACAGAGCAGAATAAAGAAAAAAGAATGAAAAGAATCGAGGACAGTCTTAGAGACCTCTGGGACAACATTAAACGCACCAACATTCGAATTATAGGGGTCCCAGAAGAAGAAGACAAAAAGAAAGGGACTGAGAAAATATTTGAAGAGATTATAGTTGAAAACTTCCCTAATATGGGAAAGAAAATAGTCAATCAAGTCCAGGAAGCACAGAGAGTCCCATACAGGATAAATCCAAGGAGAAACACACCAAGACACGCATTAATCAAACTACCAAAAATTAAATACAAAGAAAAAATATTAAAAGCAGCAAGGGCAAAACAACAAATAACATACAAGGGAATCCCCATAAGGTTAACAGCTGATCTTTTAGCAGGAACTCTGCAAGCCAGAAGGGAGTGGCAGGACATATTTAAAGTGAAGAAAGGGAAAAACCTATACAACCAAGATTACTCTACCCAGCAAGGCTCTCATTCAGATTTGATGGAGAAATTAAAACCTTTACAGACAAGCGAAAGCTAAGAGAATTCAGCGCCACCAAACCAGCTTTACAACAAATGCTAAAGGAACTTCTGTAGGCAGGAAACACAAGAGAAGGAAAAGACCTACAACAAACCCAAAACAATTAAGGTAATGGTAATAGGAACATACACGTCGATAATCACCTTGAATGTAAATGGATTAAAAGCTCCAACTAAAAGACACAGACTGGTTGAATGGATCCAAAAACAATTAGATCCACATATATGCTGTCAACAAGAGACCCACTTCAGATGTAGGGACACATACAGACTGAAAGTGAGGGGATGGAAAAAGATATTCCATGCAAATGGAAATCACAAGAATGCTGGAGTAGCAATACTCATATCAGATAAAATAGACTTTATAATAAAGACTGTGACAAGAGATAAGGAAGGACACTACATAATGATCAAGGGATCAAGCCAAGAAGAAAACATAACAATTATAAATATTTATGCACCCAAAATGAGAGCACCTCAATACATAAGGCAAATGCTAACAGCCATAAAAGGGGAAATCGACAGTAACACAATAATAGTGGAGGACTTTAACACCCCACTTACACCAATAGACAGATCATCCAGACAGAAAATAAATAAGGAAACACAAGCTTTAAATGACACAACAGATAGACTTAATTGATGTTTACAGGACATTCCCCCTGAAAGCAGAAGAATAACACTTTCTTCTCAAGCGCACATGGAAAGTTCTCCAGAGTAGATCATATCTTGGGTCACAAATCAAGCCTTGGTAAATTTAAGAAAATTGAAATCATATCAAGTATCTTTTCCAACCACAATGCTATGAGACTAGATATCAATTTCAGGGAAAAAATCTGTAAGAAGTACAAACACATGGAGGCTAAACAATACACTACTAAATAACAAAGATATCACTGAAGAAATCAAAGAGGAAGTCAAAAAATACCTAGAAACAAATGACAATGAAAACATGACAACCCAAAACCCATGGATGCAGCAAAAGCAGTTCTAAGAGGGAATTTTATAGCAATACAATCCTACCTCAAGAAACAAGACACATCTCAAATAAACAACCTAACCTTACACCTAAAGCAATTAGAGAAAGAAGAACAAAAAAACCCCCAAAGTTAGCAGAAGGAAAGAAATCTTAAAGATCAGATAAGAAATAAATGAAAAAGAAATGATGGAAACAATAGAAAGATCAATAAAACTGAAAGCTGGTTCTTTGAGAAGATAAACAAAATTGATAAATCGTTAGCCAGATTCATCAAGGAAAAAAAGGGAGAAGACTCAAATCAATAAAATTAGACATGGAAAAAGAGAAGTAACAAATGACTCTGCAGAAATACAAAGGATCATGAGAGATTACTACAAACAACTATATGTCAGTAAAATGGACAACCTGGAAGAAATGGACAAATCTTTAGAAAAGCAAACCTACCGAGACTGAACCAGGAAGAAATAGAAAATATAAACAGACAAATCACAAGCACTGAAATTGAGACTGTGATTAAAAATCTTCCAACAAAGAAAAGCCCAAGACCAGATGGCTTCACAGGCGAATTCTGTCAAACATTTAGAGAACAGCTAACACCTGTCCTTCTCAAACTCTTCCAAAATACAGCAGAGGGAGAAATACTCCCAAACTCATTCTATGAGGCCACCATCACCCTGATACCAAAACCAGACAAAGATGTCACAAAAAACGAAAACTACAGGCCAGTATCACTGATGAATATAGATGCAAAAATCCTCAACAAAATACTAGCAAACAAAAATACTAGCATATTAAAAGGATCATACACCATGATCAAGTGGGGTTTATCCCAGGAATGCAAGGATTCTTCAATATACGCAAATCAATCAATGTGATACACCATATTAACAAACTAAAGGAGAAAAACCATATGATCATCTCAATAGATGCAGAAAAGGCTTTTGACAAAATTCAACACCGATTTATGATAAAAACCCTCCAGAAAGTAGGCATAGAGGGAACTTACCTCAACATAATAAAGGCCATATATGACAAACCCACAGCCAACATCATTCTCAATGGTGAAAAACTGAAACCATTTCCTCTAAGATCAGAAACAATACAAGGTTGTCTGCTCTCACCACTATTATTCAACACAGTTTTGGAAGTTTTAGCCACCGCAATCAGAGAAGAAAAAGAAATAAAAGGAATCCAAATCGGAAAAGAAGAAGTAAAGCTGTCACTGTTTGCAGGTGACATGATACTATACATAGAGAATCCTAAAAATGCTACCAGAAAACTACTAGAGTTAATCAATGAATTTGGTAAAGTAGCAGGATACAAAATTAATGCACAGAAATCTCTTGCATTCCTATACACTAATGATGAAAAATCTGAAAGAGAAATTAAGGAAACACTTCCATTTACCACTGCAACAAAAAGAATAAAATACCTAGGAATAAACCTACCTAAGGAGACAAAAGACCTGTATGCAGAAAACTATAAGACAGTGATGAAAGGAATTAAAGATGTTACAAACAGATGGAGAGATATACCATGCTCCTGGATTGGAAGAATCAACATTGTGAAAATGACTCTACTACCCAAAGCAATCTACAGATTCAGTGCAATCCCTATCAAACTACCAATGGCATTTTTCACAGAAGTAGAACAAAAAATTTCACAATTTGTATGGAAACACAAAAGACCCAGAATAGCCAAAGCAATCTTGAGAAAGAAAAACGGAGCTGGAGGAATCAGGCTCCTGCACTTCAGACTATACTACAAAGCTACAGTAATCAAGACAGTATGGTACTGGCACAAAAACAGAAATATAGATCAATGGAACAGGATAGAAAGCCCAGAGAGAAATCGATGCACATACGGTCACCTTATTTTTCATAAAGGAGGCAAGAATATACAATGGAGAGAAGACAGCCTCTTCGGTACGTGGTGCTGGGAAAACTGGACAGCTACATGTAAAAGAATGAAATTTGAACACTCCATACACCATACACAAAAACAAACTCAAAATGGGTTAAAGACCTAAAGGTAAGGCCAGACACTATAAAACTCTTAGAGGAAAACATAGGCAGAACACTCTATGACATAAATCAGAGCAAGACCCTTTTTGACCCACCTCCTAGAGAAATGGAAATAAAAACAAAAATAAACAAATGGGACCTAATGAAACTTAAAAGGTTTTGTACGGCAAAGGAAACCATAAACAAGACCAAAAGACAACCCTCAGAATGGCAGAAAATATTTGCAAATGAAGCAACTGACAAAGGATTAATCTCCAAAATTTACAAGCAGCTCATGCAGCTCAATATCAAAAAAACAATCAACCGAATCCAAAAATGGGCAGAAGACTAAATAGAAATTTCTCCAAAGAAGATATACAGATTGCCAACAAACACATGAAAGGATGCTCAACATCACTAATCATTAGAGAAATGCAAATCAAAACTACAGTGAGATATCACCTCACACCAGTCAGAATGGCCATCATCAAAAAATCTACAAAAAATAAATGCTGGAGAGGGTGTGGAGAAAAGGGGACCCTCCTGCACTGTTGGTGGGAATGTAAATTGATACAGCCACTATGGAGAACAGTATGGAGGTTCCTTACAAACTAAAAACAGAACTACCCAGTACGACCCAGCATTCCCATTACTGGGCATATACCCTGAGAAAACCATAATTCCAAAAGAGTCATGTACCACAATGTTCACTACAGCTCTATTTACAATAGCCAGGACATGGAAGCAACCTAAGTGTCCATCAACAGATGAATGGATAATGATGTGGCACATATACACAATGGAGTATTACTCAGGCATAAAAAGAAACATAATTGAGTTATTTGTATTGAGGTGGATGGACCTAGAGTCTGTCATACAGAGTGAAGTCAGAAAGAGATAAACAAATACCATATGCTAACACATATATATGGACTCTAAGGAAAAAAAAAAAGTTTTGAAGAATGTAGGGGCAGGACAGGAATAAAGGCCCAGACATAAAGAATGGACTTGAGGACACGGGGAGGGGGAAGGGCAAGCTGGAACAAAGTGAGAGAGTGGCATGTACTTATATATAGTACCAAATTAAAATAGCTAGCTAGTGGGAAGCAGCCGCATAGCACAGGGAGATCAGCTTGGTGCTTTGTGACCACCTAGAGGGGTGGGATAGGGAGGGTGGGAGGGAGATGCAAGAGGGAGGAGATATGCGGATATATGTATATGTATAGCTGATTCACTTTGTTATAAAGCAGAAACTAACACACCATTGTAAAGCAATTATACTCCAATAAAACTGTTAAAAAAATTACAAGGCATATCAAAAAGTAAAACAAAACAACAAAACAAACGAAAAACCCCAAACAAACAAAACCCACAATTTGAAGTGACAGAGCAAGCTTCAGAATGAAACATAGCAGGGATGTTGGAATTATTAGACTGAGAATTTAAAGTAACTATGATTAAGGTGCTAAGGGCTGTAAGAGATAAAGTAGGCAGGTTGCAGAAAAGATAGGCAATGTAAGCAGAGAGATGGAAATCCCAAGAAAAACCAAAAAGAAATGCTAGAGATCAAGAATAGTGTAACAGAAAAGAAGAATGTCTTTGATGGGCTTGTTAGTAGACTAGACACAGCTGGGAACGAATCTCTGAGCTAGGGGATATATCAACAGAATTCTCAAAAACCAAAAAACAAAGAGAACAAAGATTGAAGAAAAGGAAAACAGAATATCCAAAACAGTGGGACAAGTACAAAAGGTGTAACATATGCAGAATGGGAACACCAGAAAGAGAAGAAAGGGAGAAAAGAAGAAAAGAAATGTTTGAAACCATCACGATGGAGAAATTCCCCAAGTTAATGTCAGACACCATACCACAGATCCAGGAAGCTCAGAGAACACTAAGCAGGATAAACGCAAAAAACAAAACAAAACAAAAACACCAAAAAACAAAAAACACCCTACACCACACACAAAAACCCCCTCAAAACAAAACATCAGTCCTACCCTGCAAAACAAAACAAAAACAAAACTATATCTTGGCATATTATTTTCAAAATACAGAAAATCAAAGATTAAAAAAAAAATCCTGAAAGAAGCCAGAGGGGAAGAAACGTCATATCCATAGAGAAGGAAAAATTATAATGTACTCACACTACCTGTGAAGAGGTATAGTGTTATTTGAAATGAATTAGATTAGTTGTAAATGTGTATGACAGACTCTAGGGCAACCACTAAAAAAAAGCATAAAAAGAAGTCTAACTGACATACTAACAAAGTAGAGAAAATGGAATTATAAAATGCTCACTAAAAACAACAAAGGCAGAAAGAGAGTGGAAGACAAAAATAGACACAACAAACAAGGTCAACAAACAGAAAATAGTAACAAATGGTAGATATTAATCTAACCATACCAATAATCACTTTCAATGTCAATAGCTTAAATGCACCAATTAAAAGAATTTGTTAGAGTGGATTAAAACACAAGACCCAATTATTTGTTGTCTACAAGAAACCCACTTTAAATATAAAGATACATATAGATTAAAACTAAAAGGATAGAGGTAAAAATATATTATGTTAACACTAATCAAAAAAAAAGTGGGTGTAGCTATATTAATTTCAGGCAGAGCAAGGAAAGTTATCACGGATAAAGAAGAGCGTTACGTAATGATAAAGAGAATTCTCCAAGAAGACATAACAATTCTTAATATGCACGTACCTAACAACAGAGTGTCAAACTACACAAGACAAAAACTAATAGAACTGCAAGAAGAAATAGTTGACTCCACTATCATAGATGGAGCTTTTGACACCCCTCTATAATAAATGGACAAATCTGTCAGAAAATCAGTAAGAGCGTAGTTGACCTTAATAACACCATCAATCAACTGGATTTAACTAACATCTCTAGACTACTTCTTCCAGCAACAGTAGAATACATATTTTTCTCAAACTCACATGTAATATTCACCAAGCCATACCACATTCTGGGGCATAAAACACCCTTTAACAAATGTGAAAAAATAGGGATAAAGCAGTGTCTGGTCTCAGACCACAGTGGAATTAAACAAGAAATCAATAACAGAAAGTAACCTGGAAAATCCCAAAACACATGGAGATTAAACAACACATTTCTAAATAACATGTGGGTCAAGGAAGAAATCTCAAGAGAAATTTAAAAGTAGTTTGAATGAAATGAAAATAAAAACACAACTCATCAAAATTTGTGGGATGCAACGAAAGCAGTGCTTAGAGGAAATTTTACAGCATTGAATGTATCTAAAATCAATAAGCTTTCACCTTAGGAAACTAGAAAATGAGCAAATTAAATTGAAAATGAGCAGAAGGAAAGAAATAATTAGAGCAGAAATCAGTGAAGTTGAAAACAGGAAATCAATAGAGAAAATCAATGAAACCAAAAGCTAGTTCTTTGAAAAGATCAATAAAATTGATAAGCCTCTAGCCAGGCTAACCAAGAAAAAAAGAGATAGGACACAAAGTACTAATATCAGAAATGAAAGAAGGAACACCACTACAGATCTTATGGACATTAAAAGATTTTAAAAAGGAGTACTGTGAACAACTCTATGCCCACAAATTTGAGAACCTAGATGAAATGGACCAATTCCTTAAAGGAAACAATCTATCAAAACTCACTCAAGAAGAAATAGATAGTCTGAATAGGCCTATATCTATTAAGGAAATTGAATCAATAGTTAATAACCTTCCAAACAGAAAGCACTAGGCCCAGATGGGCTCACTGGTGAATTCTACCAAACATTTAAGGAAGAATTTATACCAATTCTCTACAATCTCTTTCAGAGGATAGAAGCAGAGGAAATACTTTCTAACTTGTTTTCTGAGGCCAGTATTTCCCTAATACTAAAAACAGACAAAAACTTTGCCAGAAAAGAAAACTATAGACCAATAACTTTCATGAACATAGATGCAAAAATTCTCAACAAAGTATTAGCAAATTGAATCCAACAATGTTCAAAAAGAAATATACCACAACCAAGTGAGATTTATCCCAGATATGGAAGCCTCAACATTTTAAAATTAATTAATATAATCCACCACATCAACAGACTATAAAAGAAAAGTCACGTGGTCATATCAATAGATGTAGAAAAACATCTGACAAAATCCAGCACCCATTAATGATAAAACCCTCATCAAACTAGGAATAGAGGGGAACCTCTTCAACCTGATAAAGAATATCTACCAAAAAAAACCCTACAGCTAACATCGTATTTAATGGTGAGAATCTCAAAACTGTCCTGCAAAGATCAGGAGCAAGGCAAGGATATTCCTTCTCACCACCCCTTTTTAACATTGTACTGAAAGTCCAAGCTAATGCAATAATACAAGAAAAAAAATTTTTTTAAGTAATACAGATTGAGAAGGAAGAAATAAAACAACCTTTGTTTGCAGATGACGTGATCATCTATGTAGAAAAATACAAAGCATTAACTAAAAAACTCCGGGAACTAATAAATGATTACCACAACATTGCAGGGTACAAAGTTAATATACAAAAGTTATTCACTTTTCTACATACCATCAATGAACAAGTGGAATTTGAAATTAAAAACACAATACCATTTAAAAATAAAATCCTTAGTTATAAATCTAACAAAATACATACAAAATCTATATGAAGAAGACTACAAAATGCTGATGAAGGAAATCAAAGAGTTAAATAAATGGAGAGATGTTCCATGTTCATGGATAGGAAGACTCAATATTGTCAAGATGTCAGTTCTTTCCAGTTTGATCTATAGATTCAATATAATCCTAATCAAAATCCCAGCAAGTTATTTTTTAAATATTTACAAGCTGATTCTAAAGTTTAAATGGAGAGGCAAAAGGACAGAATAGCCAACACAATATTGAAGAAGAAGAACAAAGTTGGAGGACTGACACACCCAACTTTAAGGCTTAATATAAAGCTAAAGTAATCAAGATAGCATGGTATCAGTGAAAGAACAGACAATTATGTCAGTGCTATAGAACAGAGAGTCCAGAAATATACCCACATAAATATAGTCAACTGATCTTTGACAAAAAACAAAGACAATGCAATGGAGCAAAGGTAGTCTTTTCAACAAATGGTCCTGGAACAACTGTACATCCACATGTGAAAAATGAATCCAGACCCATATTTTATACCCTTCACAAAGATTAACTCAAAATGGATCATAAACCTAAAGGTAAAACATAAAACTATAAAACTCCTGGAAGATAACATAGGAGAAAGCTTAGTATGATGTGATGACTTAGTATGGTGATGACTTTTAGTTACAGCACCAAAGACATGATCAATGAACAAAATAATTGATAAGCTGGACTTCACTGAAATTAAAGACTTCTGCTCTGTGAAAGACAATGTCAACAGAGTGAGGACACAAGCCATGGACTGGAAGAAAATATTTGCAAAAGAAACATCTGATAAATGAACTCTTCAAACTTAACAATAAGAAACTCAAATAACTCTTCAAACTCAACAATAAGAAAAGAAACAACCCAATTAAAAACTGGGCCAAAGGCCTTAAAACCTCACCAAAAAAGACATACAGATGGCAAAGAAGTATATGAAAAGAGGCTCCACATCATACGTCATCAGGGAAATGCAAATTAAAACAACAATGAGATATCACTATGCACCTATTAGAATGACTAAACTCCAGAACACTGACACCACCAAATGCTGGCGAGGGTGTGGTGCAACAGGAACTCTCCTCTGTTGCTGGTGGGAATGCAAAATGGTGCAGCCACTTCGGAAGACAGTTTGGTGGTTTCTTACAAAACTAAACATACTCTTACTATAATCCAGCAATCATGCTCTTTGGTATTTAATTAACCAAAGAGTTGAAAATTTTTGTCTATACAAAAACCCTCACACAGACATTTATAGCAGCTTCATTCATAATTGCCCAAACTTGGAAGCAACCAAGAAGTCCTTTAATAGGTGGATGGCTAAATAAACTGTGGAAAAAACCAAACAATGGAATATTACTCAGTGCTAAAAAGAAATGAGCTGTCAAGCCATGAAAAGACATGGAGGAATCTTAAAAGCATGTGATTAAGTGAAAAAAAAATCCAATCTGCAAAGGCTACATACTGTGTGATTCCAACTGTGTGACATTTTGGAAAAGGCAAAACTATGGAGAAAGTAAAAAGATCAGTGGTTGCCAGGGGTTAAGGGGAGAGAGGGATGAACAGGTGGAGCACAGAGAGCTTTTAGGGCAGTTAAAATACTCTGTGTGAATCTATGACAGCAGATACCTGTCATTATACATTTGTCCAAATCCATAGAACGTACACCAAGAGTGAACCCTGTTGGACCTTGGGTGATAATGATGTGTCAGTGTAGGTCCCTCAGTTGTGACGAATGTTCCAATCTGCTGGGGGGATGTTGATAGTGAGGTAGGCTATATGTGGGGGGTGTGAGGGGGCAGGGGTACTTGGAAATCTCTATACCTTTCTTTTTTAATTTGTTTATCTATTTGTTTTTGTTTTTTTTAATTTTTGGCTATGTTGGGTCTTTGCTGCTGCTCATGGGCTCTCTCTAGTTGAGGCAAGTGGGGGCTACTCCTTGTTGCAGTGCACGGACCTCTCATTGTCGTGGCCTCTCTTGTTGCAGAGCACAGACTCTAGAGCACAGGCTCAGCAGTTGTGGCACACAGGCCCAGCTGCTCCACGGCATGTGGGATCTTCCTGGGCCAGGGATCGAACCTACGTCCCCTGCACCGGCAGGCGGATTCCTAACCACTGCACCACCAGGGGAGCCCTCTATACCTTCTTAATTTGCTGTGAACTTGAAACCACTTAAAAAAAAAAAGTCTTATTAAAAAAAAAAAGAATCTTGCTCCGACTATGGAATCAGATTTGCTGAACTTGAAACCAGGCTAATGTGGCCTCTGACAAGTTACTTAACCTCTCTGTGCCTCAGTTTCCACATGTGTAAAGCAGGGATAATAACAGTCCTGACCCATAGAGTTGTTGTAAGTGTTACAAGACAGTGCATTAAAAGCATGTAGCCCCGTGTCTACTGAAAAAGAGAGAGAGATTTGAGTTATTTACAACTGGTTTGTTGAACAGTCTGAACAAGTGAGGAACAAACAGGAAATGGCTTGATCTTCCTCCAACCCTGGGCTTCAAATAAGTTCTTCCACATCTCCTTCTCTGCCCCTTGACAACATCTCAGCAAGCCAGCTCCCCTTAGCACATGGGGCAGTTTTAACTACAAGAACAAGCCCCATTTCTGTAAAGATGACTCACTTCCAGGCATTAAGGAGTCCAGTCCAGTCTCAATCAAAATTCGAATCTCACATCCACTCTTACATCCAAGCCAAACTCGCAGGCAGGCCCTGTGGCTGAGCCAGTGATGGAGGAGGGGCTTCGCGCCCCTTTCCTTTTCCTGGTTCTCTCACTCTTCCCTTCCTCTCTGGGGGGAGGGCGTGGGAGATTAGAGGCGGGGAGCAGAACATCTTTTTTCTTTTTAACTTAGGTAGTCCTGTGGCTGTCGCCCTCCCTTGGCAATCCTCCAAATGCTGCCCCTCTCAAGGTCCACATTTTGTGGATTCTTTGGAGATCCCCTGGGGCCATGCAGACTACAGAGTTTCTTAACCTGGGAGATACATTCTTTGCATAATCTCTCGCAACACATCCTTCCTTTCTGGTTCATCTCCGCTGCACCCCGTCTCCCCACCCCCCAGCATCTTCATCTCCTTGTCCCCCCCTTCTCTTTCTCTGTGGCCCCAGAGCCTGAACCCTCTGGACTCTGCCTCCAGGGCTTCCTTGCTCACTGATCTCTGGGTTCCGCCCATGGAGGCCCTGGCCGGAGACAGGAGGGTGGGAGCTGGCCCGCCCCGCCTCCCAGCACCAGGCGACACTGTCCCCTTGACCTCTGTCCTTGGAGCGGGAATGGCTCTGATGTCGTTAGTCCCCAACAGCCTTGACATCCACCTGAAGTAGCACCTTCAGAAAAATTCTTCAGGGAATTCCCTGGCAGTCTAGTGGTTACAACTCTGTGCTTTCACTGCCCAGGGCCCAGCTTCAATCCCTAGTCAGGGAACTAAGATCCCGCAAGCTGCATGGAGAGGCAAAAAAAAAAAAAAAAAAAGGAAAAATAAAAGTTAAAGAAAAAGGGGAAAAAGGAAAGAAAAATTCGTCAAAAGGCAGCACATAGAGTTCCATGTCAAAAACATTTATCAACAATGTGTAAGTCTGACAAAGGTTGTGCGCAAAGAACATACACAGAACTCCTACACGCCGACAAGAGAAAGATAACATGAAAATGGACAAAAGACCTGAATAGGCACGTCTCAAAAGAACAAATCAAAATATCCTCCTTCATAAGTTTCATAAACAGACAGAAAGGGGTCGATCTTGTTGGTCATCAGAGATACGGCCGCATACTCACTCGTGTGGCGGAAGGGGAAGTCATGGAAAATACCAAGTGCTGGCTAGGCTGCTGGGCAACCGGGACTCCCACATGCTGCTGGGGGAGGGGGAAGGGGTGTGAGCGTTTTGAAAAGGTCCTTGGTGTGTCCACTGACATTAAAGATACACACACCTGATGCTCCAGCAGTACCACTCCCAGGAAAGCACCCAATGATCACGAAAAGACAGGTACAGCCCCAAACTGGACATGGCACACATACGTATTAACAACTGAACGAATCAGTGAATTGTGGTGCAGCAGTGAGGAGCAGTGGTCTACATGGAAATGCAACGTACAACTCTTACAAATATAATGTTGAGTGAAAGAACAGAGAGTCGAAAGAAGACACACTATATGATTCCATTTACAGAAAGTTTAAAAGCAGACAAAACTCCTCTCAGCTGTTAGAAGTCCAGGTAATGGTTATCAAGGGTGGGGTGGGGCAGACGGGGAGTATGAGTATCTGAATGGCAGGAAAGGGTCTGTTTCCTAATCTGGGGCTGATAACACGGAGGTGCTCAGTTTGCAAAACCTCCTTGAGCTATACACGGACATACATGTTTCTGCAAGTATTTTATACTTCAGTAGAAAAAGCTCTCTTTGTTCTTTTCAACAAGCGGTGCTGTAACACTTGGATCTCCGTGTGGAATGACCCTCAGCCCTTACCTCATGCCACATTATAGCATTAACTTGAAGTGGATCATAGTCCTAAATGTAAGAGGTAACACTGTGCAACTTTGAGAAGAAAAGATAGGAGAACATCTATGTGCACTTGTGTTAGGCAAAGATTTACAAGTTACAACACAAAAAGCACCCAGTATAAAAGAAAGAAAATTGATAAATGGGACTTCATCAAAGTTTTAAAACTTTCATTCTTCAAAAGACCGTTTAAAAAATGGAAAGACAAGCCGTAGTCTGGAAGAAAATACTTGCAAAGTACATATCTGACAAAGCACTTGTGTTATTCAGATTACATAAAGAATGTGCTCTTCTTTTAACTGATAAGAAGATTAAAAACAATTAAAAATTGGCAAAATATTTGAATAGACACTTCACCAAAGATATATAGACAGCAAATGAGCACATGAAAAGACTCTCAATAGCACCAGTCGTTAGGGAAATGAAATTAAAACCCCCCGAGATACCTCTGCACACGTAATAGATTGGATGAAATTCAGAAGACTTCCAATACTAAGTCCTGGTAAGAATGTGGAGGAAGTGGGACTCTCGTACACTTCCAGCGAGGATGCAAAACGTTACAAGCACTTTGGAAAATTTTGCCAGCTTCTCACAATGTTAAACACACACTTACCATATGACTCAGCTCTTCCACTCCTAGATACTTGCCTAAGAGAAATGAAAACATATGTCCACACGAAGATCTGTATATGAACATTTATAGCCCCATTATTCATAATCACCCCAAAATAGAAACAAAATGTCCTTCCACAGAGAATGGATAAACAAAGGTACATCCATGCAAGGGTACACTATCCGAAATGAAAAGGAGCAAACTGCAGACAAGTGCAAATTTGATGCCCAATATCCCTTCTGGGGGGGTGCCCCATCTCTAAAGGGGTCTCTGGGCCCCACTTCACCTGGTTTGAGTGCTCCCCGCTGGGCAGTGACCCCACTGCTTCTACAGAACTCCCACTTGACCCCATCCGTCTCGAGTTTCTACAGTGGGTTGTCAGGTGCCACTGGGGTAAGGGCCTCAGAACCGGTTTAGACTTCTTAGCAAAGCCCAGAATGGATTTCTGGGCGCTGCTGGTGCTCTTCTGACAATGTGGCAGGTGCTTCTTTGCTGTTGTCCTCGGCTTTGGGGTCTTAGCTGAAGTTCAAACACTCCAGGGAATATTTCCATAGAGGCTGACGGGTGCCCTCATCTGCTCCCACCTGTTGGTGTGCCCACGGAAACAAGTGACGCAGAGCCATCACTTGTTACATGGTTTTCAAAAATAGCTGGTTGGTTGGCTGAATCAGACTAGACAGCTCTTTCTGAAGAGTTGCAGTGAATAAATAAAAACTGCGGTGCACCTGAAGTAAACCCTAACCATTTCCTGCCTAACTCATGGGGCTCCACTAGGATGAAAGAATCTGTGTTTGCAGCATCCCTCATGTGCCCACGAGAGAGCATATTAATCCTTGATGGTCACTAGTATAATCCTGGAAAAGTTGGCTTCTTGTGCCATGGCAACATTCAGGGAGGATGAATATTTTTTTTATTGAAGTATAGTTGATTTTCAATATTGTGTAAGTTTCAGGTATACAGCATGGAGATTCAGATATAGATATAGATATAGATATATATATATATATCTTTTCTTTTATATTCTTTTCCCTTATAGGTTATTACAAAATACTGAGTATGGTTCCCTGTGCTCTACAGTAGGACCTTGTTGGTTATCTATTTTATACAGAGTAGTGTGTATATGTTAATCCCAGCCTCCTAATTCCCCCCCGCCCCCCCACTATCCCCTGTGGTCACTATAAGTTTCTTTTCTATGACTGTGAGTCTGTTTCTGTCTTGGAAATAAGCTCATTTATGTCTTTTTTGCTTTTAGATTCCACATATAAGCGATATCATATGATATTTGTCTTTCTCTGTCTGACTTACTTCACTTAGTATGATAATCTCTAGGTCCATCCATGTTGCTGCAAATGGCATTATTTCATTCTTTTTTATGGCTAATATTCCCTTGTGTATATATGGCCCACATCTTTATCCATTCATCTGTCAGTGGACATTTAGGTTGCTTCCACATCTTGGCTATTGTAAATAGTGCTTCTAAGAACATTGGGGTGCACATATCTTCTTGAATTACGGTTTTCTCCTTTCTTCTTTCTTGTGCCATGGCAACATTCAGGGAGGATGAATATTTTTAAAGCTGAAGACATCTGACTGCTGGTTCCTCAATGAAAGTTGCTACAGCTCTTTAATAGGCAGCTGGGAAAAGAGAGTCTGCCCAGCCTGGACTTTGTTGCTTTAAGTCTGAAAGGACCCCCTCCACCTTGCTAGAACTAATGCTTTCTCTGTGTAGTTGAGGACCTGGCTTCTGGTCATGAGTCCAGAGCCTGTAGCAGAGCCAGGGAGAAGATGCTGCATCTGAAAGAGACATCCACAGAGAACCCAGGTGGCTGCATTGGGGTGTGTGAATGGACCTTCTGTACCTCGAGGAGCAGCAAAGCCCTTTCACAGAACTGTAGCAGGAAGGGGGAACCCTTCCAGGGCCCAAGAGTGAGTTCTTGTCTAACACTTCGAAATGATTGTCCAAGGAGACACACGTGTTGACAAAGCAGGAGACTTTATTGGGAAGGGGTGCCCGGGCGGAGAGCAGGAAGGTAAGGGAACCCAGGAGAACTGCTGTCCACGTGGCTCGCAGTCTCAGGGTTTATGGAGATGGGGTTAGTTTCTGGTTGTCTCTGGACAATCATCTTGCGTGGCCCATATTTGGTGACTCAGGGTCCTTCCTGGTGGTGCGCGCGTCACTCAACCAAGACAGATTCCAGCGCAAAGGACTCTGGGAGGTTTTCAGGACATATTATGGGCTGGCGTCTCTTCCCTCCTCCTTTCGGCCCCTCCCAAATTCTCCCCGTTAGTTTTCGGTGGCAGCACTGTGTCCTTTATCAGGACTTCCTGTTGTGAGACAACTCAGGCAAGCGGTTAATCATCATCGTGCCTGGCCAAGGCGGGCGGTTTTGGTCAAGGTTCCCTAACAGAACAACACACCGGCAGAGTCACCCATCTACCCAGGGAACCTGAGAGACTTCAAGATGAGTGAGGGGAGCGCCAGTGGGCTTCAGCCACACGTCTCTCAGCCTGCTTCTGTGCACAGGACATGCTTCCCTCCACAGCTGAGCTGCGAGTGTCTGTCTTGTTCTTTCCAGGTATGAGCGTTTGTCAGCCCTCCGCAGCATCCTTACACTTGTAATGTTCACAGGTAACCCAATCCAGTTAAGAACATGCTCCCATTTCAAGTATTAGTCGGGGGCTCTTCATGATCCAAAATCAGGTTTCCTCCTTGGCCAAGCCCCAGCTCCCCCGGCCCTTCCTGGAATGGAGGCACTCTGCCCTCATTGCTCGTCCTGGAAATTTCTGCTGCTTCCTCACAGTGAAAGCTGGGCTTGTCCAGTCAACACACTTGCTAGTTCACTAGTTCTTGACAACCTCTTGTAGGACCAGCTGCTGTGACGTAAGACTGAAGTTCCTCTTTCGAGTGTAAATACTTCCTAGGAGGAGAAGAATTGCAAATGGCATGCAAAATCCAATAATTTACACCCATAGGCATTTTAGTCATTTCAGTTTCCACTCCTTGTGGTTTCCAAAGCTGGGGAAGTGAGGACCTGGGAGAAAATTGACACGTTGCCTCACGGGCTGCTGACATAAACCCCGCCATGGAGTCCTCCGCTCGCTGCCAGAGGCGTCTGGTTTGGTTTGGTTTTTGAGCACTGATCTGATTACACTCCCACCCTTTGGCCAGAAAGTTCAGGACAAAGTCCAAGTATCTCAGCAGGGAACTCAAGGCCTTTCACAAATGACTCGTATATGCTGATTTAACCCAATCACTTGTCCACACCTGCCCTCATCCCCATCCTCCCGTGCAGGCTGCACGCCCACCTGATGGGACTATATGCCACTCAGGAGGTGCCCATGATGTGAGAGCCTTCATGCCCCACTGCCTCACAACCCCCCCACCAGCTCCCCCCACCCCCTGGACCCCCCATCTGCTCCCCCCGCCACCCCAGACCCCCACCTACTCCCTCTTGACTCCCTGGACCCCTGTCAGCTCCTCTGACACCGTGCTTTGGAAGGAGCCCCTCAGACTCCCTGGGCATAGAGTTATGCCTGAAGCACCTAGTGCATTCTTCTGTGAAGCCTGAGTGTCAGCTGAGGTCACCCTGTCCTTTGAGATTCCCCACATAACCTGTGCCCCCACCCCACACTCTCCTCAGGATGCTGTGTCTGCACCTGCTTTCTCACGGGGTCCCCATCTCCTGACCCTGACCTGTGATCCCTCCTGTACCCTACAGGCCTGTCCTTCCCTCTGCCCTGCAAGGCCCAGGACGTGAAGTCCAGCTCCTCTGTCTGACCTCCCTCACCCACGGGGGTCCCTGCTTGTAGAGCAGCCTTGGCTAAGCAGTGGAATGAAGGAAGGTTTACACTGTGGAGATTCGGTGGCTGGAAACCAGACACCTCTATTCCTGAAGGCCCCAGGGCTCTGCCACTGGGAACCTTGCATTGATATTTATCCTTCCAGAGATTATTCCCAGGTACATATTATACAAGTACTTTTTTTTTTTTAAGAAAAAAGAGCTTATTCTCAGTGTACAGTCATGTATTTTGTTTCCTTCACTCAATAGGGTGAAAATTCCATGTTAATTAAATATTCTTCAATGCCTTTGCCATTGCACAGTATTCAATTTTCTGGATTATTACAATTGATCAAGTACTCTGTTGTTGGGCATTTAACTGGAAAATTCTTTTGCCATTGACAATCAGTCTGTTCTTTCCTGTAATATTTCTAAAATTGATCTTCTCATAAACACTCTGATTAGTTCACTGTTTTCCTGGCACCACTGCAGCCCCGACCACTGTGCTATGAAGCTTATTGTTTTTCAGGCAGACAAATATTTACGGATGCCCATGGTCCTTGGAAGACCCAAAAGACATATCTGTGGCTCTGATCTCAAAGGAGACACAATCCTATTAACAATCATTTTGATCGTATTAGTTTCCTGTTGATGGTGTAACAAATTACCACACACATAGTGGCTTAAGACAGCACAAATTTATTATCTTATAGTTCTGTAGATCAGAAGTCTGACATGGGTCTCAATGCATTAAAACCAAGGTCTCGGCAGGCTGCATTCCTTTCTGGAGGTTCTAGGGTATAATCCACTACCTGGCCTCTTCCAGCTTTGAGAGTCTGTCCACAGTCCTTGGCTTATGGCCCCTTCCTCCACCTTCAAAGCCAGCAGTGCTGTGTTTCTCTGCACCCCCCACCCATAGCCACTTCTTCCTCTGATTACAACTGGGAAAGTTCCTTTATTTTTCTTTTCTGTTATGGTTTATTCCAGGATATTGAACATAGTTCCCTGTGCTATATGATAGGTCCTTGTTGGTTATCTATTTTATACACAGTAGTGTGTACATGTTAATCCCAACCTCCTAATATATCCCTCCCCCACACCTTTCCCCTTTGGTCACCATAAGTTTGTTTTCTATGTCTGTGAGTCTGTTTCTGTTTTGTAAATAAGTTCATTTGTGTCATATCTTAGATTCCACATATAAGTGATATCATATGGTATTTAGTATGATCATCTCTAGGTCCATCCGTGTTACTGCAAATGGCATTATTTCATTCTTTTTTATGGCTGAGTAATATCCCACTATATATAGGTACCCCATCTTCTTTATCCATTCCTCTGTTGATAGACACTTAAGTTGCTTCCATGTCTTGGCTACTGTGAATAGTGCTGCTATGAACATTGGGGTGCCTGGATCTTTTCTAATTATAGTTTTTGCTGATATATGCCCAGCAGTGGGATTGCTGGATTATATGGCAACGCTATTTTTAGTTTTTTGAGGACCCTCCATGCTGTTTTCCATAATGGCTGCACCAATTTACATTGGAAAAGCTTCTTTGATTCTAAGGGTTTGTGTGATTACATTGGATCCCCCTGGAAAATTCAGGATAATCTCCCCATCTCAAGGTCCTTCACCTTAATCACACCTG
The DNA here is from genome assembly GCF_949774975.1 of Lagenorhynchus albirostris. NCBI lineage: Eukaryota > Metazoa > Chordata > Mammalia > Artiodactyla > Delphinidae > Lagenorhynchus > Lagenorhynchus albirostris. The sequence continues at coordinate 157,123,018 of NC_083095.1, read as the reverse complement.
CAAAATCCTGTCTGCCCTGTGACATAACATACAGGTTCCAGGGATGGGGGTGTGGACATCTGGGCGGGGTGGGCATTACTCTGTCCACCGCATGACATTAGCTACCATTTATCGAGTAGCTGTTATTGTCAGTTTGAATGAAGCACTTTACAGGTGTTATCTCATTTAACCCAGCCCCGAATCCATGAGGCAGGTACTATTATCCTCACTGGGCAGAGGAGGAAACCGAGACTGAGAGCAGTGATTTAAAAGTCGAGGTTAATTCTCATGAGTAACACAAGTCAGTGAGAACTGTGAGCTTTCTCCATTTATTTGTTTGTTTGTTTGCTTATTTATTTATTTAAAGACAACTTTGAAACCTTACCAGAGACCCGGAACTTTCTGGGGAGTTGCTGTTTATAACACTGAGCTGGCCTACTTGGTGTTTAATCCACAGTGTTTGTGAAGGGTTAGGGAACCCTCCATTGCAGTTGTTGAGCTGGGTCAGGTGTGGATGCCCCGACCATGGAGGCAGGGGCTTGGGCTGCCATTTTGTCCAGCTTAGCGCATCTTCCGTGGAACCAGACGTGGCTCTGTGGACTTACAGACCCCAAACTGCACTTGTGACAGCTGCTAGGTGTGCACTGAGGCCTCCATTTAAAAAGGAAGTGGGGGCTGAGTGACTCCGCCGCCATCTCTTGGAGGAGATGAGTCTGATTCAGTCTCACGGGAGGTTTCTCAGCAGCCTCCCACCCGTGGCCGTGGAAGGGAAGCAGGTCTCCCTGGCCACAGCCTCCAGAGAGAGCTGTCATGGGCCCTCAGATCTCGGGTCGCCATCCATCAGGCAGCGGCACAGGGGAAGTACAAAAAGGTCAAGTCCAAGTGGCCTCCTGGTGCCTCCAGGGCAGGTGGGCTTTTTCTTCCCCGGGGGAACTGACAGGAGGTGACGTTAGCATCCCCAAAGAACAGGGTCGCCAGATTTAGGGAAAGAAAAAAACAAGAACAGAACAGGATACCCAGTTAAATTTGCTTTGGATTGAATTTCAGATGAATGATGAATAATTTTTTAGTGTAAGTATGGTCCAAATAATGCATGTTTCCATACTTATACAAAACAAATATTTGTTGCTTATCTCAAATTCAAATTTACCCAGGCGTCCCGTATCTTATCTGACAGCCCTATGCTGGATGGAAAACACACATTTCTAGCTCAGGCACCAAATTCAGTGAATCCAAGCCTCATATTCCAAGCCCTCTAATTTTTTCTGTGGCTGCTTTTCAGATATTCTCTTTGGTTTTCAGCAGTTTTACCAGGCTCTGTCTGGATGTGTTTTTTTTTTCATCGATACCTCTTGGGCTTTATAACTCTTCTTAAATCTGAGGCATTCTGTCTTCCATCATTTTTGGACAATTCTCAGCCATTATCTCTTCAAATATTACTTTTTGCCCCCATTCTCTCTTTCTCCTTCTGGGACTCTAATCACATACATTTCTTTTACATTCTTTCTGTATTTTTTTAAAACTTATTTATTTATTTATTTATTCTTGGCTGCATTGGGTCTTCGTTGCTGCCCATGGGCTTTCTCTAGTTGCGGTGAGTCAGGGCTACTCTTCATTGCGGTGCGCGGGCTTCTCATTGCGGTGGCTTCTCTCATTGCGCAGCATGGGCTCTAGGTGCTTGGGCTTCAGTAGCTGTGGCATGCAGGCTCAGTAGTTGTGGCTTATGGGCTCTAGAACACAGGCTCAGTAGTTGTGGTGAACAGGCTTAGTTGCTCCGCAGCATGTGGGGTCTCCCTGGACCAGGGCTCGAGCCCGTGTCCCCTGCATTGGCAGGGGGATTCTTAATTAACTGTTTAATTTTTTTTCTCTTCTTGCTTCAGTCTGGATATATTTTTCTAATCTGCCTTCATGATTACTTATTTTCTTCACCTTGTATAATCTGTAGTTGAACTTAATTTTAGTTAAAATCAGTGCCCTAATTTTAGTTACTGTATTTTAAAGTTCTACAATGTCCATTTATTGCTTCCAGGTTGCGAGTGAAAATACTCATCTTGTCACTTAATTTCTGGAACATATGACTCTAGTATTTTAAAGTTCTTAAGAGCCTGACAACACCAATATCAGAATCTCCAGTGGCTCAGCTTCTATTGTCCAATTTTTTTCTCTTGGTCCAATCTTGTCATTTTTTCACACCTGGTCATTTTTGATTGAATGTTGGACATTGTGAAGGAAAATATTGAGAAAATGCCTTCCAGAAAGGTAGCAATCTTTGCTCTTAGTTGTGGACAAGGGAGCCCGTTTCCCCACATCATACACTACTGGGTGTCACCATCTCTACCAAAGAGAACTTATCTTTGTATCTTTTCAGTATAAACCTTTTGGATGGTGTGGAGTTTAAGTTTTCGCTTTTCTTTGATCCCTAGTGAGGTACAGCCTTGTTTCTTATGCTTATTGGCCATTTATATTTACTCTAAAGAATGTTTTCAGTGTAAACCTTCACTTGGATCATGTATATTGAACATTGCTGAACAGATCTGGTGGATGGGAAAGGAAGACACAGCTGTGGATGAGTTTGTGGACAGCAGTATCTCTGTCACAAGTTCACCCAGTGACCCGATCAATTAAAAGAGCTCCAAACTATCAGTGCTGGCTCCTTTTTAAAGACTCCAACATCAGTTTCCCGACTGGTGGGAGCCACTTCCTACTTAAGCCGTTTGGGCCGTGAGGTGGTGAGGGCTCTGTAACAAATGCAGTCACGAAGGGAGAAGCATGGTCAGAGTTCATAGTCCCGTGGAAAAGAGAGATGCCCAAGCTCGGAGCGGACAGCCACTCCGGCGTCCACTGTTCTTTCCATTTCAGTGGCCGTTGTCACAACGGGCAAATGAGAGTGTTGCTTTTGCAAATCATTGTACTCCTGGCTGCATTGTGTGCCAGGCAGCCCTCCTGGGATCTACTGTCTCGAAAACCCCAGCCCTCACGGTTGCTCTCATGTGAAGAGCACGTAGGTGGCATCTTCTGCAGCAGGGAAGGGTTTGTGTTTGGGCATAGGTGTTTGCTTTCTAAATAACTTCCCTGGCATGGGCCAAAGCAACGGGACTTGGGCATTTAATTAGTCATTTTTAAAATAAGGGGGTGAGGGCTTCCCTGGTGGCACAGTGGTTAAGAATGTGCCTGCCAATGCAGGGGACACGGGTTCAAGTCCTGGTCCAGAAAGATCCCACATGCCGCGGAACAACTAAGCCCGTGCGCCACATCTACTGAGCCTGCACTCTAGAGCCTGCGAGCCACAACTACTGAAGCCCGCGCACCTAGAGCCCGTGCTCTGCAACAAGAGAAGCCACCGCAATGAGAAGCCCATGCACCGCAACGAAGAGTAGCCCCCGCTCACCGCAACTAGATAAAGCCTGCACACAGCAACGAAGACCCAACGCAGCCAAAAATAAATAAAAATAAAATAACTTTATTTTTAAAAATAAATAAATAAAATAAAGGAGTGGGCCAAGCATGCTTAGTTTAGGAGGGGAGAAGAAAACCTTCCTGTTCTCCTCAATCCCACACCAGTTCTCTCTGGGCTCCCTTGTGGTCACACAGGCGGCAGTTCCAGGATCAGATCTGGGCAGCCCATGGTGCTGGGTTCCAGGAGGGATTTTCACAGTTAATTGATCCCCCAGGTGGCCCTCAGATGTCCATCCAGTCAGTGAGTAATTGGGAGTTCCTGCTTGGAAACTAGACTTTCTGTCAATGAGAACTTGAAGACCAGCTTCCCACTGGCTCTAAATGGGCTTTTATGGCTGAGACTCCAGACCCAGGGCTTTTTTTCAAAGGCTTTATACAGCAATTAATGGCTGCAAGCAGACACTCAACCTCAGATGCTGAGCCAGTGCCAGATTCTTCGCTGCTATGGAGGCTCCAAGAGCAGTGTTTGTTCTCTGACGTTGCTCTAAACGGGGGCTCTTTTACAGCCATAAATAACTGCTTTTCCTGCGGAGGGGGGAGCAGGGGGACAGGTGAATCACAGCAAGATATTTTTTTAAAGAAGAGAAACAGTAAACTTATCATGCCTCAAGAAATTTCCAAGGATGTCCCATATATTCCTTGTAGGAAATACCCTGTAATTTTCCTAGCTTTCATGCCAGTTTTCCTCATTTTTTACTTTAATGAATGAGGCTTGCAGCCATCCCACGTTAGTTCAGCTCTTTAACATTTTTTCCATATTGTTATTTGGAGACTAGCTTTCGCCGCAGACTCCCTTCCACCCACACACGTGGTGCTTGAAACTGTCCGTCCAGATGGTCCTCGTGTGGTGGGCAGGGGGTCCTCTGGCCCCAGTGGCCAAGCCGTGCAAGCAGCACAGATGCCCCTGGGTCCTGTGGACGGGCAGGGGGTGGGGGTGGAGACTGCAGGGCATCAGGAAGTGGAGAAGGTTCTGTGTCACCCGTTCTCACCCTGCGTGGCAATCATTTGGGAACTCAGGCCGAGCTGGGGTGGTGGCCTGGGTAGATGATGGATGGACGAGGCCTGCAGGTCTAGTGGGGGAGGGGATGTGGGCCCCTGGGCGGTGACACGTTCACATCAGCTGAGAATGTCATTGGAGCTGCTTCCGGCTTCAGACGTGGCTGTGGAAACTCTCTCAAGAGACTCCTTCCCTGTTCTCCAGGGACAGGGGCGTGAATGGGAGCTTTCCCCGGCCCGCAGGTTCCGGGCCCCAAGTGATGGTTATAATCCTCCGTTCTTATTGGACACCGAATCCTGGCTGTGCTGCTGGGGGCTCCGGGGTTGGGGAGGGAAGACCCCCTGGGACTTCATGAAACTATAAAGGCTACTAGTCATGACCTCTAGACCGTTTGCTTTTTTGAGCAAAATAAGAAATACCAAACGCGAAGTTCTCGGGAGTGTGGAGTGGGGTTGGTGAGTGGGCCTGAGCCCCAGCTGCCTTCTCGGCCTCAGTGCCTCTCCTGTACAAGGGCGACACCGGCTCTGCCCTTGCTGCAAGGAGAAGGGCCCAGCACATGGGATGTGCTCCAGAAGCCTGAGCTGCTGCTAGGATTTTATTTCTTCATTGTGAATAATGAATGTCACACTTGATTTGCTCCAGAGGCGGGAGGAGGGGAGCCGATGGAGGGAGTCTGGAGGCAGGACCAACACGGAGGCGCCACTGAGGCCGGACCAGGAGGCTGCTCCTGGGAGCAGAGGGAGGGGCGGGTGAGGAGGGCCAGTCCCTCCAGACCCCCGGCCCCAGGGCCCCAGCAACACCGGCCCTGCAGTCCTAAGCTGCCCCGTCCTCCACCTCCAGCCCCAGGTCCTTCCAGAACCCCCTGGACCAACTGGCAGACATTTGCCCCTCGGCCCCGGCTGCACGTCCTAGGAGGTCTACTGTTCAAGGCAAGGACCCCGGGCTCTGGCAAGGGGACCCATTCCCCCAACCGCGCACACGTGTATGTGAGTCTGCGTCGTGGACTGGAGGAAGGGCTGGCTCATGGAGTCTCCCCAGAGGCCAGAGCCACCCCCTTCGATTGCCCACGGCTCCCAGACACACCCCAGATGTGGATGAGCCTGGCCTGCACCTGGAGGAAAGACTCTGGGCCCTGCAGGACAGAGACAGAGCCCGGCCAAGGCAGGTGCCGACCAGACCCCATGCCCATACCCTGCCGTCATCGCAAACACCACATTGGGCTTTGGCCCAAGTTGGCCTCCCCAGCCCAGGGCTCCAGTTTTGGGTGCTGGGCAGGGTGGAGGAAGGGTGGGGAGAGCAGTATTGGGGGTGGGGTGGGGATGCTGGGCCGTGTGGGGGGATAAGGACCACGGTCGGGCCCCAGGGCTGATGGCAGCAGACGGGGCACAAACCCAGGGGTCATAGGTATGGGGTCTGTGCCCACCTGGTCCTGGACGGGGGCAGCCCTCAGGGGTCTAGGCAAGGGCCCAGGGCCTGGCAGAAGGGAGGGGGTCAGGAGGGACAGGGAGGGGGCCTGGGAGGAGAATGGGGACATAAAAGGGGCCTGGGGGTGTGCGGGGAAAACAGCGATGGAAGGAAGGAGGCCCAGATAAGCCAGAACGCGGCAGCTGGCCTCAGCCTCCCCTGCGCCCGGCCCAGGTGGGCACTTTCCCCTCCCCCGAGGCCCAGTAATCTGGCTGGGACTCCTCAGGCCCCTCGGTGCTGCTGTCAGTTATCCAAGCCCTTTAAGGCTTTGTGACTGTGTGTTATTCATACCCCGTCCCCAGCACCCCCCCCAGAGCCGGGAGCCTGGCTCACCCACTCGCTCCCCTGCCCCCTGCACAAGGGCGGCCTGAGCCCTGCCAGGCTGCAGGCACTGAGCCCGATAGGCAGGCAGCGACCCTGCCAGCGGGTCCCCGTCTTCGCCAACCCGACATCCCAGAGTGGAGACAGACGACAGTGGACACGTGGACCAGACAGGTGGACCAGAGGATTCCAGAGCGTGGGAGGGGCCACAAGAATGAGAAACAGAAAATGTGACAGCGAGGTGGAGGTGACTTTGACTTGAGCGGGCAGGTTTGTCCTGGGCTAAGCCTGGCCTGGTGGACAGGCAGAGGAGGTGCTGGGTAAATGGATGCGGGGGAACCGATGGCAACGGGCAGGGCTTGGAGCCTCGGCTCTTTGGCTAGGAACTGGCCTGTTCCTCCTGCACCTGCCAGATGCTCCCCCACAGGGTACAGGAAGCTGCGATCCCAGCCAAGGGGGAGGGCAGGTGTTCTCAGGACACGGTGCTCGCATCCTGGGAGCGGGCCTCACACCGCACTGAGCCCAGTGGGCCTATCGATGGGGACTGGGTGGGGCTGGTGGTCCCTCACAGGGGACTTAGAGGGGGACTCCAAATGCCACAGGTGACCGTACATGAGCAGGGAAAACCCTGCCCAGTCCTGCCCTGGGGAGGGGCCCCAGCGCATCTAGGCGGTCTTTTCTCGGAGACACCCAGCCCTGCGCAAGCCTGCCTCTTCCTGTGCCTCTTCCTGTCCTACCTGCTCCTCAGCCTCGAGGCCCCACGAGGGTCCAGCGGTCTCTCCGTGCCAGGGAAACGCCCCTCCAGCAGGCTCTTCGTTCCCAAAGAGCAGCCTGGATCCTGGGGTTCTCACCCAGTCTGTCCCAAGAGACCCCCGGCTGCTTCCTTAGACTGTTGGTGGGCTCTCGGGATGCCCTGGGAGCTCCCCCGTCGGAGCCACTGGACTTCTATGGGATACAAGGGTCCTGGAATTCCAGTTCTGAGCAGGTAGCCGCTGGTGGGCCATCCCCCATCAGCTGGTCCTCCAGCTGTCCCTGAAACCCTTCTCCCCTCTCTGCCCTCCCCGGCCCTCCCCTGGCAGGCCAACCCTGTTCTGGTCCACTCTGGTTTTCCAGTTTCCGTCCGAGGAGTAGCACAGCCACCCCAGATCCAAGCCTGCTTGGATCTGGCCCCCAGCCCCCGAGCTGGCCTCTCGTGGCTCAGCAGCGGCTGTGTTCCTGCCCCCAGGCTGGTCCTGACACTGCCCCTCCCGAGGCAAGATCTCATCCGCTGCAGGCCAGCCCCTGACAGTCCCAGCTCTTGCCCTCTGTGTTGCGGAGCCGTGACCCTTGCTTGGCCTCTCCCCTCTGCCCCCACTGGTCCTTCATGAACAGCAGTCGGGGCAGCTGCCCCGCTGGAAGGTGCCCCCTTGAGCCCTCACTGCCTCCCGCGAACCCCAGCGTCAGTCCATGAAGTCTGCCTTGGGAGCCTCAGTGGAACCAACAGTAAGAGGACCCTCCGGGACTCCATGTTTCAAACCAGGTGTTTATATCAAGAACAAAGCCCACATGGATTGGTTCAGGTTCCCTGGAGAGTCAAGCCATGGCAAATAAATAATGCAGGGTAGAAAAAGGGGGAGAAAAGAAAGGCTTAACTTCCCTTTTTCTACTGAGGTATGGACCATAAAAAAAGGAAGAACAAACTTTGAAGCAGCAGTGATTCTGGAACAAACCCTGAACATAGACGGATGCTCTGGGGGGAGGGGAAAGAAATGGTATGCAACATCTTCCCTAGAAAAAGGGCAAGGGTCCCCCTGCCCCCTTCCTTCTGCAGACGCTGCAGGGCAGGCCCTGGCCTCGAGTGGTTATTCCACAGCAGAGATGCGCTGAACCCACTGTCTTTGTGTTGAAGTCTGTGTGTCTCATCACCTGGCCATTTTGCATTCCTAAAACTCAGAATGTGGGTGTGTAGATGAATCTTTTAAAACTGTTCTTAGATGAAGCGTTTGAGGTGAGGCCCCTTGATGAACTAGATTTTGGGGAGGAAAAGTTTAGCCAGAAATGCATGACTGGCCCGGGAGTGGCCCCTCCCATGGCCTCTGAGCACACAATCCCGTCCACTGCAGGCTGACCACTGCCCTGCCCACCCAGAAACACAGGTGCTGAAGCTGCCTGTGTGGGAGCAGCAGCACCCCTCCACCGGAGCCCTTTCTACCCTCCCACCAACCCACCCCGGCCCCCGGCTGACCCGGCACAGTACACTTGAACACTCGCTGTGGTTCTGTTTCCTTCCATCTGAGGGATTCATCCATATCGGTTTTGTTTGTTTGTTTTTTTAACATCTTTATTGGAGTATAATTGCTTTACAATGGTGTGTTAGTTTCTGCTTTATAACAAAGTGAATCAGCTGTACGTATACATATATCCCAATATGTCCTCCCTATCCCACCCCTCTAGGTGGACACAAAGCACGGAGGTGATCTCCCTGTGCTATGCGGCTGCTTCCCACTAGCTATCTACATTACATGTGGTAGTGTATATGTGTCCATGCCACTCTCTCACTTCGTCCCAGCTTACCCCGTATCGTTTTAAGTTTTATTTTCATAGTTTGAACAATATACTAACTTACTGTACAAACATTAGAAACTATGGGAAAACAATAAATGAATGGCAGCTCCAATTCCTCTATTCAGATATTCAGAAATTGCTGCCAGTCACACACATACATGTGAGCCTGCATTTCTGGTTATGATGGCTTCTGCTATGGTCTGAATGTTCTTGTCCACTCACATTCATATGTTGAAACCTAATCCCCAACGTGATGGTATCAGGAGGTGGGGTGATGAGGTCATGAGGGTGGAGCCCTCATGCCGGGATCGGTGCCCTCATCAAAGAGACCCCAGAGCTCCCCACCCCTTCCACCATGTGAGGACCCAGTGAGAAGGTGCCGTCTGTGCCCCAGGAAGCTCTCACCACACACTGACTCTGCCAGTGCCTTGACCTTGGACTTCCCAGCCTCCAGAAATGTAGAAATAAATGTGTTTATAAGCCAGCCAGTTAATGTTATACCAGCCTGAACAGACTAAAACAGCTGTGTAACAAATTACCCCCAAAACTTAGTGGCGGAAAGCAGTCCTTTATTATTCTGTGGATCAGGGAAGGAATTTGGACCTAGTGGGGATGTTTGGCCTCTGCTCCGTGATGTTGGGGCCTCAGCTGCAAGACCAGAAGGCTGGGGGCTGGAGAGTTGTCTGGGGTTTCCTTCTGTCACATGGTCAAAGGGACTGTTCTCGACTTCTCGGGGCAGGCAGAGAAGCAGTGGTTATGAATGGAGAGGGGCCCCTCAGCCACGGGGGTACCATCCTCAGGTTGGCTCGAATGGCTTGGAAAGAGGATTTACATCTCTGTTACCACGTGAACATCTATGACATGTGACAGCGTGCCCGGAGGCTGAGCATACACACTGACATCGTCCTTCCTGTTCCCTTTTCGTGCTCACTCTCCACGTTGCTCTGCTTTCTCACAGAGGACGGCATGTGCACTTGTCTGCATCACTGTCAGAGGCTTCTGCTGAAATACGCTTCGCAGTGACGTGGAAGCATGTTGCTTTATACACTCTCCTTGTCTGACAGCTCTGTTTTCTAGGAGGTGTTGTCTTATTTGTCCACAATCATCCAAGAAGATAAAGGAGAAGAAAAGAGAGGGAGGAAGAGGGAAAGGGTTGTTATAATTGTTCTAATTTTCCTGGGAGGGAAGCGTGGTTTGTGGAGTCGTATATCACCATGTTAATGTTTACAAAGACACCAGAGGCCACTGGTGCTCAAACACAGGATGCACTTTCTGTCTGCAAATCGTTTTTTTCTCAGGAAAATTAAATTCCGAAAATATTTGCACTGAGTCAAAAAAAGTTTCTCTTCACATCTCTCATTTTTAGCTACATTCCTCATTTGTGTGTCGAGTTTGAGTCCCTTTTTTAAAAGTTTAAATAGGATCGGAAGCTATCCATTGAAGTTGAAGCCAAGCTTAGAGGAAACGTCCTGTAAAGGGAAGGAACACCATAAATGTGACAGAGAAAGTGAAGAGAAAACCCCTTCCCCCATTTAAATGTCATTGAAGGCAGCCCCTCAGAGGCCCCCTCCAGACTGTCAGGCTCCCCTGGTGGTGGGGATGGAGGTACAGTCTAGAGCTGCTGTCTCAGGGGCACAGGTGGGACCAGCATGAAAGGAGGCCCGATTGATGGAATGTTCTGGAAACAACCGGCGGCCGGCGAGAAAGCAAGTCTGCAGATTTCAAACCTGACCCCAGCCCATGCAGATATGCAAGCAGGGCATCCGCAGACAGTGTCTTTAACACAGAGCAACGATCCCGTTACCTTCCGGAGCTGGGGTGGGAGCAGGAGAGAATGACTTTGGGATCCAGGGAGTGGAGCAGCTGCCGTGCCACGTGGCCCTGGGCCCAGGCCTCGGAGCCACTATACCGTGGGGGCGCCTGCTGTACCGTGCAGGGTCATAGCACTGGCGCCATGGGACCCGCCGCCCCTCCCACCGCCGCTGCGACACCTACATTCCTGTCCCCCGCAGGAGACACCTCCGCGCGGGCACCATCCGCCCCTTCACCCGCTGCTCAGCGCAGGGCAGGTCTGCCCCGTCACAGCTCAGCCCCAGGGAGAGCCTGTCATGGGCAGCACGGCAAGGGGACAGAGCGTGGTGTGTGGGGCTGAGAGCCGGGGTGCTGGGCCAAGACCCTCACTCTCAGTCCCGGCGCGGCTCTACCTCGGCTACCGCGTCCGAGATGCGCGGCCCTGCACTCCACCCCGCACCCACTGCGTCTCGGCTGCGCCGGGACACCGTCCTGCGCGCCTCCTGGTCCAGCCCCAGCAAGGTTATCTCCCTCGTGAATCATGTACTCCAACCAACACCAAACAAAAAAATCCTTCCGTGACCCACTTTCCCTCTGGCTACTGCGCATTTCTCTTTCCCTTTCCAGGAAACTTATCAGCGAGCTGTCGACACTCGCTGTCTCCAATTCCTCTGCCATTCCCTCTCCAAGGCTGTCCGGCTTCTTCCGCAGCACCTTCTTCACGGCCTCACCTGGGCTTCCTGCCCCGCCTCCACGGCTAGACACCCTCACCTCCCCAGGGAAGGCCGGGGTTCCGTCCTGAGCCCTTTCCCACCAGCGCGTCCTCCTTGATGGCCCGTTGATCTCCTGGCCTTAAATGTCAGGACCCCCAAACATACGTTTCCCACCCGCCTCTCCTGCACGGCCCGGGCTGCCGGTTCTCAGCACCAAGTCTAAAAGCAGCTTGAGCCCAGCGTGTCAGCACGGAGCGTCCCAGTGCCCTGCTCCTCCCCAGTCTTACCCGCCAGGAAGTGGCAGCCCCACAGCACAGGCCACACATCCGAGTCCCTTGGACTCCCCTCCTTCTGTACCCTATTACTTGGAAGAGCACCTATTGGGGGCCACTGTTCCCACCATGACTGCATGACCCTGGTCCCTGTCATCACTGCCTCTGGATTATTGCAAACAACCCCCTTCTGAGTCCCTGCGTGACCCCTGCAGTCTCGCCTCAATACATAAAAGAGTGACCCTTTCAGACAGAGGCCAACGGGGTCCCCCACGGTCCCCTCCAGCCTCACGCAAAGACAGAGCCAAAGCCCCTGCAGTGAAGGAGGCCCCCTTGACCCAGCCCTGCTCCCTGGTGATGGTGACGGCACCTCTGCCCACACCTCCCCGCCCGATGTATCCCCCCCTTCCTGATCTCAGGGCCGAGCTGTCCCTGCCAGGGCTGCCTGCGCCTCCCCCTCAGTCCTCCTGGGTGTGCTCAGATCTCACCATCTTGGAGACACCCCAGCACACACACTTATTTAAATTGCAGCTTCCCTGGGGATCACTTCCTGTCCTCTTTTCCTGCTTCATTTTCCTCCTTATCACATTTCTCTCTGTGTGTATTTTATTTAACTGTCCTGTTTATGTCTGCCTTCCCCATTAGGCTGTAACAGAATGTCCACTCCATAAAAACAGAGCAGGTATTGTGTCTGTTTTGCCCACCCTGCATCCCCAGGGCCCAGATCCGGGCTGGACCCAAAACCTCCCTCTGCCAGGGAGTGAACAGCTCAGAATGTCAGCCCCACAGCAGTGTCGCCGGCCTCCCCCTGCCCAACCCCATAGGATGGAGCCATCGGGTCGCACATGTGGAAAAGTACCATGCAGCTCAGGGTGGGTGCCCTGAAGAGCAAAGTTCGGGGTGTGCTGACCTCCTGAGTCACACAGAACCGTCCACAGTGAGGGCTGTGAGGTGGGCCCGCTCTCACGGACGAGGAGAGAACTGACAAACACAGTGGACGGTCCAACAACCACTTCCAAAGAGAAAGTCTCCAAAGACACAGCATTCAGGAGGCCCTCGGGCTTTTGCAAGGCCAACCATCCCCCTGACCAGGATGCAGACATCACACAGGAAGTGAGGGACACGCACCGAGCCCAGTGGGGAGGGGACGGGACTGTGGCCCTACAGCACAGGCCATGCGGCTGGCAAGTCGCTTCAACTCTCTGCACCTCTGTCTTCTCATCTGTAAAAGGGGGATAGTAATGTTGTTTTTCTCATGATTGTGAACATTAAATACATACACACGTCTATAGTTCAGAACAGTGCCTGGCACTTAGTAAACGCTATAGAAATGTTTGCTATTAATATTGTCAAGCATATGAAATTATGCCCCCAAACTAACAATAGATTCCTTCATCTCTCTAAGAGGTAGTTTATGGTTACATATCAGGTAATTTTTTAAAATTATAGGACAAAATGAACTTCACATGTGTGAGTATTTACACATTTTCACAATTTTATTTCATTGTTTTTTTAATAAATTTATTTATTTTATTTATTTATTTTTGGCTGCATTGGGTCTTCGTTGCTGCGCACGGGCTTTCTCTAGTTGCAGCAAGCAGGGGCTACTCTTCGTTGTGGTGCGTAGGCTTCTCATTGCGGTGACTTCTCTTGTTGCGGAGCACGGGCTCTAGGCACGGGGGCTTTAGTAGTTGTGGCGCTCAGGCTCTAGAGGGCAGGCTCAGTAGCTGTGGTGCACAGGCTTAGTTGCTCTGTGGCATGTGGGATCTTCCCAGACCAGAGCTTGAACCCGTGTCCCCTGCATTGGCAGGCGGATTCTTAACCGCTGTGCCACCAGGGATGCCCTATTAAATTTTTAAAGAAGGTTCCAACCAAGCCCCCTTTTTCCACTATGGACTGTGACATATGGTTTCCCTCTCAGTGGATTTAAAGTGACTTTATCCAGGTCCAGTAGGGACTGACGGGGGAAGTGTGCTCTCCAGAGAGGGCAGAGCCAGGGCTGGGGGAGTGAAGAGGCTCATTACGAGACGTCCACAAAGGAGCGCTGAAGGTGGGCTCCAGAGGGGCCATCCACCGCTTCATCCATGAATTCATCCAGCCATGTTTGTGTGCCTCTGCCAGGGCTTGGATTCCAGCGGGCCTTGGGGGAGGGTAGAAGGATGGATGATAGGCTTCTGGGTCCGGACAAGACAGAGAACAAGCAGGGGCTGCCCTCACCCCCACCAGCAGAAACCTTGGAGGCCCCGCAGGAGAGGGAGGGACACAAAACTGCAAAGTCCTGGGGAGACCCCAGGCTGGTGGGAACACTGGGGGTGGTGATGGGGGAACTGGGACCGTGGAGGTGAGGGGACCACTACCAGGGCAGGAGGCAGAGGAGAGCTGGGAAATTCTGTTGCTGTCTCTGCCTGTTCTCCCAGAAAGAGACCAGCAGCTCATCCCACAGCCTCCTATCAGAGAGGGTCTGCTTGGGGTGGCTCAGTCCTGCCAGGTGAGGAGCTGATGGAAGCGGCCCTGCCAGATCGGCTTCCCTCCAACACCCTCTCCTTGCCTCCCCTTCTGCTCCCCAGGGCTGGTGGGCTGCAACCTGGAAAGCCAACCTCCTCCTGGGGCCACTGACATCTGTGAGTTTAAGGAAAATTCTGGTGGAGCAACAGCAAAGAGGGTGCTTGGCAGTAATTCTGTGGTCTCAGGGCTCATCCCTCTCTCCCGTCAGCCCCTCCAGGAGGGACACAGAAACCCAGGTCAGGCCTGGGCTTCACCTAGTCCCCCATTACCTGTCCCCAAACAGGGTGACAACAGCCCCAGGAGGACAGGAGTCCACGAGCCAAGGGCAAACAGAAGACCCAAGAGTACAGCAGCTCATATGGAGAGTATGTCCTGGACCACAGTCACCTCGGGAAGCAGAATTTTCAGGCAGATCCAGAATTTTTTTTTATAAATTTATTTATTTTATTTTTGGCTGCGTTGGGTCTTCATTGCTGCGCACCTGCTTTCTCTGTTTGCGGTGAGCGGGGGCTACTCTTCGTTGTGGTGTTCAGGCTTCTCATTGCGGTGGCTTCTCTTGTTATGGAGCACGGGCTCTAGAGTGCAGGCTCAGTAGTTGTGGCTCATGGGCTTTAGAGCACAGGTTCAGTAGTTGTGGCGCACGGGCTTAGTTGCTCCACGGCATGTGGGATCTTCCTAGACCAGGGCTCGAACCCGTGTCCCCTGCGTTGGCAGGTGGATTCTTAACCACTGTGCCACCAGGGAAGTCCCCAGATCCAGGATTTAAAATAAGTACAATAAATATTCTCAGGCAAGGGAGCATATCAATAATTAAACAGAAACAAGGAGTCATAAAAACAACCAAAGGGTGGAAACTATAACCATGGAAAGAAGAGTAATGGTAGATGGGACCTGCACACAGATGGTTTTGGTAGGATTGCGTGCAGTGGGGAGGGGATGGTCTGGGGCTGGGGGATGAGCCAACTGTTAGGGGTGTGCCTGGGACTCCAGACCCCTGTTAGAAGCAAAGGCCTAGATGCACAGAGAACAGGAATGAATCATGGTGATGGTGCTGAGTGGAAATAAGAAAACAAACAAGTTCAACAGAGTAATTAAATTAAATTAAAAATATGAAACTGTGTGTCAACAGATGAGTGGATAACAAAATGTGGTCTCCTCAGCCCTAGAAAGGAAGGAAACTCTGACACCAGCTACAATGTGGATGAACCCTCAGACATTGTGTTCTGTGAAATAAGCTGGTCACAAAAGAACAAATATTGTGTGACTCCACTCATGTGAGGTCCCCAGAGGAGTCAGATTCCCAAAGACAGAAAGCAGATAGTGGGTGCCAGGAGCTGGAGGACGGGTGAGTAGGGAATTAGTGTTAATGGGCACAGGGTGTCAATTGGGGAGGATGAAAAGAGCTCTGGGGATGGATGGTGGTGATGATTGCACAACCATGTGAATGTACTTAATGCCCCTGAACTGTCCACTTAAAAATAGTTAAAATGGTAAATTTTATGTTAGGTATATTTTACTACAAAAAAATAAAATCTAATGAAGGTAATGAAAACAACACTGTGTGTTACATACACGGACAGGACAGATACCAATAAAAGGACACACATTCAGTCTACCAGGATAAACAGACAGATGAGCCAAAGGGCTGCGGTGTGGGGCAGACGGTGACCTCTGCACGGTCCACAGAATGACACCCACATCCTGGCCAGGGAAGGAGTGGCTGGCAGGTCAAGAGACGGGATTATCTCAGGAACCGCTTTTCCGAGGGCAGGGGCTTCCCCACGCCGGCAGAGCCACCAGCCCTTCCAAACTCCAGTTCCCAAAGCACTGTCCCGGGGTCCCCTTCTCCTCTGCTCGGCTGCATCTGAAACCCGTCGCCGCCTTGCTGGCCGCCCGGCCACCCCTCCCCCCACACCCACGGCCATGGCCAGCTTATGCCCCTGCTGGGTGCGGGGGCCCACAGCCAGGCTCGTGCGTGCAGTAGGTGCTCAGCGCGTTTCTGTTGGGTGAGAGTGAATGATGGGGAGGGAAAAGGGGGCAAGCTCTCTTGGCCTGGAAAAATGACAGGATGCTTCCATTCAAGGAGCCTGGTGGGATAAACCTCACTCTCAAACTCAGGAGCGTGAGAATGGCCACTCTGCTCCCCGAGGCCCAACGGGGGCAGAGTTGCCCTGGGTAACATGACCGTGCTTAGTCACTCAGCTAAGCCTGAGGACCACTGCTTCCCAGCCGGGCAGCCTGACCTTTGACCCTGACTCGGCCTTCGGAGCCGTGTGTATACAGTGGCGAAAACAGGACTTTGTTGGAGCCCTTCCAGGCTTGCAATCCCGTTTCCAACCAGCGAGACAGACAGATAGGGGGTGCCACCCAGCCCTCACCAGCATGTTCCCAAATTTTGGTTGATGTGTGCAGTTTGGGGAAAAACTGAGTCCGTCAGAACGCCCAGGTGGTGGGGGGAGGGACAGCGCAGGGGTGAGGAGGGGGTGGGGCAGTGCAGGGGTGAGGAGGGGGTGGTGAGGAGGGCAGGGCAGGCAAAGGCAAAGGTGAGAAGCTGAGGGTTCCGTTGAGCAGGTTGTTGGCGGCTTTGACCTAGAGCTGCCAGGACAGAAGGGGGCGTCCTCCGCAGCAGCATAGGGCTGAAGGCGACGACGACGCCCATCGGGGCTCCTGGCTGCAGAACAGCCCTGGGTGATGGTAAGGAGAGGCATTTATTAAAGGGAGACCAAGTGGCTGGAGAATCACTTGGGGGAAATGATCAGGAACCCAGAGGTAATGGGTGACCACAACCTCAGCCCAGATCCCGCCCGATGTGTAACTGGGCCGCTGCTGTCTGTGCCCAGGGCCCTGCTGGGACTCCTGCCTAGCCCTGCGCTCCCTTGCAAGGCTCAAGGAGAGCACATTCTGGCCTTCTAGGTTTTCGTAGAGGGAGGCAGGGTCTTGCCTCCCACTAGAATGGCTGATTCCCCAGAGGTGAGAAGGCCATTCTGATGCTGGACAACCATAAAACAAAAATGACCAGCAATGGCTCAGTGGTCCTGGATATTTCTAGACCCTATGGGCCCCTCTGTTGCTGAAGTGGAATGATTGCTGTTATTTTGATTCTTCGTACCCCTGCCAGTGTTCTTTCAGATTTCCAGTTGTCAGAACCGTGCTGTGCACACAGAAAAGTTTCTTCCAGCACCTTAGACTGTCTCGTGCCTTCTTCTCAGAGTATAAAAATGTATTAATTCCCTGAAACCCAGGAGTAAATATCCATGCAAACGCTGACTCTAACAAACGAAAAGTTATTTGAACAAAGATTGATGTGCGGGCCCCAGTCCACGTACAGATTTGTCACAATGGGACACTGCTCAGCGCTTCATCCTTTGCGATAAACGCCCAGCTGTGTAAACGGCCGTCAGAGAGCTGTCCGGGGGTCAAGGTCAGCCGTGGTTTGGGCGGGGTGGGCAGTGGCTTGCCGGGAGGTACCCAGGGATATGGGTCTACAGTTGGGCAACTCCACAATCGATGCCCTGGATGATGAAATGGGGCTTATGGCAGCAGCCCTTGGTCCTGAGCTGGAATTTCACATCCAGGTGACCCCAAGAGCGACCCGTGTGTACGGGCTCCAGGAGGTCCCTGTGGGAGGGCGTTAGGGGTGATGGAAAATAGGCCCAGGGGGAGTAAGGCTGGAGGTGAGTGCATGATCCTTCACTCCTGGCCTGATTTATCCAGACTCGGTAAAGAGAACCAGGCTTATGGAGGCCGGGCACACAGAAGGCGGGAGCGATCCTGAGAACACGCCTGAAAACAGGCTAGCTTGTCGATTCCGGGAAGCAGTCTGGTCTGGTGTCCCTAAAGGCCCAAGTGTGAGCTGGAGGATTTTCAAGCAAGCTTGTGATTCTTTCCACAAATTAGAGCCTCTCCACTTGCGAGCACCTGTCCCCGGCTGTGCGCAGGGAGTTCTGCAAGGAATCCCCCCCGGGACAGTGCATGAGGCCAGAAGGAGGGCCCAGCCAGGGCTGCAGGGTGCAACTGCCCGCACGAGAGGCCGGCTGGCCAGCCAGGAGCCACCTCCCAGGCCCAGCTTCAGGGCTGGGTTTCCTGCAAACCACGATTCTGGAGCAGGGCCGCCAAGCCGATGATGCGTGTTTATGGTTTTCACTGTGCCCCTGGGACAGCTGTGGGCCTCCTGGATCTAGAGCCGCTGGATCTGGAATCCCTGGCAGCTGCTAGTCCCCTAAAGCCTCCCACTGGCTTTGAGCAATCAGGGCTGTTTGTTCATCTCTCCTGTAAACAGCTGTTTTCCCAGTGACTGCCCAGATCCTGTTAAATATTAACAAAGAGCTGCCTCCGCAGCCGCTCGCAGGGCGTCTGCTTTAAATATTTAAGTAATTGCCTTTCGGTCCCTGAGTGACTTTGGCTCCAACTGCTCTGTCACTGCACTTGCCTCCCTGGCTATGGAGCAGCTGGATGTGTCAAAGCTCCTGTTCTCTCTCCTCTTCTTCACTCCCTGCCCCTGCTCGCGCACGGTCTCTCTCTCTCTCTCTCTCTCTCTCTCTCTCTCTCTCTCTCTCTCGCTGGACATCCATCACTCAGGCGCTGGGTCAGATGTGTGCGGCCAGGGTGCACCCCTCCTCCCTCTCACATCTGGGGTGCGCGCTCCCACTCTTGGGGCCCGTGGCTGGGGCATCGCCATACCGTCGCGTCGGGACTTCTAAGCCATCCTCTTGTTTGCTCTTCATCCACATCAGGGTTCGTGTGAGACGTGTGGGTTTTCTTTTGGAGGCTCGTTGTGAAGCTCAGGAAAGAGGATTAAGCTCAGATAGTGACCTCCGCCCCGGAAGCTGCACGGCCTCCCCGCAGGGAGAAGGGGTGCAGAGGCGCCGTCCTTGGGGGGCATGGAGCCCGCGGCTCCTGGGAGCTGGGGTTGCGCTGGGTGTTTCTGTGTCTGCGTGGCATCGGGTCATAACCACACACCTTGGAACAGTATCCCCGAAACCACAGCTTTATGTGGACTCAGCTGTGGACACTTCAGTGGATCTGGCCCCAAACGGGCACTATGGAGGAACCACGAGGCAATGACTTTCTCTAGCTCTCTCATTCCTTGGCTGGAGTTTGGGAATGAAACCACTGAAGGTCTCCATAGAAATGTCGGGAAATTCGGAGGAAAGGGCAGGTGCTGCCTGGCCCCTAGCTGGGATCTCCTCTCCCTGGCCAGGAGCCTACGGAAGCATCGGTGGAAGACAAGACATTATCTTTCTCCAGCTTGGGCTGGAGATTTTCTCACCTAAATTTGTGAGACCCCATGACAGTTATATATATCCTAAAAGCTATTGAGATCTTCTCAAAGCTAAACTAATTGAAATCCATTTTATCTCAAGAGCTACTGTGAAGCTCTCAGAGTAAAATGAACTTCAATTTACTTTAATTTAGAAATGGTCTTTTTAAAATAGATACATTAAAAAAAAACCACCTTTTTTTTTTAAAAAACAGGGAGAAGAGGGTCACAGTTACAAATTGCAATTCCGGCTTGGCCCAGGTGGGGCATCACTGCGTCCTGGGGCCACTTCCCGTTGGCGGAGCCTGTTGTAAGTTGCAGCCAGTAGCCCAGGAGCCTGCGTGGGTGTCACAGGTCCCCAGCTGTGCGGCCTCTCTGCTTCTCACGCCCCTCAATTCTTCTTCTTTTTTTTTGTTAAATAAATTTATTTATTTATTTTTGGCTGCATTGGATCTTCGTTGCTGTGCCTGGATTTCTCTAGTTGCGGCGAGGTGAGTGGGGGCTACTATTCGTTGTGGTGCGCAGGCTTCTCGTTGCTGTGGCTTCTCTTGTTGCAGAGCACAGGCTCTAGGCGTGTGGGCTTCAGTAGTTGTGCCATGTGGGCTCAGTAGTTGTGGCTCATGGGCTCTAGAGCGCAGGCTCAGTAGTTGTGGCGCCCAGGCTTAGTTGCTCCATGGCATGTGGGATCTTCCTGGACCAGGGCTCGCACCGTGTGCACTGGCAGGCGGATTCTTAACCACTGCGCCACCAGGGAAGTCCTCATGCCCATCATTTCTAAATGGAGAAAATAATAGTATCTACCTCACGGTATTCAGAGATCACTGTAGACCCTGTCCGTGAAGTGTGGTGCCTGAACACGGTAAGCCAACAACAAATGTGCTGGAGATACAGCCATGACCACCAGCTGGAAAGAAGTGTCGTCTGGGCCAAGCGGGAAGCGTCCAGGGCCGCACACAGGAGCCAGCGGTAGAGGATGAACTGGCTGCCGTGGTCCAGGCCAGCCTGGAGGCAGGGGCATTAGCAGTCAAAAGATTTGGGGAAAAAAACCAACAAAAACTGATTCTGTAAGCTGGAAAGCAAATGGATGGGTATGAACGGAGGAGAAAGAAAGGCAGAGTCCGCCTCTCAGAACATTGTCAGAGGGAAGCTGCAGGGGCAGGCCAGTCCCTACCCGAACCCAGAGGGGCACAGGCTGCGAGCTGGCAGGTATGGTGGTGGGGGGGATAGGAGCACTGAAAAGTGCAGGACTGATAGGAAATCTGTTTATGAAGTGGCTCAGTCTAAGGCCCCCCCGCACCAAGGCACAGAACAATGAAAACCTCAAGCCAAAAAAGGGGCTCTTTTTTAGAGAAACTGAACAAACTTCCCAAGACGAACTAGACTTCCAATGTGGAAGAATCTACTCTAAAGCTGTGCTTCCCAAAATATGTTCCTCACCAGCAGCAGCAGCATCACCTGGGAACTTGTTAGAAATGCACATTCCCAGGCCCACCCCAGACCTGCTGAATCGGAAGCTCTTGGCCTTGGGGCCCATCCATCCATGTTTTAACCATTCCTCCAGGAGATGGAGGCTACACTGAAGGCTGAGAGTCCCTGATCTAGAACAGAAATTCTCAACCTAGGCTGCATACTGAAATCACTTTAGAAAATGCTGATGCCTGGGGCCCCATCCCCCAGAGATTCTGACCTCATGGGTTCTGCATGTGGCCCAGGCATCAGGATTTTAAGACATTCACCAGGTCCAGCCAGGATGGAGAACCACTGGTCTAGAATAAGGCCTTCCTATTTAGCATGTACCAGCCATCAGCCCAATTGCTCATCCCACAGTGAAGCTTCTAGGCCACAAGCCCTGTGCACTTAATCAGATCTCACTGTCACCCTCCCCATTAAGGGAGAGGCCTCATGGGGTACAGACTGACTACAACCACAGGGGAACAACATAGCAGGCACCCAGGACCATTGGCCTGGAGCTTCACTCTCAAATATGAAAGGAGGACCAAGGGTCCCCAGGCACATAAGGGAGACCAGCCATGTGAATGAGAAATATGAAGATTAGCAAGCAAAACAACCAACCCTATAGGAAAAAGAAACAATGCAGGGATCACAAGATAATTCCTAAAAATTCTCATATCCTCAGAAGGATATGAGAAGTTATTAAATCTGTAAAACAAAAACTGATGCTATGAAAAGGAAATAATTGCATAATCAAGAAGAAATCTTAGAAATTAAAAGTATGATTTTTTAAATAAAACTTTCAATAAAAGAAAATTAGGAAGCTTCCCAGATGGTAGGACAAAAATGAGAAAGAAACCAAAAACATGAGAGAGAGGGAAAAAAGAGAAATAGCAGTTCAAGTCAGGA